>NC_061066.1:2077222-2398285 GCF_021917145.1 Hypomesus transpacificus
TGTGTACCACCACCTCTGCTTTCTAGAAACAGCACCCTCTCTTTAGGAGGTAGGAGACCTGGGGAACCAATCACAGACCTGCTTGTTGAGACGTGACGACGCCTGCATGCGACTCTTTTGTGAATAATTAATCACAACACAGCTACAGTTGCTTGGCTTTATTTCCCCGGCGTTTTGAATTTGCCTCAGAAACACATGAGCAAGCATGGATGAATATCAGCTAAACAGATTGGTGTAAAAGGTTTAGGGACATTTCAAGATTTTGCTAAAACCCCCTTGGAAAAGAGATAATTTCCCTTGCAGCGAAACTCTTTTTAAAGAGTTGCAGGTGAAGCATCCAGCAAACGGATTGCCTCTTAGAACACTCACTTCAAGTTTAAAGAATATTCAGCATGTGCCACACCGTCGTGACATGGAGGCTGGTTCAGTGGTACTGTTTGCTGGGTGGCAGATGACAGGCAGGGTAACTCAGTCAGAGATGAGAGGCGCAAGCCTTTCACCAGTGACCTTGTCACATCCACTCTATCAAACGGCCACAAATGCCAATCTTTCCATCCCCCTGGTGCATGACATTGAAAAGCCTCAACACTATCTTCAGGTAAAAGGTCTTATGTTAAAAGAGTTCTGAGGTTAAAGTGGAGGACGACATGTGTCAAAGCACAGGACATCTTTGAGGGGGGGTGAATGCATTCGAACAACTTGGACCACAGAAGGAGTTCAAATCTCTCATGGATGTCGTCTGTGTGACGGCGGTTCCACCTGTTGGGACTTCAAAGGGAACAGATCGGCTCCAATCAGTCTCAGGTGTGGGAAAGACATGCGCCATTGCCAAGGAATGTACACAAGATAAGACGATCCGATCAGGTCAACGCACTTCGGCTCTGCATGTGTTTTCCTAACGTGATAGGACAAGACAGTCACCGCGGCATGCTACTTCATCAACTGAAACTGGCCATGCGTCCTCCTCAGTCATATCAAGTCCACACGGTTGGTTGACTCACAATACAACTGCATTTAAGCGGCACACACAAGCCTGTGCCACAGCGAGTCGACTCAGCACTCTGGAGGCAGTTTGGTATGACACAGCGCCCACATGTGTGTCTACCAGCTTCATACTCCCCCCCCCCCCCCCCCGCCTTCCCTGACATGCACTTAAGAGCCCAGCTGTTCTGATGATCTTGTTATGTGCTGATAGAAGGGCAGGGGGCGGTCATGCTTAGCGCATGTTGTGGCAGGTGAACACAGACAGGTTAAGACCCCCGCAGACCCAGACCCATTGTGTCAGGTGGGTGCTGCCACGGAGAATCTGTATGTGAGCTCACGTGTTTGGATGCAGTCTAGATTGAGAGGGGTTGACTTTCAACATGTCACGTCACACATCCTGCATGAGCAGTCGTTGATCGCACACGTGCACACGCACCCACACACACACACACAGACACACACACCCACACACACCCACACAGACACACACACACACAGCCGAAAACACCCAGTTCTACTTCTTTCCACAAGGGCCTCTTAAACGGAACCTACTGTAATTGACATGCAAAGGCAAACCTGCAAAGTCAAACCTGCGCGCTCACACACTTTACGGGAACATAGCACACTAAGACACACATTATGAACAGCTTGCCGGTACCTCGATGAAGAGTTTAGTGGAGTTTCTAAATAGCTCTCATGGGATGCACACTCACATGCCAACATACGCACAGACTCCATTACACATGCACAGGCTCCATATGCTTCATGCAAGTGTGTAATAGTACATAGTAACATCATCCTTGTTCATTTACTAGCTGCACCATATGTACACATGAATTTTATATGAATCCTGAGAATCCAGCGCTAATGCACTACCTGGCAACGGTTAAACATGTTTAGAAAATCTTCAATTACACTTCTACTGAGAACAAATAGTTCAAGAAGAAAACGTGGCGCTTGACTGGGCTACTTCAGCTGTCGCTTCAGGGCTAAGTTTTGATCGCTCCACGACTCCATTACCCATCATGCAGCAGTGCCACCAGGACCGTATGATCCCTCTGCACCTTCATTACTGGGATAGCCTGGTCTCCTGGTCTCCTGCATGATTACCATTTATATTGCTTGCTGCATTGGGGTCCAAAATAGCTTCCTTTTTTTTTACAACATGCCAACTTGCCGTGTCGCCATGCTAGTCAGATAATGGGCTTCAATTTTAACACCGAGCACGCGGCTTTCCTTTTACAGCCTAACCATATTTCACATGTCTGCCTCAACACACGCACACACACACAAACACACACACACAACCCATTCTTAAGACGGGGGTCCCAATGAAGGTTCATGGTACACACCCAGACGTTCCATTCAGACAGGGCAAACCATTTGCATCTCCCCTCCGACTGTAACCACCCTCATGGCTCTGTGATTTAAAAGCCTGCCTGATGGGGAGAGAGTGGCTTTATCTCGGCTGCCTGCACGATCAATGGGGACATCCAGTTGCCAGGAGGAGGCAATCTGCTGTCCCGCCACATGTGACACGGGGAGGAGAGGACGCCATTAACTACAGGGAGGGAGGCGACATTCCCAGTCCGGTGGGGCCATGGTGCCCTGGGGTGACCGGGGGTACTAGCAAGATGCGGAGAAAGGAATACGTGTGTGAGGGAAAGTGAGAGAAAGAGAGTGAGAGAGAGAGAGAGAGACATGGGAAGGGAGGGAGCAGCTGAAAGATTGACAGGGAGAGATTGCGAGAGGGACAGGGAGAAAGAAGGAAACAAAGAAAGAAAGGATGAGAGGAAGCAAATCAATGTGGTCCTTATCTGTCCATGTGTGAATGAAGAGTGTAGTTCCAGCCGTGAGAGAGATGGTTCCTAGACCAGCTCCTCTAATGCCTAGTCGAGCAACATCTCCAACCGTTTACCCACTAAAGCCTTCCTGTTGAGTTTGACTGTGACTTTGGGTGGTAAATTTAGTTCTGAAGAAAGATCTCATCTCTGATTCTCTTCGCATCCCAAATGATTGTGAGCACATCAAACGCTAAGTAACACCTGTCAGCGTGTCTACAACTTCAAACAGACACTACAACGCAATAACAGATGGGCGGCCACCCTCAAAGAGAAGCGTCCATGACTGATCCAGTGGCCAGCAGCTCTGTCTCCTCCACATCGCTGGGAGCCTGAACGCACACATGCTCGCGCTCCGACCAGCTAGCTTCTTCTAGCTGGGTGAAAGCATGGACACTTGTTGACTTTGTCACTGGGTTTGTTTTCTCTGAAGTGTTTTCTCCTTGTTCTCTTCTCTCCTCTCCTCCCGATGTTTCTTCTCTCTCTCTCTCTCTCTCTCTCTCTCTCTCTCTCTCTCTCTCTCTCTCTCTCTCGCTCTCGCTCTCGCTCTGTCTCTCTCTCTCTCTCTCTCTCTCTCTCGCTCTCGCTCTCGCTCTCTCTCTCTCTCTCTCTCTCTCTCTCTCTCTTTCTCTCTGTCTCTCTCTCAATCACTCCGTCACAAAGCGCTCGCTTTGTCTTTCTCTCACTGACCCAATCCCCTTTTTCTCCTGGTCTCCAGTGCAAGTCTGTGTCAAAACATGTCTGGCTTCAGCAGGAAGTGGATTCCCTGAGAGGAAGTGGCGTCCTTAACGATGGGCTAAGCCGTGCTCAGGAACGCCCTGGGGCTGGTTGACCCCCATAAGGGGGGCTGTCTGTGTGTGTGACAGGGATGGGAGCCCAGCACCATGCGTATCTGGCTCCCTCGCCCCTCTCTCCCACCTGTCCTCCCTGCTCTGCATGCACGTCTATGACGGGCGCTAGAGTATGACTGACAGGCCCCAGTCCGTCGCAATCTCCTGCTTGTCTGGGAAGGGAATCACTAGCATGTTAGTTCCGTGTCACTCCCCACAGGGGGAGAGGTAATTGAGAGCAGGTGTGTGCACCGTGACAGGGGGGGGGGTCTGGTGTCAGCTTCGGTCCTCCACCCCCCCCCTCCACCCCCCCCCCCCCCCCTCCGGCCCCACCCGACCCGCACCAATTTGTAAACCCTAATGGGGTTTGAAGAGAGAGGGGGGTACCATGTTGAATTGAGTGGGCTCCTGTTTTACATTTTTATTTTCATTCAGCTGCAGAGACCCAAAATATTCACCGTGATTCTACACAGTCTCTTTTCTTGATCCAGAACCCAGGTGACAGCATGGACCCAGCCTGTCATTCATTTTCAAATCACATAACTCACTGTGGATTTGTATGCCCAGGCAACACTGTGGCCATTTCATTCTGCATAGAGCCTTTTCAATTTATTACAAACTGCTGTTTGCTATTCTCTTAGGCAGAGTCTGTTGGGAACATGGGACACAGCACACAATGCTGCCTGCATTAGAAACCTCTAAATTGTCCCACATTATATAAATGGTAAGTTTCTTGGGAATTGGCATCGAAAAAGGAAAATAACACATTTAAACAACAACAAAATCATTTGTTGGATTAAGTGCATCAGGAAGGAGAAGAGTGACAAGCTTCTCCAGGCGAGGTTTGGAGAATGAAATAAACATTTTTATATAGATGATATCGTTGCTCTGTGGCTGGTGAAACATTGTTCCATGGCATTAACCATCAAAATATGATCAAAGCTATTCACTTCTGATCCTTGATTATCTGCTGTGCTTTCTGCCCCATTTGAAGGTTGCTTACGATTAAGAAGGTTGCTAAATGAGTACAAATTGAAATGTGAATGTTATTAATTATGATCTAGGCAGACTGTAAGCTTCTTTTAGAAATTTACAAGAAAAACAATCACAATTTTTTCCATAATATTGCATATTGTATGTAATTAGACTATTCAGATCAATGATATAATCCAACTGTTGTTTTGTATGACATCCTTTCAATTTCATTGATTATTGAACAAAATCTAACACCAAAGAGAGATGTTTACCAATTCCATTCAATATCCCCAGGCCTACTGCACTGTAGTACTGTTGGAACTGGTCCCGGTAAAGATAAAAACCATTTAATTTCCAATACTATAGATGCTATAGTACCCACGGCAGATGCATAATACCCAACATCTGCATTCCAATGTGTGCTGTGTAAATAATAAATATGACACGTGTTACGCTTTCCCACCAACGGCCACTGCCTCCTCACTCCTGTCATTAGTATGCAGATAGGATTTTGACAGATTCCTAGACAACAGAATAACACCATCTAAATTATTCACCCCTCATTCAGCAGCCCCGGGCACTCTCAGAGCTCAACAACCACAAGCACATTGTCCACAAGAGGATGGGTTGGGAGGTTCTGACAGGGTAGTGAGATTATGATCGGTCTCCTCTCTGGTAAATACATGACAAACAATACCACGCGTTACACAGTGTGAAAGAGTGGGTGTTCATGTTCAAGTGAAAGCCAGAGTGTGTGGGGGGGAACAGGACGAGGAACGCTAAACAGCACAGGAGTCAGGGTGCGTGGCAGGAACACAGACACAGGTCCCTGGTGATTGGGGTGTTGACATCCTGTTTCAGACCCACAGTAAAAGCCAATCAGCTTGTGTAATCTCGACGTGGGTCGGGTGAGCGGAGCATAATCAGAATGTGACATTAGAGAGAGGCGTATGATAATCAGCAGCTCCGCAGCTCTCCAGGGAAGAGGGGAAGGTGAGTCTGTGTTTCGGTTTGCGCGTGTATGTACGTATGTGTGTGTGTGTGTGAGTAAGTAACAGAGAGAGAGACAGAGAGAGAGAGAGACAGAGAGAGAAAGAGAGAGATACAGAGAGAGAGAGAGAGAGAGAGAGAGAGAGAGAGAGAGAGAGAGAGAGAGGGGGGGGGGGGGGGGGGGGGGGGGGGCATAAGATACAGTAAGTTCAAAAGACTGAGTGCAGATAGCATCTATTGATGGATCAGTTGTGGGCAAAGACAATGTTCATTCTGACCCTGAAAGGTGTTTGCCAAGCCTCCACTGGCACAGTGCCCCTTTGAACTCAGCAAAGCAAGTACAGAGCTACCCTGTCATCTTCCAGTACAGATCCAACCTGGACAAGACACAGTTGCCAACACCACTTAAAGGTCTAACCTTAGATCAGTGATGGCACTGAACTGCTTAGCATGGCTTGGCAAAGAAGTTGGGAATAAAGCGAGGCTACCAAACATGTTCAAGTCTTAGTCATTTCCTATTTAGTCTCTGCATTTAGCTACATGGGTGGTGTCGAGTGGCTGAGCGGTTAGGGAATCGGCTAGTAATCTGAAGGTCGCCAGTTCGATTCCCGGCCAAGCCAAAATGACGTTGTGTCCTTGGGCAAGGCACTTCACCCTACTTGCCTCGGGGGAATGTCCCTGTACTTACTGTAAGTCGCTCTGGATACGAGCGTCTGCTAAATGACTACATGTAATGTAAATGTACATGCTTTCCTTGCAGTTTGGGAATGACAGCAAGCCAGGGCCCCTGATGCAGCACTACTGATATGTTGTTCTGGGGGTCCATAAATCAGGCCAAGTGTGGGGGGAGGGAGATGGGATTGGAGAGAGAAAGAGAGAGGGAGAGATAACAGCAGCAAGACAGGAATGGTCAGTCTGAAAGACTGCATTTTGTCAATGGAGCATCCAAACAATACGTAGCATGGCGGTCGAGAACATTCAACATGAAAATCTACGTTTTCCTGGCTGAAGGCAAAAATAACTGTATAACTGTCGGCATGTTCCACCAAACCACAAACCAAAACTGTTGTTTCCCCTCTCATGAATATTTAACATCACCCTTTTCCCATTGGCTTTCATCGGCTTCTCTGGCTTGAGAAGGATCCAGTCACCAGAACTATTCCATGTTGTCGGCAGCAGAGAAAGTTGAAAGCTCTAGAGACCATCCTGATCGATACTGGCAGGAGTGAAGCAACCTTAAAGTGGTTTCTGTCAGCATATATTTTTATTTTCCAGAAAGCACAGTGTTTACATCAATGGCCTTCAGTGCACAATAGGTTGTGTAGCCTCACACAAGAAAGATCAAAGCTGACGTTGACAAAGGGGCTTTTAAATCCAGGACAAAAAAAAATGCAAAAGGAAAGTATAGAGTTTTTACTCTGCTCTGACAAATGGTCTGGTGAAAGCCTCAATGTTTACCAAGGCCATCAGTGTTCACCAATATTGAATGTAAAACACTGCAAAGTAAAACCAAGAGGAAAAACACAAAGAGAAGCATCCAATCAACCCTCGTGCATCCACTTCCAGTCCGTCTAGAGTGCACACATGAGTGCTCCTCTCAGACCACAGGGCCTGAAAGGCGAAGGAAAATAATAAACAGCCATCTTCCTTTATGAGATCTTGATAGCGCTGCAAACGTCAGATCTGATGGATTACTGCACGTCTGGCCGCTGTACCTCAGGCGGTCGCAGGCTTGGCCGGGAGGGCCGTTACGCTTATCTGCAGCGCTTCGTTAGTAGGAACCGGGTCACAACCAGGAGATGGTGGATAAGGGAAGGGAATATGTAATATGGAGAGAGGAGAGGGGGCGGGGGGTCCAATTTAAGCCCTGGACACAGACCTGTGTGCCTGAAGCACAAGGGAACAGCCACAGCGGGATTCCACTGACCGCTAACGAACACTCCCATACTGCAACCCGTATGCCTGGGTCCACCCCATCTGACACAGAGACAACCATCGTCCTGATTATGCTGAGGGCAAGCACAGCCCAGCACTGTTAAGCTACAGGAGCCATACAGCTAAAAAAAAACACAGAGCCGCAGTGGAAAGGGAGACCATTAGTACACATGATATCGAACCGAGGAAATATTTTGTCTTTTCTTTTGAAAATCTTCCTGCAATTCCCAGAGTATTTAACATAAAAGGCTGGAGCGTAAACAGGGAGTAAATATGTAATCCCAGTAGGTCTTGGAAGGCTCTGCCCGGCCAGATATCAGACAGGAGGAGATAAAAGACTGCAGGGGCTGAGGGGGGTACAGGCACCCTACCTGTTTCTCTGGCTTCAGAAACAGCTATTACGAGATTTATAGCACAAATCCCCATCTGGGACCAAACCATGAACAACAACCGTCAACTGTACTGTACAACAGTGCAGTCACTGTATTTGTAAATACAGCAGAGTCGAGTTCACTACTGTATCAAAGAATTGAAAAAAACACATTAAAACTGTGTTGTTTTTTTTAAGCCTTGTCTTTGAATGGCTTGACGTAACGGAAGCGGGTTCTTTCAGAGCCGTGTGGAAAAAAAGTTGTTCTTACCTTTTTCTGGTCCTCCAGCTTTTGACTGGTCGTCTTCTTGCCATGCTTGCTCGCCTCCGACGGTACATCCATCCCTGGTCCCAAACAAGAAGTAACTCCAGGGAAAAACAAGACAAAATAAGTCAAACTGAGTTGAGAGAGACGGAGGGAAGTGGGGGGGGGGGCTACAGCTGGCCGGTGAAGATCCGTATCCGGCTCTCCCCTTCACCAGGACACACCAGATCCATGGAGTTGCAAGCTGGTGGTCGGTGGGATTAAAAAAGCTCTCGGGGGATCGGGGAACAGGGGAGGGGGGTGGTGTGCCACCAAGTGAGAAGGATGAGTGGAGGCTACCCAGAGGAGCTCATCACTGTGGCCAAAGCAGCAACACTGACATCCTCAAAAACTCCAACGGGAAGGATTCCAGGACCCAGGTCAGCACTTTCCACCCAGACAGATAATCCTCTCGCTGTGTCTCTACCTACAGAGACCCTCCACACAAGCGGCTCCAAAACAGCTCTTCACATCTGTAAAAACAACAAGACAATGCATGAGCCAAAAACAAAACCCCCAAATATTGCTCATTTTGCATCACAATTAGAAGTCAGTGGATCAACACAGCTCTCCCTCTCTAGAAAGTCAAAATCCCCTAAGGTGTGGTGCACATGGAGACTTTATCTGCATATCAAAGACATTGTGTTGTTGTGCCATTTGAGTGAATGGAGATGCGTGCCATAGACGTTTGTTCTTTTGTCTGCAATTGTTGTCTTATTTCCTCATTTCTTGTTTTCCACCAAACAAGCACGGTAAGGGGAATTGTGTTACCCTGAGGTCGGGGAGCTAGTGTGTTGGGAGGAATCCAAGAGGAGAGCGATAACCACAGAATCAAATGGCTGGCCCCTGTGTGGACTCCTTGGTAGATTTCAAAGTCTGTCTGTTCTGGTTCACTCATATTGTAGACACAGAGCCAATGGGTTTGTGACCAGTTCAAATAGCTTCTATAGAACATCCCAACTGCTGTGGCCTTGACTTACGGTCATGTTTGTCACTCGCGAATCCTGGAGCTATGAAAATAAGCAGGTTTGGTTGCGAAGGCCCGCTAACAGAATCGTAATCATGGAACAACTCAACATCGGAATCGTTTTGGGGTTGAGCTTTCCGGGCATGCAGAAACATTCCATCACCAGCCGCAGCCACAACTGTTCCATGCAGTCCTGAAAGTCCACTGAGAATTGACTGGGATCGCACATGTCAGCTCTCATTGAACCATCCATAAAATCATTACTGCACCACTATCATCATATCAGATCAACCGGCTGCCTCCAGTCTGTGATGTGGCCCAATCAAATGCCCCCTGCCAGAGTGATCTGCTCTTCCGAGCCATGGTCTCTTAGATAACTGTTCTGGCACTAGGGAGGAAATCACATGACCGAATATTAGGCGCTTGCTTCGCTCTCCTCTCTTAGCCTCATGTCAGAGCTCAGCAGCCTTATTTTCCCTCCTAAACGCTCAGTGGTACTCGGCACTGCAGGCCTGTCAGTCACTTTAAGGCAGGCTTGTCAAGTGTTTGAAACTTCAAACTCAATCTAAAGGCTATAGACAAGGCCCTTTCTCCAGCGTCTCAAATCACCAATGACTAGCAATGAGCAGTGCTAAAGTACTACCATTAGGTACCAAGGGACCACAACACTGAAGCCTCATGAAAGAAAACAGCAGTAAGCTGGGACTTTGTTGTTGTTTGTTGAACAACGGATGGTGGAAATAGAGTCCTATCTCTCCTAAGACTGGGGAGACAATCCAGCGAAACAAATATTGCAAAATCAACAACGTGCATTTCCCCCAAACGCTACACATGCTGATGGAAAGTGTTCTATGAAATATCATAGCTCCAACAGCTTCCTATTGACAGCATGCGGCTCTCTCCAGCCTCATGCATATTTGATGAGTGCTAATTTCCCCTCTTCTCTTGAATATTACAGAAGAAACATTCTGACCCAATGGGAACAATGTGGCACACTTTCCATTACCCTGCTGAGGGTCTGGGTTCTCCTTTCTGTCAGAAAGTGACGAGCTGCCTTGCGATCCAAGCCAGAGAGGTCCAAGGTCATTAATCACCTGGATGTCACACCAGGAATGGCAGCTCAGAGCTCACCTTGATCAACGAAGCAAAGAAAAAGAAAAAAAGAATTTGAAATGGTTCTTCCCCAACGGAATGCAAATGTGTGCAAAGTGTCAAAATAATTGGATGAAAAAGGTAACACAACAGTGAAGCTGGTTGGCAACGACGAGGGCAAGTTTGACTGCGCCTGACAGCCTCGTTGAGGAGTATTCGTAAGGGGGAAGATACAACAGCCGTCATTATCTTTTCAAAGTGTTTGGTATACTAGAGGGGCATCGTGATGTTCATACACAGAATGATACCCAGAGCCTGGGGGAACATGACAAACATCTGCAAGATGGGCAGGGGGTTTCCGTTCATGCATCCCCTCTCCGCCCTGACAGCAACACTTAACTGTGTCATTATCATGCACTTCCCACGTCCGAGATTGGAGGCATATAGCGAGCCATGTCATTAGCCTGATTGTAACCAAGCTATTAACAAATCACTGGCTCATAGCACCGTTTCTACCGGCCCCTACGTTTCTGCAATTTCAGGACCTGCTGCAGTGTTCACCTTTCTCAGAGGCAGAACAACAGTCCTATTGGTAAAACTGAATATGTGACCTGGGTGGTTCAAGTGGGGGGTTGCTAGGCGGGGTGAAAGCACTGAAAGTGGTTAGAAAAACAGAGATTTGTAATCAAACTGGAATATTTCAACTCAATACTTAAAGAGCTCACCAAAGGCTGTTGTTGCACAGAATACAAATGTGTCTAACATGCTTTTGTAGTCTAATGATGTTAAGGCACATTTACATATTCACGAGGGGAGGATAAATGCTGTTTAATCACAGTCCAGTCTTCTGCCTTCCTTCACACTCTAAATCTTGACAACAAGTTGATATCTTACTCTGCTGGTGCCCTTCCATGACACTTGGTATTCAATGTGTGAGCGTAAGTCTCCAAATGGTCAATAAAGTTTGATTCATGTGGCCCGGACTGCGACTACACACGGCTGGTTTAATTTGAGGCGATGTAAATGGGCACCGTAGATCAGGCCTGATTTCCTCTGGGACACACACCTCTAGGAGAGAGCGCGGGAACGCAACCTTACTTATGCACACAAAGGTCAAAGGTCGTCAATAAAAAAAATGTGCTGTCACATGAATGCACTTTAATACTCCTGACGGTATTCAATAAATAAGTCTATCCACAATGTAATGTATTCAACAAAAAATCTAAAACAATATATACTGTTTATGGAAAAAAAGCCTGTGTTAAAGAAATAGTTTTTTATGTGTGTGTGTAAATCTGTGTGTGTGTTTGTGTGTGTGTGTGTGTGTGTATGTGTTTGTGTGTGCTGGCCAGGGAGAGGGGTGTGTGTAGGCTGAGGAGTGGTGAAGTGTGAATGATTGTAAATTAAATTCAGCCTGGGACCGAGAGGCTGCTGGGTTTTATTTGCGCTCGGCAGAGTCAGGCAGGCAGGTGTCCGTCAGAGGATTATACGACTGCAGTGCAACATCAAGCTAACGTATAATCAACGTATAATCACTGGCCAAGACTAGCCTTCCACGCTCCTGTCTTCGCCGCTCTCAAGGAGACAAAAGGCAAGTATAATTTCATGAACAATAAAATGGATTTTAACGGCTGACAGGAAAGCAATCTATTCATGCCACCAGTGTAAGGGGTGGAAATACGAAGCCAGCGGTGAGAAAGAACCGGAAAAGAATACCTTGTAAAAAGAATGACATCATAAAGAAAGTGGGAGGAGCCTAGAGGCATAGTCTGGATGACCGTAACCAGAATCCCATAATTATCTGCTTTCAGAATTGGATTACAAAAGCATTGAAACCAAACAGCAGTTTATATTTGAGGATTATAAAATATAAACTACTTGGTGTCATCTCAAAGGTATTGTTATAAGGATTTTCAGGCATTTAGGCATCTACTAAAATAATTTCGGGTACCCTATGTTATTGGAGGAATGAATCCCTTCTATAGGTAACCGAATCCTTTCCTTGTGATTGAAAGCTTTAAAAATAATAATAACAATGGATTCCTTTACCTAACCTCTTGAACTGTCGTCATATGCTCACAGGAGCTAGGCTTTGTGAAGGAAGCAGAATGAGAGAACAACGGGCGTGGCACCACTGCAGCAGCAAAGACAGAAGGACCAGTACCAAGGATGGTGCTGAACACACTGTACCACTGGGGTTCTGGGAAGATCACTTCCCGACTGGACTTGAACCATGGTGAACTCAACTGGACTGAACCCACTCTGGTCCCCGCAGTAGCAATTTCAGACCAGGATCCAAGAGGTGCCTGTGGCGTTGCCTGAAGCATGTGACGTGATCACAACTGGGCCCTCTCAGGTGAACAGATGCACACTACTCGGGTTTTAGAACCGCCTTTTAGGCTTTCAGACCTGGCAGGCCATCCTTGACTCACACTGCGGGTCTTTACGGAAGAGGAAATACAGACTGAGGATAAGAAATGACGGAGGGAGGGAAAGAGAGAGAAATAGAAAGAAAGAAAGAAAGAGACAGAGAAAAAGACTGAAATTTAGGAGAGAACAAATTTGAGCAAAGGGAGAGATATAGAGTTGGTGCCATGTGCGGAGACATTTTGAGGGGTGAACAGACTTCCAGGGTGTAAAGAGACAGAGCTGCTGAACATAAAAGAAATTGACGGCAATTAATCATGATGGGATGGCCTTTGCAGCTCTGCGCTGCACGTACTTTGCAGTATGAACAAAAAAAAACTAAAAGCTAGGCAAACAACAACGGCACACATCCTTGGCAGTTTTCCTTGACAGTCTGCCTGGCTTGAAGATAGCCCATTGTGGGGGGACCAGTGAGAGGAGGGTGTCGGCTGGGTGAGCCGTCGTTTAGCGCTGGGCTCGAGCAGAGCAGCCAATAAAACTCTGGCGTGAAAATGACCCTGGCTTCTCTGTTGTCACGGTAACTGGAGGGAGCCGAATAAAGGCTGTGCACGTTTGTGCGTGTGCGTGTGTGTGTGTTTGCTGAAGGTTGCAGGTACCTAATACAATTATCACGGTGAAACATATTGTCTAAAAGGGACATGGATGGATGCGCACGGATACTACACACACACACACACACACACACACGGTGAGCTCACTGGCCAGGAGAACACTGACATTTTGTGTGACATCACCAGGCTCCAAGGCACGACTACCACTACCTCTCAATCAAAATAATTAGATACTACACATCGTAACTCTGATTAGTGAATAGTAAGACGCATTCAGCCAGTCCCCCTCTTAGTCACCAGCCGTCTGTGTTCCTCCCCTCCTCTCCCCCTCTCTTTCCCATCCTGAGGATGAAGAAGACAGCTGTTTATCAACAGTTCAGCCAACACCACCACCAATTCTTTCTAATGGCAAATACTTTCTGTCCTCACAACACCTATCACCCTGTCCATCTCGCTTTTCTTCCTCCCCCCCCTCCCCCTCTCTCTTCACACACCGTTCTCCCGCACCCTCTCGTTCTCTCTCTGCGCTGAGGCACCTCCAGTGATTCTCTCCGGTTTCCTCTCTTCCTCCACACTCCCCTGGCAGAGACGAGGCAACATGTCGGGGCAGAATCCCTCTCCAGCCTCCCTTCCTTCATCCTTCCTCCATTCTCCCTGTATCCTCCCTCCATTCATCTCGATAGAAGCCCAATTACTGGCGAATTACCACTCAGATTACATTAATGCTCTTTCTGCCAGCCAACCCTATTCTCCGACACTGGCACTGGTGTATGAGAAGACTGTGTAATCTTGTGATATTGTGTTGGGATTACCATCAAATCTCATTATGGGCGGGTTGGCTTGGGGTGGGGGATACAGCGTTAGCTATCTAAAGCACAGCAGAGCAGGGAACAAGATACTGGATTGTGGCCGTGAAATCGCAATTTTCCGAATGTGAGCGGGTAACACGCTGAGTGGGGGATGGCTGTCCGTCGGCGCCTGGCGTGCTAATTCGCTCTTCAGGCTCTGCGATGTTCGTCTGGAGCCAGGAGGGCCAGGCCGGGCTGCCAGCGGGGTGAGAGGTCGGGGGAGGAGCTCAACAACACAGCTGTGCTGTACGAGAGAGTCCTGCCAGGTCCACAACCCATGTCCACTCCTGCCCCTCCCCTCTCCCCTACTCTCCCTTCTGCCCCTCATTTCCCTCCTGCACCCCCCCCCCCTTCCCCGCCACTTTACCCCCCCCTGCCCCGCCCCACCCCTCCCCACTCTCTCCTCCCCTCCCTCTCCTCCCCTCCCCCTCCTTCCCCGGCTAGTTTACCACACCCCAGGCTGCTACCTCAATTCCGTTGCCGTTTCTGCCAGGCACGTTCATGCCACATAAAACACCCTTTTATTACAAAGATACACACGCACGTAATTGCCACAGTGATATACGGCGTTCTCTGAACGCAGCTCAATTTCTGTCCATTAAAGATGCCGCCACTCTGCGGTGGCTGTCTATGAAGCGCCTCGCCTTGTTAAATACAACAGATTCTCCAGCTCAATAACAGGGGCCCAAATCTCATTTCAACACGTACACCCCCCCATCCCCCCCTCCCCAGGTCCCTAGAGGGCCTCTGTCAACGTAGGGCTTAAGGAGAGCAACAGCCTGTGACCAGCAAACTCGCCACACGCCAAACATGCATTCGGTACGCACATACAGTTCAAACACACTTAAAGGACACACACATAGTACATACATATTCACGGTACACACACATAGTACACACACAGAAATACAGTCCACACACACGTGCAGTACACACACTACACACACACACTACACACACACACTACAAACACACACTACACACACACACTACACGCACACACAAGCAGTGCACATGCACCTACTCCAGATTACTAATCACATCAGATCCCATACATACCCTCAAGCATGAATTCACACACCATGTCTCACATCCACCCCCCCGACACACACCCACCCACATACACACGCACACAGACACATCTCTCATCCTAAGCCAATCCCCCTACTCTAACCCTCCCACACACCCAGCCCCCCAGCCTGGTGTTGTGGGGTTATTGAGCCCAGGGAGTCACACTGAATCACCCAGAGAGCCAGAGGAATGAGAGATAACAGCACTGCCATGTTACACACATTGATTGCAGAATCCATCATCTTTCTTATTCAACACAGGAGGGAGTGGGGCCAGCCGTGCACAGCCAAACAGGGAAGAAACTAGACGAGCACCTGAGAGAGCCAATGGCAGGGAAAATGACTACACACAGACCAATCAAACCTTTATAAGAGCACCAGGACGGTTTTCACAGCACAGTGGGGATGATTGTCGTATTACAGTAAACTGAAGAGGCAAATGGAGATGTTCCAGCACCTGGCTGGTGGTTTAACCGCTTCCAGACCGGGTATTCAACCAATGTCATGAATGTTAAAGGATGATCATAAATGAACAACAGAACAGAGGTTATAATATAAAGACACTCAACATTTTTCTACATCTAGTCTACCAAATCTAGCTTCTATTCTTAATATAACTAACAAATTCTAGTCTTTTTTTGTTAATTTCATAGTTAATTTGTTCCTGCGGGTCTGTCGAGTTTGTCCCTGGTCCTATGTCTCAGTGGAGAGACAGTGGAGAGAGTGTCAGCGTGCATGTTGGAGAGCTGAAAGGAGCCACAAGTTGGAGAGCCGAGTCTAATACTTGAGGTGACGACGATCAGACTGCCATGAAGAGTTTTAGATTAGTTTGATTACAAGTGATTATGAGGATGGCATTTGTAATTAGGCCAAATGAAGTGACGAAGCCACTTGAGCTACCCAAACACAGTTAGTATTCATCTGGCCTATTCTGCACGGGCTCTGTTACTCATTAGAGTAGTTACACTGAGAAAAGACTGATGGACACAAGAGGATCTGGGGTTAATATGTGTGTGTGTCTGTGTATATGTGCATGTGTGTGTGTATGGCATGTAAGATCAGAGCATCCAGCTCACTGGTCTACAAGACCAATCAATCCCAGATCCTTTGATCCACTGACCCCTCTTGTGGAGACCAGAGAGCAAACCAAGCCTGGCGGCAATCTGTGATCCTTTGCTCTGGTCTAGGGCAAAGGAGCGGTTATCTAGGGATGGGGGATGGAGGAGGAGTGGAGAGGAGCCTTCAACCCTCCTCTATTCCATTACCCAGCCTGTGATGTACTGCCTCACACACTATGACATGCACACACACCCACACACATTCACACACGCGCACACACACACACAGATGGGCTGGCTTCAACACCCTCACTCTTCCCCTCTTTCCTAGCCTCTTCCCCTCCTCCCTCCTCTCATCCCTCCCTCCCCTCCCTCCCTCCTCACATCCCCCCCTCCCTCCCTCCATCACTCACTCACCACCCATCCTAGCAGCGTCTACAGCTGGTCCTGTGAAGCAGCACACGTGCTGTCAGCTGCAGGAGTTCCAGGTCCGAGAGAGAAGGCAACCGCATTTAAGAGACCAAAAAAACGGTTCCAATCAGAGCACGGTTTGACCTATGAAAGGTAGCTGCGCGCTCGGGAGGAGAGAGAGAGACACGTGTCTGGGCTAGGGAAACAAAGCAGCGTACCTGAAGGAGGCAGGAGGAGGAGACATGGACGGGCGGAGAGGACCAGACGGACTCATCCTTTATTGGCATTTATTGTAGTACTCCTTATTTCAAATCAACCTGTCGTTTAAATTAATGTAAAATAATATGAATGGAATATCATTTGTTCCATTCATAAAATATAGTGATGAATTATATAGGACACAGACTGTTAAACCCAATTGTCTCTGTCAAGTGGCTTAAACATTATCCATCAACAAGTCGTGATTACTGACTGCAACAAGGGCACAAAAAGTGCTCTCTAAAAGCATCACTTACCTCCAAAACTCCCACAATCCACATCAGCCAAATGAATGCACTTTCAACCGACATGCAGCCAACCCTAACCAAACTCAATCCACTTAAGAAAAAAGCATCCAGCCTTGACAAAGTGACAAATCTTCCTCCCCTATCTCCACCACCAGCTCTGCTTACAGCAGGTGTCCACAAACAGCCGACCGTGGGCAAGGAGTGGTTCTCCCGGAAAATCCAATTTTGCCTTGTTAATCCAAGTGGCCTCTCTTCCTGCTGTCACCCTGGGCAGCAGATCCACCTGGTGCTAGGGTGGATGGCCGGAGGGTACGGAGGGATGGGCGGGCGGGGGAGTGGGGGGGGGGGGCTGCCTTACATCACAGGAGAAGAGCCTGTAGTGTGTGTACCCGCATGTTCTCTCAGTGAGAGAATCCACCCAGAACACAGGCAGAGGGGAGGGGAGAAGGGGAGGAGAGAGGGGAGGGGGAGAGGGGAGGGGGAGAGGGGAGGGGGAGAGGGAGGCGAGGAGAGCAGAGTGGGGCGAACGGGGGTGTGGATCCTCCAACGCTACACACACACGCACACTCCCACCCCCTGCCCAGGAACAGAGATTGCATTGCACTGATGAAATTTTAATGGTTCTTTTAGGAAGAATAATGAACAGGCTGGTCTCTAGAGGGAGGAGGATCGCTAGGCTCCACACACACACACTCACTCACACACACACTTTGGTGCACACTCACACATACACACGCATACTCCTACAGTACATGGACATGCCAACACGGACGCACTTACACCCTCCCAAATCTGCGCGCGCGCGCACACACACACACACACGTGCAGGCGTACACGCCACAACATCAAACACTCCAGCTGACAGCTCCCCCTCTAAACCAGTCAGTAGCAATGGGAGGGTAGGAACAGACTGAGATCCTCCCCATCCTCAAACACTCTCTTGGCACACACACACCGTCTCCCTCTGTCTTCTCCTTCCACACACACACACACACTCTCCTTCCCACTCTCTCACACAAACACACTCTCTCTCTCCCTGTTCTATCCAACACACCCGTTTCAGAGAGAGAGAGAGAGAGAAAGAGAGACAGAGAGAGAGAGAGAGTGAGACGCACTGTGGAACAAAGAGAGGAGGCAGCGTGTGGATTCACCAGCAGCACCATGATGGGGTGGAGTAGCACCGCCACAGAAGAGGAGTCTGACGCTCCTCCAACAGGGCCTCCTCTGCCTCCACACAGACACAAAGACAAAAGAGAGAGAGAGAGAGAGAGAGAGAGAGAGAGAGAGAGAGAGAGAGAGAGAGAGAGAGAGAGATACCTCGTCGTCAGCCCTCTGCACACACTTGCTCTCAGCCACATTGATTGGCCAATACTACTGCCATTCACTATAAACGGGAGAAAAGGAGATTTACTATGTACATACATTAGGCCAGGATCCCTCTGGCAGAGGCATACACAGACTGGGATCCTGTTCTATGATGGCTGAAGCTTAACTTTCATTCCAGTTGACAGGGTTGCGATAACAGGCTCTGGAAAGCAGGAGATTGTAACGTTTTACTCGAGGAACAGCACACTAACAGCAGGTTATTCGAGGTTCTGAATGGAGAAGGCAAGGAAGACAGATTTATTAAATTATACAAATTATTTTAAAAGCTTCCTGTACAGCACAGATGAAACCTGTGTGCATGTGTTTGAAAAGTCAAACAATCGTAAATGAAACACTGGTTTAGAAAGTAGAAAAACCTTTATTTAACTAGAAAATGTGATTCCTCTCCACAGTCCTGCTGAGAGGAAGGTGTTCTACCACTAATGACAGACAAGTCCCCCACCAAAATCAATTACTGTGTCTGTTCGGAGCTGAGCACTAATGGAAAAGGGACATCTTAATTTGAATCTCTGTGCTTAAGCAAACAATCCCTCTGCCTCCCTTCCACCAGTCCGCTTCTCTCCACCAATCAGACTTCTCACAGAGGGGACCCATGTATTTCAAAGGTCTTACATTTGTACTCGCAAAATACACTCAATGGCTCGGAAGTCCTCTCCCAGGTTTTTTCCCCAAGGCGAAAACCAAACAGTTGAGCCAAGACTATGAAAGCACCACACAAGCCAACCAGTCATTTCTGGACCTGTTTAATGTCTGCTGATCATGTGGCAGAGGCAGACAAAGAGAAATCTTGAAAATCACTTGAGGACGGAGCAGAGGCGTAATGGGAACGTTTAGGACACTCCTGATGAGAAGGCCGCTTTCGTCCAGCGAGACCAAAACAAACACTCAGTGTGTCAGAGTTCAAAGCCTGGAGAGGGTAAATATATTACTATATTACACCTGGGCCACTGTACATTTTGAGTCATTTCTTCCTGGACAGACTCTGGGGCAGCATCTTTGATTGGCAGGTGGAAGGCCCGATCCAATTAGCAGGCTACACTGGAAAAGACCTTTCCTTTTATCACCATTGGGGCATTCAGTCCTTCCTGGTTCAGCGTCAACGACTTGTGGAACCGTTGGCGGAGGCCGCATAACAGAATCGTTGGAGGGATGCTGTGTGCGTTTAAAGATAAGGAGTTCAATAAGCAGGGAGGGAAACATGCAAGGACCTTTCTGGAAGGGTATTAATAGCATTAGCAGCCTCCATCCTGCTCCAGGTGCAGTGGGGTTTATACGAGCGCATTTACGAGGGATCGTTTGGACTGGGTGCAGCGCTTAACAAATGTGAGGCACTTTTAAAAGTGTAAGGTCTTGGGCGGGCCTCCAGAAAGGCAGTCTTCAACTGGCTGTATCTTGGCCCAGTAGAGGCAGCATACTGCCCCAGTAGAGGCAGCATGCTGCCCCAGTACAGATGCAGTGGAAGATACTGTACTGAGAAAGGAAAGGAGGGTTTGGTGATGGCAAGTAGCCTGGAATCATCCATGAAGTCCTGCCCTTTTGGCAGGAAAACAGCAGGAGGGTGGGACGGTAGTTTGAGGTGAATTACAGCAGCTTCCTAGATAAACATAGTATACTGGCTGGAAAACAGCAGGTTCCAGCCTGTTCAGTGCCTGCCATTAGGAGGGATTCAAATGGGTGTTGTGGGATTGATTCCACCCACCTCCTATTACTTGGTTGATGGTGATATAACACGTCCGCAATTAAAAAGATATATAGGGTTTGGTGTGTGTGGGCGTGTCTGTTTGTGTGCGCGTGTGTGTAACAATGCAAAGGTCACAATCTCAGTCTCCGGTCACGACAATCCTAATTCAACGAAATGTATGCTGGGTGACTAAAACGGCCAATCCTATCTCGTGTAGCGCTGCAACCAGTGTTCCCATTGTACATCTCTGAATGAAAGCATTAGAGGGCAGAGTGTGACGTCTGGTGGCATTAATTACCCGTCTCTGGAGCGTCCTCCAGGGGCCAGCTGGCCTCACTCAGGCCCCGGCCCTCAGGGGACCCTGGAGAGGAGAACCGTCACACTAATTGACTGGATCCTCTCCGTTGGGGATCAACACATTAGAAACTGATCAAATGGGTCTATGGTACAACTCTCCTCTCGCCCACGCACACACAATACACATTGAAGCCTCAACGTAAAAGTTGGTGTGTTAACCAAGTCATGTAGAGGGTTCAGGGTGTTGGTTCTTTGTAATGAGGGGACTTGGAGAAAGAGGGCCGGAAGAAAGGGAGACAGGAGAAGAAAGCAGGGGAGAAGGGAGAGAGTCATTCACGACTGAGCACAATTACCCCCACGTGCCTCTATTGTACCTCCACGTCTCCCATTCTGCAGACCTGTCATCGTCCCACAACCCTTTTGACATTGGCGAGCGCACACCTCAGACTGGGTCAGGGGTGCCGGATCGAATTAGCGTCGTGAACACGATGGATTACACGTCTGCGCCGCCGACAAGGCCTGCTGAGGGCCCGCCAGGGGTTAACGCATTCGCTTGGCGCATGTTTAAGCCTCTGCACGGCGAGCTAAGTGAATATTCCAGTGATGGAGAGGGGTACAGGAGGGAGGGGGGGGATAGGGAGTTGCCTCAATGCTTTGAGTCCCCTGGAACACTAGTGATAGAGTAATTACGTAAAGCTGCAATGTCATAAATGGGAAAAACATTTGTGACACTCAACCCTGAGTGAAAAGAAAATCAACCCTGTTCTGTTGGTCCAACTGGGGAGGAGAAAACAAGGTGTCTGTCTCTTCCTGTCTGTCTTCATATTGTCCTGGTGCAGTCACTAAATATGCTAACACTGTCTGCATAAATACATATCTAAATCAGTTGCCTCCACGAGCAATTGTTCAATGGGATGCGAGTGATGGTGGGGCAGTGCTGCATTGTTAGTCATTATTGCTGGTGTAAAACATTCGAAAAGATGCTAAATTATGAGCCAGATTATGTTCTCCTGTTAGTTAATGGGAAGGAAAATAGGAAATTGGCTAAGCGGTAAACGTTTTTACGCTCAACTGGTAATAACAACTGGGAGGGTTTGCAAGTGCAAGCATTTGAGCTGAACGGATCACGGTGAGAAAACAGGCAATTTCCTGTAAACTCCAATCATCAATGCTACTGAGAACCTACAGATGAGTTTAATGGATGGGAGGAAGTGAATAGCTTGGTAATTAGCATTCAAATGTGCAGGAATTCACGGCACCTAAATATTGACAAACGATTACAAAAGCCCAAATCCAAGGGACAAAGGGAAGTCCTCTTACGCTGTTCTTGTCCCAAGCTCTTCCCTGGAGTCACAGACAACAAAACAACAAACAAGGAATGCTAATAAACACAACATCAAAAGGACGAGCTGCATTATAAATAATTTAAGATGCTACTTAAGTACCTTACGTAGACAAAGGGGTCGATAGGCCTCTCTCTGAACAAATCAACCTTATTTAGTGGTTCTGTTGAACAAACACCACTATTAGGCTTTTAACTGCTAATTGCTATCTGATAAATATAACAATATCAGAGATATTAGAGCTTACGTCTACCCTGCACATACAGACACCCCACACACACAACACCTGCCTGACACGCCAAACCTGAAGACCTGAAAGAACAAAAGGAAAAAGCCCTTCAGAACCATAGAGGCGTCAAATCCAATTTACTCTATGGACTGAGGGGTTAAATTTCATCAAAAAACTTTTTTTTCTGAACCCACGGGATATCACTTGATGGCGTCTACTACAGTTGTTGGAATCAGGTTGCGCCACATCACATGTAGCCTCTTGCCGCAAAGCACACGGTCAGTCAATTACAACTAACATGCTTTTGACTTCAAGCCCCACACTGATCCAATTCACTTTAGATCTGAGGACTCTTTTGATATCTTCATCTTCACCGCGGGGAGCCTCTTGTCCTGATGATTTAGCTGCGTCTCGAGCTGTCACTCAAAACCCCTTCATCGATCGATAATGAAAAGGCCCGGGTGTGCATGGAAGTTGAGCAACGAGGCCCCATCCTCCCAGGGTGGAGAGGTTTGACTGCAGCCGCTGGAGAGAGGGTCTCCTGGGTCATCTTAACGAGGGGGGAAGGGCCCCGGGACGGTGGAAATAATTAGCTGGTGAGAACTTGAATACGGCCTGCCTGGATGTCAACAGACAGGACATATTTTGATGGTTTTCATGGAGCCCCTCCCCCACAGTGAAGGATGGAGGGGCCGAGAGGGAGGATAGGGGGTGGGTGTATGGATCTCTACCTACAGAGAGAGAGAGATCAATATTCCACTGTTGAACGCTGCCTTCCCACCAGGGACTATCCACAAGCATCCAAAAATACCCAGACAGGGTTAGGGTTAGGGTTACCTAGACATGAAACATTAGAATCCACTGTTCTACCTTCTACGTCCAAAGGCTGCCTTAGACCTAGTTAACATTTAGATTAAAAACAATAACATCAGACTGAATTGAAACCATATATGAGGTACTTCAATAGAACTACAATGTAAACAAAAATATGTCTACAAAAAATTATAGTTACCAAAATATTATATCCGGAATATTAGGGATTTTACAAATCCTAGTATATCAAGGATGTCACTGACACCAGCAAGGCGAGGCAAACATCTCACACACAGACTAACACTTATACTGTCTGCCAGCACCACAAATGAGCAGCCCTGGGCAGTTTTGGCACAAATTAAATTCCAAAAAGGGCTGAATTCACTTTAAAAAAGCAAGCTTATTAAATTGTCATGCATGGTCACATATCTTCAATGTCATGCCAGAGCCACGGAAATGAGGAAAACCAACATTCACACCATTTGTATGTTGCTGGGAGGGTATTTTAAAATGGAGAAAATGGATGAGTGACATGCCTATGAATTGATTGAAGTATGGACAGATAAACGAACCTAAAAAAGTATAATTTCATTTTCACTGTGATGCTTCTGGCAGCAAACTCCTCTGTGGCTGTTGATGTTTTCCGTTGTTGTGGCAAGTAGCCTTCAAGCTAACCCCAACCAATGACGCGCCGATAAATCAAATTCTGTGGAAATTTCCACAGCCTGTTTCGCTTTCATACAAAAGCAAGAGATCAAATTTACTTTAACCCTGGAAGTACAAGGAAGCTTGAGAGTGCAGACAAGGAAAAAAAAGGGTTAAAAAAAAAAATACAAACATTTGAAGAAAAGAAAAAAACCGTTTGAAGATTTGAACCAATGACATTCAAAGGTGATGCTTGTACACTTGTTGGCGGTCAGGACTGAAATTGAATTATGGGAGCAAGGCCACGGGCGTGCACAGGAGCTCTGATGGGAGTAGGGGGTTGAGGAGAGGGGGAGAGGGAGGAGCAGGGGGAGAAGTCATTATCTGAGGGTCTAGGAGGGCAAGCGGCACATGCACATCACAGGCAGCAGCTCACGCTTTAGATCAGACGCACACAAGATGGACATATAGAAATATAGAGAAATGGGAAAAAAAGGGGGGATGGAGAGAAGGGCAGGCGGAGAGAAGATATAGAAGATATAGAAGGGAGATGGAAAACAAGAGAATGAAGGAGACAAGGCTCCGAACAAGACAAGTCAGAGTGCAGAGTGGTGAAAACAACAGAGAAGAGAGAGAGAGACTGAGGGGAAATGAGACGACAGACATTCAAGGCAAGGTCCAAATACAGAGATCACCGCAATGTATGCATTACCCCCAAATAAACATTACAACCGTTCAGTTCACCTTACATGACACAAGAGGAGCTGTAACCTTCCCAAGGTCGTTGTCAGGCAGAAACTAAGTGCTTACAGACTTGTGAAGGATGCTGGGACCCTGAGCAGTATGAAGAATGTCCTGAGTAGCCTCAATTCTGAGATAACACAACAGGTGTACACACTGCTCACAGCTGCCACATGATCAGGGTAGTGGCATCAATCATAAGGCCTGAGATGGGTGACTGTGCCTCACTAACAAACACCTGCATCACTATTCCCTCACCCAGCCTCTAATGATGCAGGTGCCATTTTGGCTGGTGGAAACACTAATTGCCTAATCTGTTTCACACAGAGACACATAGCATTTCTGGACAGATAATAATGAGTAAAGCTCGGAACTCTGTCATGTCTAATCTACCATACTGTAGTTCTGTCTATATTTCTCAGCACTGGGTCACTGCTGAGAAACTCTTTCTTAGTATGACTTTATTCCATGATAGTCAGGGTTTATGGTTAATGGAGCTGGTGTATGGGTCCTATGGGTTGTATATGGGTCATCTGGGTGGTGTAAAGTATGGGTTATCTGGGTGGTGTACATTATGGGTTATCTGGGTGGTGTAGGAGTTATACAGGTAGAGTATTATCTGGATGGAGTTTATACAGATGGTGTGTGGGGTTATTTGGCTGGTGTGTGGGGTTTTCTTTTGCTGGTGTGTAGGTTATTTTGGTGGTGTATCAGGTTATTTGGGTGGTGTGCGAGGCCTGAATAATGACCTAGTGTACTGGCGGTTGTCAGGTAGGCAGTGGGGGAAGAGTGGAGCGCAGGTGTGAGTTAATGAGGCCCAGTCAGGGGGAGAGGGGTGAGGTCTGCCAGGGAGGGCCAACACTGCCTGGGCACAGTCACAGAGCCTGCCTGCCTACTTGCCTGCCTGCCCACCACCCAGGGCACAATTACCAGTACAGCAGTAGGCCTGAGATGAGGCATTACCACAGTGCGTGTATGTGTGTGTGTCTGTGTGTGTGTGTTTGGGTCAGAGCTGCAAGGTGTGGAAAGGAATTTCTAGGTCATGTTATCTGCACAGAGAATTAGTAGATCCCCTTACAGCAGCTGCTTAAGGAATCACAGATCACATGGATTTCCACAGACGATGACAGAAATAGACATGTCTTTAATTTACACATCACTTCCAAATCAAGCAGAGGTGTTTGTCCTGGGGCTGAGTGGTCCAGTCAAGATAACAACACAATGGCAAAGAACAAAATCAATGGCCGACAATAAGCTGCAAGGCAAAACAGACGTCTGAGGCTTATTGCTTTATTAAAACCAATAACAGAATTCTAGTATACCTAATACAAGCCATCCTTAGAGCGGCTATAAAACAGGGAATGTGTGCACTGAAAAGACAATAAAACATGATCCACTACATATAACTTTTCTAGTGTCCGGAGTACTCTGTCCACCCAGCCTAAGATGGAGCATGTGAATAACAGGTTCTGTCATGTCTCCAGTCAGCCGAAACACGCAGTCAGACACCTGGGATGATCTCACAACAGGTCCCAACAGTCCACATGACTGCAGTGTTCCATACAGAGACCCTGGGTACAAGCTGATGCTACTTGAAGCTGATTACAGTTACAGTTGCACTGTGTTGGAGACATTGTGATGCTGTTGTTACACTGCGGCAGTCTGTTCTGTTCACTGTGCCTGGTAGCTGAGGTGTGGTTACTTTGCGATGTGGCTGGTAAATACAGACTGTTCTTTGACTCTGAGCACCAAAATACTGTAGAACTAAGTATGTGCATACCCCTAGTTCTTCTGCTGTTCTACTGTATATGCACAATATTTTATACACATGGCAAAAACCTACAATCTTTAAATAGTATCTCATCTGCTGTTAGTGAGAGATTCCTGAAGAGTCTTAGGAGCTGTCTTCCCAGTTTCGTCACAGAGGAAGAAAGAAACAGCTCCACTCAATCTGCAGAAAGCTACAAGTGAAAACATGAGAAAAGAAAGGAAAAATTTGAAAACTGGTGACAGTAGGAAGCCGTGAGTAAAGCTTGTACAATGTTACCATGTGAACCTGGTAACATTGGGTCATGTCTAGACTGGAGCAGCCAGTGCAGGTCTGGGAATAGGCGAATTATGAGGGCACCCTGGGAGAGACGGGCACTAGCATGCTGACTGATTGCTGTGATTTCATATGCATTAGGAAACAGGCAAGAGGCCTCATTCACAAGACAATCTCCCTCTCTACCTCTCTCTACCTCTCCCTCCCTCTCTACCTCTCTCTACCTCTCCCTCCCTCTCTACCTCTCTCTACCTCTCCCTCCCTCTCCCCCTCCATCTCACACACATGCACAGAAACACACACACACAGTGCTTCAGTATAGTTCCTTCTTGTAGCTGAATAAGCCCAAAAACACAACCTAATTTTCCTTTCCACTTTGCATGTGTTCACACTGTTCGCAGTTTCTCTCCCAGAACAACAAAAGCCTAACAGGTGCATAATGTTCCACGATGGAAACTAGCAGTGGAACGTAGATGTCACCATGTAGTATTTTGATATTTCTCACACTGCTTTCAAAGCCGCCTTTAAAAACGAAACAAAGACATTGCATGTCGAGCGCCTTGTGAATATTTATGACAAGTGCAGAGTTGGTTTCCCTTGCTTGAGTATTCAGACTATCATACCCCCCTGAGTTGAGGGAGGAGGGGGAAGTGTAGCACGTGATTGGCTGGGTTAAATCATGACATCATGGTTAAAAATAGTGGCATGCCGTCATGCTGTGGAAGTCTCGAGGGGAGGGGGGGCAGGGGGGACACGTGGGGGGGGGCTGGGGCTGTATCTTCGCTCCCTCCTGGATAAAGGCTCTTCTGATCCTAGTCACGAGCACTACCTCTCAGACAACAACAGGAGAAGAGTGGAGGAACGGATGCTGTGGAGGAGAGAAGAGGAGGCAGAGAGAGAGAGGGGAGGAAGATGGTGTCTGGACTTTCACATCTTCACCAGCCTGGTGACCCAAGGATGTGCTCCTAGCTGTAGCTTGACCAGCAGCTAGCCAAATGAGGACACATGGCTATGTGTTTATTTCACGTTGAAACTGGTAACATTGTTAGAGCAATGTGGATATAGTTGACATCAATCCGTGAAATCCGTTCTTGTATGGTGACCACTCGAACACCACTCCACTCTGGAACTAAGTGGATATCAGAATTATTGTTTGAGAACTATTACATCCATGGAGACCACGACACCATAGAGTTACGCTGCGGGAGTTGACGTGACAACGAAATGACTGGCCATGGGATAGCCAGAGGTTTGGTCGACTCCACTCTGTTCACAGGGTTTCATATTCTAGAACCGTCCGATAATGATATGCTCGAGGTCCTGCAAACTCTGCATGAAGTAATTGTCTTGCTTTGCCGTGCCTGTTTTGATTAGGTTAGCAGATTTGACAGTGGAGGGTCTAGCATCCAAGTGCGTCTGAGGCCTCAACTGTGGCATAGGTTCCCCATCTTCTCATTATCTCTCCCACTAATGTTCCAATTACATTCCTCTGCTCCTATTAACAGGAGTCAAATTATGGCGTTGACCTTTGGTTGAGGAATTAAACTCTACCATTATGGGGTCTGTTCCATAATTCAAAACCACACCATTGAACCCTGTCACGTGCTCGCTTACCTCCCCACCTCTCTGCCGTTACTTCCCCATCGGCCGTGTTCCCTACCCTCCCTCTCCCTCCTCTCTTTCTGTTGTCCAGCCATCTCTCCACTCCTCCAACTCCCCTTGTTCCCCCTCTCCATCGTTCCCTCCCTCCCTCTCTTTCTGTTGCCCACCTATCTTCATCCCACTCCCCATATTCCCTCCCTCCCTTCCTTGTCGATGACATGTACGAGGCCCAGAGCTTCTCGCGGTGATGAAAGGAGGAGAGATGGATCACAGAGGGACCAGGGCCTTGAGGTCTCCTTGAGTGGGGACTACCGACATCACTCAGCCGGCCCCTCACCTCGCCTCCACACTCCGCTCCGCCACAGTGCTTAGCCCCGAAATGCAAGGCACCGGGCTTCGTGGGGTGTTTCGCAAGGCATCGCTGAGGTCCGACGGTAATGAGAATGAACATTAACATTTCTGCTGACGGGCGCTCTCTCCCCCAGCGCTGGTGTACGTGGGTAAGGAGAGGAGGGGCAGCAGCACAGCCCCAGTGTAATGTGGTGTAAGAGTCTCCATTACCCACACAATGTCCCCTGACAGCCTAATGGCAAGGGGGCTCTGTGGTAGGACACTGTGCCAAGCGCTTCAGTGATGGGCGTGCAGTTGAGGGTGGCAGCCACATCTAAGATGGACGCTTGGAGATGGGAGTGGGTGGGAGCGGGGTGAGGGGTTGGGAGGAGGGGGTGAGGGAGGGGTGAGACATCCAGGCCATTCGGCACCCTCCTCCATAAAAAATGGATGAACCCACCCGAGAAGTGTGACGCTAATTGGATCCCCTGTGATCGCATTTGAAAATTCCAACCGGCTCCGGAGTCTGCCGCAATGCACCGTGGGTAATATCATCCAGGCAGGCGTCCTGGAGAGTGGTTGGACAGATGGAGGGAGAGCAAGAAGCAGGAAAAGGATCCATTGTATGTGAAGGTGAGTGCCTTAATGCTCCACCTGCTCGCAAACTGTCTGATTTAGCCAGTGTTTTTTTTTTTGGGGGGGGGGGGGGGGGGGGGGGGGGGGGCTGTCAGGCAGCTTTCACCTCAGGAGCTAGTACTATAATGATTGGCCCAAACAAAAGAATATTAATTCTGAATGCTGAAAGGTCAGTGTGTGTGTGTGTGTGTGTGTGTTATTGATGCCACTCTACATTCAATTTGAATGGTTTTCCACACAAAAGAGGGGGAAAAATCGACCTGCTCCACCTCGCAATGTCGTTTAATTACTGGGACAGACAGGGGCGTAAATCATGCCGGAGCACAGAGAGCAGACCTGGCTGCTCTCTGACAAACAGCGTTGACCATAATTGGCTCCAAATGAACTCATAAATGGACATTAACATTCTAGGGTGGAGCAGAGAGATGCATCAAATGCTTGTCTCATCGAAGGATCCGGAAGCGACTCTACGAGCCTCTGTGATCATTCATGCCGTGTGATGTTGACAATTACTAAGCAAAGTCAATCAAAAATGACTCGACAAAACGGCCTTTCTGTGTTCTCCATGGAAACCCGGCAAAGATCCATGATACATTAAGCCATTATGAGAGAGCTGAAGCCAGGCTTCCAGTAAATGACTTGGAAGCCAAAACACAATAATGTTTTATTAAATAATGATCTGTGAATTGAATAGCCTTCCAGGGCAGACCGAATAAACATCCATCATTTAGAAGGACAAAACCGCTCATTTGGGCTCTGGATTTCCCTGTGAATGTTCAAATCTCGTTTCTTAAATGCACTCTCTCCTCATGAGGCACACGCACAGGAGGAGACGAGCCTGTGAACCGAGAGAGCGACTGCAGCGCAACACAACTACAAAGAGGGGAACACCTCGACTTCAAACGCAGAGACCAGTTCCTCAGGGACCCCGGCACCCCCAAATGCGGTCCCCATGAGCGGGGAACTGGAAGCAAGGGGAGGGGTGCAGGGAGAGAGAGAGCGAGATCTCCCTCGCATTACTGCTGATGGGGCTTAACGTTATTCCTGGGGTGAACCCCGTGGATTTCCCATGGCACACTGGCCTGGACGGCAGAGCCGAAGGGAGAGGGGGAGGTCGTCTATTCTGCTGCAGCTCAGTTCCCTCGTCCTTGAAGGGAGGGACACAGACACAACGACAGCTTGCGGCATGTCACCCCCTCCTCCCTAGCCCCCTTTCTAAACTGCTGTGTAATATCCTTCTGACAACCTATCCCGCCACCACAGCCCCCCCAGCCCACACCCTACCAGCCCCTCTACCCCCAGCCCACACCCCACCCCCTTAAACACCTCCACCCTGGTCCAGATACTCTGGACCCGCCTTCCACCCTCACCACCCCCACTCCAAGCTTGGGTGCCGGGATCCTGCCTGAAGAGAAGGTCTTATGCATGGATCAGTGTCCTGGTTTAATGTGCAGACAGACCGATGGATTATTAAACAGATGTCCGCCAGACAAGGGCGCACATATTGACAGGAAAGGATGGTGAAAGTCGTTGGTATTGAAGACAATGCACCGGTGACTACTGCGTAAGTGCACACACTCAGAAGGCAAGCACAAAGACAAATGGCTAGGTTGGTTCAGCAGTGCACGAGTACATACCGTACACCATGTATAATGCATGCTCCCATATGTTCACACTATCACAGCTACAGAAACACCAGTCAAAAAGCAGTTTAATCCCATTCGAACCCACTAGAGTTTCAATGTACCTACACCCCTGACATAAATAAATGATTCCATGAGTGGGATTCAGATCCTATAATTGTATGTTGCAGTAGAACATTACTAGATCATTAACCCGCAAGATTTATCAAATCAGAATAAAATTCAGGGCTAGACTAGACAAGACATTAAATCACTGTTATCCTTGCTTTCAGTTTTTTTCCATCCTTGTCTTTGTCCACTCATCCATCCAGCCAAGTTAAACATTTAACCGGATGTTTAGATTGCATTTCGCATCCCATTCCACATCCTCTTCTGTCTTTCACCATTAGGATTTGATAAATGGTCGTGATGGAGAGGGATCGATAGCCAGTAGAGCGCAGGGGAGGGGACAACAGGCTGGTCTGAGCATCCCTTCACCATCACACCACACGAGACATCATAGATACTCAACTGACAGATGATTACCCAAGGACCATAACATCAATGATAGAGACTGTGGACAGAAGCCAATGATCACAGATGTCCCCTAAACGGCGACACTTTGAGAGTCCCACATAGACCCTCTGAAGATGCTCTTACCATTGAGAAACTGTAAACAGAAATTCAGCTACTCAAGTCAGATAGTCGACTGGTTAGGATTAGGATTCATAATAATTTCATGATAAAACAGATTGATTCCCCCCACCATCCCCCTCCCAAAAAAGGGACACATAACTAACTATCAAGGAGTCATGATAATGGCCTGATCAAAAGAGACAGATCCTTTTATCTCAAAGCTTTGAGCTGGCCCACATACTCCTCACATCCCACCGTCATATCCATCACTCACACTCCATAATCTGATTCAGTATCCCACAGAGACCTAGCTAGATATTGCTCCCTTCCATCTCTATGCCTCCAGTCTCCATGAACGGGATGGGCACTAGGACCAGGGGTGCAGGCATGCTCTGCTTTATAGGGTGTGACTCCCAGCCTCCAGCTGTTTGACCCAGGTTATGACTGCATACAGGTACCAGCACTGCACCATAACACCTGCTAGGGAAAACATGCCGACACCTTTCAAGATGTCCATGGAAGGGGATGTTAAGTTTAAGACTGCAAAGGTTAGGTACAGTCATTAAGGACATGGAAAAGGTGAGTACAGTATGGTACAACATTAACTTGATTAGTCCCTTTCATTTCTTCCCTGAAGACCAGTAGGTGACTGAAAACACTGGTTTTAAACTCAGTATTACTTTCATTTCCTGCCCAGTGTTCAGTACTGTGAGTGTGGAGTGTGTTCTAAACCTCCCTTTGTGTGACTCGGTCCTGAATCAAAGCAGACATGGTCCATTGAACAGAGACAAGAGATAGTATAACTCAGCATACAGTCGAGGCTTGTGAAATAGCCTGATTTATCTGTACTTCCTCTGAAGACTCCACACAGGGGGGACACAAACACCTCAGCAGGGAACCAAATGTAATATTTGAAAACAGTATATGCATAATATATTCAGTACAATATTTGTTCAAATATGGTTTTGTCGATACAGACGAGGCACCTGCCCGGGAGCTGCCCGAGAGTAACACCAGCACACCAACTCACATTCCACACACATACACACCCACACACAGAAACCTCGCTAACCTCCCACGTTCGAGCGTATGGATAGACAGTAACTTCATTTTATGTTCTCTACCATAACATGTTCCGTCTCTTTTTTACAAGCTCAGTCACCCTCAGGAACACACACAGATAAATGTACTTCAGTGAATCAGGGTGTCACGCTACGGAGGGGGGAGTCAGCAGGGCAGCAGAGCCCCGCCCTGCACCCCCCCCCCCCCCCCCCCCGCTGGGCACGTGCATCAGGAGGGGAGGGACCCAGCACACAGTACCAGCCCGCTCTACACAGGATAGTCATTTAGAGCCGATTAGCTGCCTTGCGCAATCATGTAGCCAAGGTCAGAACTGCTGTGAGGGGAAGGAGAATGACACTATGGGAGAAAGAGAGAGAGAGGAGGAGAGGAGAGGAAGGAAGAGAGACCGGGTAAGAGGGTGAGAGGAGAGCTGTGGAGGGCGCGTGGGATGGAGACAGTGGGAGAGGGTGATGTACTGTTGCAAGACCGGGTGAGATAGCGGAAGTTGAGCGCGAGATAGGGTTATACAAGTGTGCGGCCAGACAGAATGGGAGAGATGGAGAGACTGAGAGATAAAGAGGGAGACCGATTGACGGGAGAGAGAAAGCGATAGTGAGGGAGACAAAAAGAAGGGAGACAGAAATGGAGAAACAGAAGGGGAGAGAAAGAGGAAGATAGAGAGAGATAGAGAGAGAGAGAGAGAGAGAGAGGTAATCTGCTAAGAGTGAACATATGCAGGCTATAACACTCCAGCACCACCAACCCCCCCCCCTCCCCCTCCCTCACTCTGACTAACACACTCCCACTGCAATCTGTTGACTTTCAGCGTGATCTCTCACAACTCACCACTGCGAAGGTGGAAGTCAGTCATTTCCTGCACGCCCTGGGCTCCGGTTGGCTGGCTTCATGCGCTCAGTATTAATATCTGATCAATGGGATTTCTGTATCCGACCAGATCAGGTCGGAATATGAAAGCTGATCAAATGTAAACCTTTATGTATACAGTAAACATAAGCTCTGGCAAACATATAGTATTTCCCATCATTTTATGATTCTGGTTCTCTATCATCATTGCAGTGGGAACTTCCTACAGTATCCAGAATGCAAGGCATCACAGTACAGTCTATGTTATCTGTACACATGTCACGTTTGCTGTTGTTTTATGTCCTCCTAATTGGTGATTACGGCAATGAGAGACAATCTGGTGAACAAATACCTTCAAACGTCTACGGTCAACCTTTGAACTTGGCACAGCGGAGCAATCCCATAGGAAATCAATAGCAGCTTAGAAGATCAGCTGATGAGCATGCAAATGTTGTCCTGGTCACTGGTGAGCTAATCCCCAGGTCCAGACAGGGGACAGCCAGCGTCCGTTCTGCTCTACTGACCCAGCGAGCTGGATGCTGTACCAGAAGGAACACCTCCAGTGAGGGTTCCTGTAAGAAGAGGGTACGTCACATTACACAGCCAGCGAGACGAGTGAGTCATGCTGAGGAGAGGACATCAGAACTGGGGATAACCTAAATGTCTGTTAGAGGGAACCATGTCATGGGATGGGTTTAGCTCAGCGGTTCGAGCACTTGACAGCAGCTCAAGAGGTTGCAGGTTCAATTCCCCCTGTGCAACCAAAAAACATCCATCCATCAAATCCATTAGTATTGCTGTCTGAGTGAACCCTGTCGTGTCCGAGTCCTACCAAACGCTTTTATCTCACAGCAATGCCACACCGCTCCGGTGGCGTGCCAAACCCGGCTGACGGCATCCACCATTCCCGCTGACCTCTGTTGTCGTAAGGGCCCACTGGGGTCTGGTGTGAGTCAACACTGTGGTGCCAGCAGCACACCAGATGGTACGCCTTAACATGCCAGCAAGACGAGGAGATCCCATCCAATATGGAGTCAAGAGGCATGTAATGACAAGGATGTTGTCGGGCGAACTACGGTAAGACCAAAATCCTCCCGCAACGATCGTCCCCGTTTAATCACTCCTCTGCCTCAGGATGTGCGGGGGAGATAAAGGAAGATAAGGGAAGGGGAGAGAGAAAGAGAGAGAGAGAGAGTCAATTAAGGAGTAGGTGGAATGTTGGTGTGTGTGTGTATGTGTGTGTCTCTGTGTGCAGTGCGAGTTCAAGGTGCCACTTCTGTGTTCAGTCATCTCCACTACTGGCACCACCAAGCGTGCGGTGTCCTTGTACAGGCGTGTGACCTCACACATCTCTCCAACTCCTCTTCTCAGACAGCGAATCACAGCGGCCCATCTCCTGTTGCGTTGTCCTCTCCTTGGCCCTCCCCAAACCGTCCCTCGGCCGAGCCTCTCGGCCTTCTACGAGCACATGAGTGCGATGTGTCCTTATCCACAGACGAGGAAGAGATGAGCGCTTGGTTCCTCTATGTGGTGCACACGGTCTCCACAGCCCTGGGGGACTGTCTGGGAGAAGGGACGAGGGGGAAGGGAGATGTGCAGCCGTGAATCGTTAGGCAGAGCTTGCTCCGGATTACCACCGAGGTGCAAAGTGAAACGCCATTCACTACTGTAATCAGAGCTGTGGCTAAACAGATGGCGAAACTTGTGGAGCTGGCTGGACTAACTGGACGGAATAAATTAGCTTTGTGGAGAGAAGGCTCTGGCAGGCTGGGAGACAAGAGGACAGAGAGGGAGAGAGGGACAGAGAGAGAGAGAGAGAGAGAGAGAGAGAGAGAGAGAGAGAGAGAGAGAGAGAGAGAGAGAGAGAGAGAGAGAGAGAGAGAGAGAGAGAGAGAGAGAGAGACCCCAGAGAGAGAGAGAGAGAGAGAGAGAGAGAGAGAGAGAGAGAGAGAGAGAGAGAGAGAGAGAGAGAGAGAGAGCTTGTGTCCGGAGGAACCAGACTGGTCCAGTTTGGAAGCAAGCCAAAAGGAAGCGGGCGATAATGAGACAGTTCCATCTCCGTCGTCCAAAACCCTGACTCTCTGACCAACTGCCACAGCTCTCTGACCAACTGCCAGACCCAGACTGACTGGCCAGGGGAGCGAGGGAGGATGAGAGAGACACAGAGGGCAGGCTCTGTAGGGAGGGAGAGGGAGGTGAGGGATGGTCTGACAAAGAGAGAGAGAAAGAGAGAGACGGGGAAAGGAGAAAGATGGAGAATGAGGACGAAGAGAGAAAGAGCGATTGATCAGCGTAAAGAAGAGTGACAGATGGAGAGTTGAGGCAAGGGAAAGGAGGAACGTGAAGTGAGGCAGTGAGAGATAAGAGGGAGAGATTGAGGGACAAGCTGGTCCAGACGTGTGCAGGAAGCCAGCTTGTTGGTGGCTCAGAGCCCACAGCATGAAACACCACCACAGCACAGCAGCAGCTCTCAGCAGGTGCGGAATCATTACCCAGGTGTTCCTGGACCAGTCCCAGTGCATGCATCTTCAAGCACACTGCACACTGCACTCATCAAGCACAATGCTCACTACATAGGGGGAAGCATGATGGCATGAGGGAAGACGATGTGGACGTTATAGATGATGATGGCGACACTCATGATGAGGATACCAATTGACTGCACAATTCATGAGAGTGATATTTCGACAATGAGTGAGATAAACAGGAAGAGGAGGACAAAGAGAAAGGGCTGAAGAGGAAAAAGATGGCCGACATAGTGTCTCGTCAAGGTGATTAGGGCTTCTTGTCAGAGCGAGGGTGGGAGGAGGAGGGGGCTAGACTACTGGCTAGCCGCTGTGGTCACACTTCATGAGGACGAGAGAGTGACTTCAACCTTGCCTGCTAACACACACACACACACACATTCCACTGTCGCAGGGTGATCTCACTCTCGTCACACATAGTCACACACACTGTTGGAGGATGACTTCACTATCTCCTCTCTATCTCTCTCTCTCTTACACACACACACACACGTACATGGTAGATGACCTCACTAATCTCACACGTTCTAAAATACAGATAGACAAGGACTTTTTATCTTCTCTCCCTGCCTCTTTTACACCCTCTTTTACACCCTCAGACACACCCTCAGACACACCCTCAAACACACCCTCAGACACACCCTCAGACACACACTCAAACACACACTCCAAAAATCTCCATATAAACACACCTATTGTTATGATGGTTACACTGAGAGTACCAATCGAGCATGGAGGGGGAAGCTGGGCACAGCACAGGGAATGGGCACCTCTGTTGCCCATGGTAACAACGGGCAGAAGCTACTGGGCACTTACTAAGCATGCTGAATGGCAACACTAATGGTACATTAAAACTACAGTAAATCGAGTTAGACAGAAGAAAATGGGTAAGCAATTACTTTCCGAATAGTGTCATGGAATACAACGATTGTGATGAAATGTGGGTATTGTTGTTCTCTCACACAGTTGTAGTTTCCAGACGTAGCTTCACAGTGCCCACCAGTGCAATACCAAAGGTCATAGAACACCTGCAACAGGAGCTTTCCAGACCAAATTAAATACAGGAGATGAAGCTAAAAATAAATGGACACAGAGAACATAGTGCCCTACATCATCTTTTCACTTTACTCTTCATCCGCCAGACTGTCAGAGATGAAGAAATTAGAAAGGTTATTTATTGCCGATATACTCAGGAGGCAGACTGCCTAATCTGATATCAATCATAAACTAAACATTAAAGCATTATTGATGAATTGTAAATGTCATTCCATGCTACTGTCAACAGTGTGTTTATTGGCATCAATACCATATAAAATGAGTCTAGGGTGAAATTGACAGATAGGAGAAAAAAACTGAGCTGTGAAATTAAACTATTTTACATAAATGTCAAACAAATGTGACAAGCCATACACTGACAGTTAGCTCAAATTGTACTGTGCTGCAAGCCTTGCCACATACAACTCAGTATTAAGTGGTCCTAGCTTCCTTTAGGACCAAATAACAGAATGTTTTAGCTTCAATACAAGCCTTTAGAAGAGGGCGTGTTAGTCTGGGGATGGGGGAGTGGAAGTTTAGGCATGAATCCCTTCAGGACACAATACAATCCATGGAAGAATGAAAGGAGAGAGAACAGAGGACACGAGGAGAGGAAAAAGAGAGAGAGAGGGGAGCAAAGGCCCAGTCCCTGGAGGTCACAGTCTGGTCTGGGTTCAGACACTGCTGCCTCCAGTGTACAGAGGAGTGCCCCCCTCTCCCTATCCCCTCCACCTCCCCCCCAAATATGGACCCCTCTATCAGCTGGTGTGTTCCGGGTCATGTCTCGCTGTCTGGGCGCTTCTCAACTCATTGTCAACCTCTCTCCCCAACGTCCAATTAGATCACCACACAAGGGCTGGAGAGATACAGGGGAGAGCAGGGGAAGACACACACACTGTTTATCACACACAGTGGGACACACATAGACGCAAACACACTGTGTATCACACAGACAGACACACAGAGTCTCGTAGACACATACTGTGCCACACAGGGACACAGGGACACACACACTGCACCTCAAGTACACAGCGACACACACACACTAGCCACACATCGCAGAAAGACAACTTTGAGACACCGACTTCAGACACCCTTCCACCTAGTCACGCATACGCAACCACAATAGTGCCTCATGTCCACTAGCATCGACACACACACACACAGCATACTCTGTATGCTAACTCTGTGCCTGCATGTTCTGTGTTAAGCCTGTAGACTCCCACAGACGATGAGCAGTGCGTTCAGCTGGGTCAGAGACATCATCAGTACTGTTTCATGAGGGAACTTCCTCCTCACAGGCAGAGGCAATTAAAGGAAACCTATGGACCCGGCCACGGCTAACACACCTCACTGCTGTCACTCAAGCTGTTAGAGGCTCAGCACCAGGCCTCACGGTACTCCTGGAGCATCCATTGCTAATAAAGCATTGCTAACACATGCACCTTCAAAGCCTACTTCGACAGACATACTGCTAGCATTATTTAGCTCTTCAGCTCAGTTGTGCGGGAGAACTAGCCCCAGGCATTAGCGCCTAGCAGAGTCTACTATGCTTCATCTGTACTAACTGTTCCATCTCCGTGCGCTTCATTCACAATTTATATTCAGAATATCCCTGTGAATATCTTGCCTCTGTTGTTCACTTTATCCATTCCATTGTCCGAGAGGTTCATAAATATACTATACTAATGTACTAGATACCCTCCTTCCATGTGTAGCAAGGCCCAGCTTCGGTCAACAACAAAATACCTTCATAACACCTTCCACGAAGCAACATACGACTACATCAAACCAGGATGTGGAAATGTTTTATTCTCCTGACGTTCCCCAAACATGTTTATTCATTAACATTCCTGTTTGGTCAGATGACAGTGAAGACGGAACAGAAATCTCTTTCCACAGCAGGACTTAAGCAGACAACAATAGAAGCTGGGCTGTGTACTTGGAACAGTCCGCTAAGGATGGGTGTGTGTGCGCTGCATTATGTGGGTTCTCAAACACAAAGGAAGTGTCAATGGATATCTATCAAAATGTTTCAGATCAGCAGAATTTAGAGCACTCTGACACTAACTCGACAAAGCGGTGGACTGTTTGGAGAGTCAATAGCATGAAACAACACATGCATGACAAATACACACGAGCAATGCACACACAAACACACAGCCTGGATTGATTTATGAGTTTGCATCGAATTACATTCGAATGGCAACCAAAGGTGTTGGCATTCGTCAATAAATCAAGCTCTGCTGTGCAGGATTCTCATTTCAGTCTTCCCAGGAATCTCCATTTTATCTTTACAACATGTGTGTAATGATAAGCAACAGATGGTCAGCATAAAAATATGCTTGTGTATTTAAACAAAGCCACTAGACACACGTTATAAATTCAAGTCGACGTTCCCACTTCTAATAAACATGATCTTTTATCAAAAACAACAGCCTTGGCTATCAAACCGATGAACTCAAGCCTGGAGTACAGCCATCCATGTCCAATGTAAACAGTGTGTATAAATTGCAGGAACTATTAAATCTCAGCTTCCTCCATTTCGTCTTTTGTTCCTTGAGCATCTGAGGCAGGAACACAGAGAAACTCTGGGAACTTTCCTCACAAAGCACCACAAGGAAAATAGGAAGGGCGACAATCTGTTTTAGACGTGCAGACGTTAGCGTGCCCAGCACACACACATACAGAAAACGAATAGCTTCTTTTTTTTTTAAGAAATGTTTGTTTGCCATTTTCTGCTGTATAGGATAATGACAGCACGAAGATAGAGAAGACATATAAAACAGGGACGTTTGTCGAGGCTCTCTCTCTCTCTGTCTCTCTCTGCGCTGCTGGTCTTAAACAGACAGGGGTTTGTGCTGCAACAGCAACTCGCTGACAGCTTCTCTCTGCTGTCTCTTCCACATGTTTGGCTCAGGCTTTGGAATCACTTCTCCTGAGCCCACTTTCATGCAAACGCAAAAACGTGTGTGTGTGTGGGGGGGGGGGGGGGGGGGGAACGTGCCGACTCTAACTTTGTTTTGTCTTTCAGTCAACCACACTGACATCTTAGCGGACGAAGGAAGTGTGCCAGAGATGATGTCAGTGATTCCAGGATGTTGGTTTGGAAACAACCAATTAGCAGTCCAAAGCCCATCATCACGTTCTCCTTCCAAGGTACTGTGGACAGACACCATGGAGGAGGGGTCTGGCAAGTGAAAAGGAATTGGTCATTATCAGACCTAAACAACATCATTCCAAAAAATAAAGTGAATTTCAGCATGTTGGCTCTGTGATTCCCCTGTGCAATGAACTGAGATTCTTAACAAAAAATCTCAAAATTACCATTTTGATGAACACATTGCAGTATGAGACCTTCTTTTTGACATCCGCTGGAGTGCTGTTGATGATGTGCTTAGACGAGAGGAGCTGGTTATAAATGATAGCCCAGACTGACCTACTTCAAACAGCACGAGGCACGAGAGCTGCCCTGCTGTCGTTTACTGCTCTCACCTCCCAGAAAAACAAGGCACCACAACAGCCAGGTAAGCCCATATCCCTATATCCAGGTTTATAAAAAGCACTGAAGGATGGAGGCTCAAAGCAGGTAGATGATAAATGACTCCTCACTTAGATAGAGCACCACAGCTAGTCTCAACAGGAAGTGAAAAGCCATGGAAAACAAACACAAGGACGACAGTCCGACAGAGATGATGAATGGGACACTTTGGAGACTCATCTCTGATGTCCAGGTGAACTGAGAGACTTCCTAGGAAAGGTGTTGGCAAACCCAGGGGGAAGGGAAGAAAAAGACAGTTTTGACCTGTGAGGCACAGTTCACTAGGACTTGATGCACATCCAGGTGGAACACAACAGTGGCCCAGATACTTGTCAGCCATTGATTTCTACCTTCGAGTGCTTCCATTAGCTTGTCTTTGTTGGCCCACTTACAGTACTTACATTTCCATCCAACCCTCGCAGTCGAAGCCCCAACGGTCCATGGCTGTCAATGGGAATTCCTGCCAGCTAATTAGCTTCGGGCCTCTCAGTTACAAGTTATCATTCCCTTTGTCCGCTTGGATCAGCATTGCTGAGGAGAAATCCCATCGGGATTCATGGGATTTTATTCACAGGGCGACCCACAATCCCTCTGGCCTGTGGTCAGACAATGGACCAATCAGTGGTGCTGTTCGATAGAAACCAAAGCTAATTAGCTGCCTCGTAGAGAATAGAACAGAGCGCTTTACAATCCCAGACACTTTGATCCCACAATGCAGCCTGCTTCCAGATGTCTCTTGCACTTCATCACATCGAGTTTCAGGCTAAACTCTCCGGTTCTAATGTACGTTTACCTGATCAAAGTGCCAGTATCGACTTGTTTACTAAAGACACTAACATGTTATCTCTCTATTAGGACATGTCCCAAATGACACCTCCAGCATGACTCTGGTAATGGGCTGGCAACCAGGCTAATCCTGCCGAGTAATGGGCCACTGTAACTGCAGCCAGTGACAGAGAGTGGAGGTGGGTTCCTGCCCTCAGGCACGCTGTGACTCGCTAATGACCCACAGCCGCACCCTCGTCCACCTGACGGGTCATTGAAGGAAAAAAGGAGAAAAAAAAGGAAATGGCCGTTGCCGTGGAAACGCCTTTTCTGATTCCCAGGGCCCACCTCCCCTCCCTGACACTCACAGCCTGCCAACCACCCACCGTGTCCTTCTATGGCACGATACCCCAGACCTCAGAAGAAAGGAATATGTGTATACCCACCTCTGAGAATATAATTAGAGCCAGACAGCCAACTTTCTTCCAAAAATGTTATTTCCCAGTGATTCGTTGTGTGCAAATTGATTTTGGACTGCGAGCCATGAACTTCCCATCGTCCTATCACACGGGGTCTCACCAGTACACTCTTTCACCGCTTTTTTTCAAAGTAGCAAAAAACATGGATCTAATTAGAGCTAGCCAGCAATCCTTGTTCAAATAATGTTATTTCCCAGTGGTTCATCACGTGTAAATGGATTTTTGACTGTGGAGAGCAATGAACTTCCCATCGTCCTATCATGAATGGTCTCACAAGCGCACTGTTTGGATGGGGGGAGGGTGGTCCCTTACTAGTCACAGTGTCCCCACCGACCAAGACACCGACACAGACACAAATATACAGTACATAACAACCACAATAGCAGGATCTATCGATCTACCCACACTATGAGGTCAGCCAATCTGAATAATACTAGAAGTCAATCGAACTTGCAGAGTGAGTGTGTTTCTAGACTCAAGGAAACACACAGTGAAACATTACATGATGGAGTCATTAGCAACTTCTTTCATCAATCCACAACTCCCAGTGCCACCCTCTCCAAACCTCACCACTTTGTTAGCTTTCCCTGGAGGTCGCTCCAGGACACCATTTCCCTTCAAGATGAGACAAAGCATCACAAGCTAACCACAACAGATTCCCCAACCATGACCCTGACTCTTTCATACATGTCCTGCAGCATGTGAGCAATTATCTTTACGAACAATTATCCCAGCGCTGGCGGTGAGAGGAAAATAAGGATTATTCAAATGAGAGAAAATGTGTTGCCCCACAAGTCTGACTAATGAACAAGCCTCAGTAATTGGGTTAGACACACCAGTCAGTGTTGTGTGGGTTAAACAATGTAAAATAATAAGCGTTCTGGTTAAACTGTTTGGAAGCATCGTTGCCGGTTAGTCAGACATCTCTGTGAACTGAAACGCATGAAATATACAGCATCAATCCCCTGCTGAGTCACACTACTAACTGACTTTCCAGAGGTGCCATAGACGCCGACGGTGGCTTTGAAACCAGCCCTGACACGAGTGTCAAAACAGCACAGGGCTTGTCTCAGGAAATGAAACTCCACTTTGCGCCATGTTTCCTCGCATACGGCTCGGCGGACGCAAAACATTGGGCGACGCGGCGGCGAACACGAGCCCGACGGACCCGGTAAGTGTCTGCCGAGACGAGACATCGTGTTTCGCCTCGAGACGCCGTCGTCCTATAGGATCGACACATGGGAAGGGAGGAGGAGGAGGCAGGAGAGGACAAAGATGGATGCACGTGCCGCCAAACAGATCAATTTACAGTGCGCCTCATGCAATATGGAACAGGTAATCGTCTCCGTGGCTGTTTCTCAATATGCTTCCCTGGCTGGTGGTTGGAAGAGAGTATTATACGTACATTAGCCGCCGGGGCAGAGAGAGAGAGTGTGCTGAGAGCAGGAGGTCATTGAATGGGCCTGCCTGCTTATGTGCCTTGATCTCTGTGGTGGAGGACTTAGACCCGCTGCAGTGTTCCTCAGAATGATAATGGCTCAAAGCCCCAAATAATACAACGTGCTATCGTATAATACTTTGTTAGTGTATTGTTAAATACTTCCAAGTAAAGGTGTAGAATCATCCTACTCTCCGTCCATTTAAAATCAAGCATGCTTTCATTTTCTAAAACACTGACAGAAAATGTATAATTCCTTTTCAAGGCCCACGTTGTAAATCTTCCAGAACGGAATCCCAGTCTGAACCATTACTACAGAAAATCTCATGCATACTATATGTGGAAGCCAATGTCTCCCATTTCCAATCAGGAGAGATCAGACTGACACGCTCAGCCCTGTCATCATTCTACCCGCTTCTCCTAGCAGCAGTCCTTCTCACCTGCCTGCTCTAATCCCCCACTCCCCCCCCTTCCACTGGACAAAACCCCACCCCTCTCTGCTGTCAAAGGATTATTGCCTCTTCTCCTTTAAGATAACCGTCCCCATCGCCAGGCCGACTCCACGGCAACACACACCAAGCGATATCCCAGCAGGCAGCTGGGAGTGAGTGGGGAGCTCATTGCACCTGCTTCCTCTCCTCTTTCATCTTATCTACCCCCAGAACCCCTAGTACATGGATGAACCCCCCCCCCCCCACCCCCCATGTCGCCAACCCACCCACTCCCCACCACGCCAGACCCCATAATCGTCCACCTTCCAGCCCTTCATCCTGGCCACGTAGCACTCAGTGGGGGGTTGTCATGCCCTGTCCTTGTCTGACTCAACGGTGCTGACAGAGGGGCTTTCACCCGGATACTCCACCCCCCCCCTCCCCCGCCCCCCACTGTGAGTGTGTGTCCACCCACTCTACTCTGTGGCCGGTGTTATACTGGTGGGCGGTAATCCTCTTTAAGGTGAGAGGTATAGGACAGAGGACCCTCCATTAGCGGAGCAGACGTGGTGAGTGTTTTTTTTCTTTCGAAGTGTGAACTCCCCCACTGATCCACATCCACCCACACAAGCTAACTGGGACCGCTTCTTCGTTTTAAGCTGTGGGGGGTTTCGGAACAGACCCACTTCACCCAATCAGATGGCCTCGTTTCCCTGTCCTCTTTAACACAGCATTTGCAAGCATGTCGGCAACATGCATGTGTCACGTCCCAGGGGACACTCCTTGGCCTTCGCTCTCTCTCTCTCTCTCTCTTTCCCTCTCTCTCTCTCTTTCCCTCTCTCTCTCTCTCTCTCTCTCTCTCTCTCCCTCTCCCTCTCTGTGTATCTCGACTGCCCTGACCTTCCACTGTCTGCTGGAGAGGGGAGGCGGGCGTGGTGTTATACGAGTCTCAGAGCGCCAATAAAAAGGCAGACTTATGACATCCAGGTCCTGGGGTTTGCAGCGACTCCTCCCTGACAGAGTGGGTGGAGGGCGAGGATGGGTGGGATGTATCGATCCAGGGAGGTGGGGAGACCAAGAGGGGGGAGAGGTATTTTCTTTTCATGCTCCAAAGAGGAGATTAGGGTTTAAGATCCATCCAGTCAGATGGAGAACTGAACCGGGCGAGGAGCAGGAGAGAGGGATTGAGTTGGAAAAGAGGAAAGCCAAACGGGGTCATTAAGTCGTGTATGAAGCCCCTTTTGTACCACACTTCCTGGTAAGGAAATGTGACAGTCCGATCAGGACTCTCAGGATCTTTGCTAAGATCCCTGGATCCCCCAAAGTCAAGAGCAACATAGCGTCTTAGCTTGTGCACAGGCCCATATCTGACCAGGAAAACCACGGAGGAATGTATGGGTGATATATCATCATTAGGTCACAAGCAGATGGCCTATATCTGTAGTGCCACCCCCCCCCCCTCATAAAAAAACAAGAGAAGAGAAAGGAGAGAAAAAAATGTAGCCCAAGGAGATCAATGCTCTCTGGGGTCACAAATTACGTTTCTGGGCTCATTCACCTTAGTCAATCGTGTTGAGCTGTCACATAGTGGGTGGGTGGGTGGGAGGGAGGGAGGGAGGGAGAATCAGCATTGTTTGCCAGATAGCCCAGTGCGGCTCTCGTTGATACAGACAGGGTGACTCGATGGGTGGGGGGCGGGGTGACAAACGAGAGCCGGAGCTGTGATGCAGTACGCCCACGGATAACGCAAAGTCGTCATCAGTCACTTCCGAGTCTTTGTCAAAATCTGAAGCTGATGATTTCCTGGGTAGCATAATGACACAGACAGACATGGGGGCGGGGCAGCGGGGGAGGAGGAAGGAGAGGTTAAACTCCAGCAATGGGAGAGGGGTCATTTTGCCTGAAATCTCTTCCCCTCAGCATCCCCCTGCATGCCGCACCTATGTTGACAACAGCTCTCTCTTTTCGCCACAGGGTTCTCACATAATCTCCCCATAACAGATGGCCCACACAGGAAGGGCTGTAGTTAACAGTCTATTTAGCAGACTTTATATCCCCCCTCTGTTGTTTTCATGACTTCTCCTCATTTATATGGCAGTAGTGTGCAGATAGCTACCACCGGAAAAGCTGGTGGGAAATGAACCACAATGGTTATAGCCCCAGTGTGGTCGGATCTGGAAGTCATCGTTGCCCCCTGTGACTTCACTGGCAGCGACATAGATGTTTTATCTGTAAGATATGAACAACTTGATGGCACAGTGGCCCACGCTGGCACCATGCCAGTCTCCCCCACAGTTAACTGAGAGAGACAGGACGCAACAGTAGGTCAGGGATCCAATCACAATGGCTCACCCAGACTACAGCTCCATGAATTGATTTCCTGGGTCCTTTTGAATGGCTGTGCTGAATCGTGCAAACGTCTGGCAAGTGTGACAGTATTCTCCTCCATCACAAAAGGGGCTTCCTTTCTGTTTTGTGTGTCCTTGTGAAACCTTTCTGATTCACACATTTCTTGTTTATTTCCTTGTTTGTACTGCTAGTGAATATCGGTTAGAAGCGTTTATCTCAGTGAGGACTTCATTTGAGTTCTCAATGGATCTCCCAGTTTATCAAATCTCTACTTGGAGCGTGCAATTTTTCCCATGGCTCACTTATTGTTATCGCAGAATCTTGAATCCAGGATTACGCTCCAGTGTAAAGCAATGTAATATAGGATGAATTTTATATTTGGGACAGACCAATTACAGGACCTTATCTTGGAATGTCTGAGTACTCCTATTTACATCTGTTTCCTATAGCACAGTAGCTGCCCCAGTCTGCTCTAGGACAGAACAGTTGATGTAGACGAAATCCTGAAAAAACGACATATTCACCCTTCGTGCATTAAAATATCCTTCCCTGAGTCAGTCTTTCTCTCTTATCTGAACAAAACCATACAAGCCACATACAGTGAATCTGAGGTATCCTTTTCTCTGCATTGGCATGTATATCATTTGTACATCCTGTAGGAGGCAAGCAGTGTCTCATCTCCTTTCACACATTCAACGAATAACCTTTGACCCTACAACTGGTGGATTCATGCTGGTTCAGTAATGAGCATCCAACTGCATGAAGCGAGCCATGTGTGGGGTCAGAGTTCACAGGATCAAGCCACTGAGACTAACAGCACAGTTTCCAGAACGGCTCATTTGGGATTCAACCTCTGCGCGGGTCCAGCTGTAAATCTCAAACTCTACCACAAAAACGTTTAAGGTATTAAGACAAAGCTCAAACCTTTTTCCTTCCCTGTTCTGTGCATTTCCCTCCACCGGGCAGACGTTTGACTAACTGACACAGAGACTGACACAGTGGTGTAAACAAACTCACTGTTTGTATTCCTTTTAGTGCCATCCACTCAGATGACGTGGGACTCAGACTCCAGTTCAAAGGACCGCTGATTAAAGAGCCCCCAACGGGCCTCGTTCCTGCAATTGTATCACTTGAAGAGATGAACCATCACAAAAGCAAGTCAGATGAATGGCTCTCGGTTTCAACGCATGGAAGAGTGCACACAATCATATCACCACGCACCCTTTGAGGGTCATGTGTGTGACACATATACAACCTGACAGGGAGAGAGATGGGCACCGTCTGAGCTGGTTACTCCAGCGGGCTATAAAGACTGTCCCATCACCAGAATAGCCGGTCCCGCTGTGCGGGCTCTCCCCCACTGCGTTGAGATGTAAAACAGGCCTGTCAGAGGCTGCCGTCCGGGTCTTAGCGTGGCGAGATCACAACGCAGAAGTGAATAGAGGACGTATGTGCATCCTTAAGCCCTCGCTTCTTCAGATTTGGACGAGGTTCATTTTTGCCATGCAAACTTCTCTTTTCCTCAGACCTTTGGACACTGATACACAGCTGACTACACACACACACACACACACACACGCGCTCCTCCCTGTCCGCTCCTGACGGCCTCTGTGGTCATTCGTCTCGTGGGACGCCTCTGGCAGTAATGCGGCCATCCGTCAGCGCTGCCGCGTCACAACATAAATCACCGCGGCAACACTCGGTGAGCCGGAGACGCTGCACGCCCCGCCGTGCGTGGAGAGAGAGAGAGAACCCGCCGGTAGACCGCAAATCTACCGGTAACCATGGTGATAGCAGTACCCCCAGACCCTCCTTTCCTTCCAAAGCAACCGTCCTGAGAGTGAAACACTAACCCAGGGAGGAGAGTGGGGGTCTCAAGGTTCTCAATTCAACATGGCCATCCTGAAGCTTGCAGTTCCATTGAAATAGATTCTCCCTGCAATGTAGATACCATTTCAGATCCTATCTGCAAACTGGGGGAAGTCTTACTCCCCATCTCTGCTGATTCCTCGAGGCCTTCCCTGTGACTAATTATCATCACTGTCACATCTGGCAGGGCCTTCAATTCTACAGTTATGACTGTGAAGCACCACATGGAAGTAATTACCATGCCCAAATTCCCTCCCCTGTCCTTTCAGCCCCGACCTTTAGCTAATTCCCGTCAGGCAGTGTCCAAATCCTGCAGTAAGTTGAAAAGGTCTCACCCAATTTCTTGCCTGACATTTATTTACGCTAGGCATTGCCGTAGCGATTGGCTCGGCCGGAGCTGGTAATAAAGAGCGAAACCACTTCAAAGCGGCTTTTTATTGTCTTCCGTATCGGTGAATCTACTCAACGATAGCAGACCGTCGTCACACATCAATGTATGGAAAGAGCAGGAGGATCAGAGGGGATTTTCGGCCATCTTGGACAAACACAGACTGCCCTGGGAGGACCCTGCGGTTTTCAAATGAAGGACAAACCCCTAGCTTTTAGGTAGGAAATTGGGAAACTGAACGCGCTCTGTCACTTTGCTGTGTCCCCAGCTTAGTGCCTATGCTTGACTGGCTTGTTTTAACGACTCACAAAAGAAGAAAAAATCAGTTCCTCAATCCCCGCAACCATCTGATATGCTGCATCCACCCCATCTGGAAGAAAAAAATACATAACCTCTAAACTCAGACTTTTATCTTTTTCCCTTCTTTTGCTGAAATCAGAGTGACTGGGTATGCCCAGTCCCACAGAACAGAACAGAACGGTGGATGTGTGTCATTCTAAGGACAGTTCCCCAGCCGGAGCCATGGGCTCTGGGACACGATATGTTAGCTCCGCAAATAGGAAAACACAGAGACTGGAGGCATGTCTTAGTCTTTTGTGCCAGCCATCTGCCTTCCTCTGCCTCTCTGCCTCTCTGTCTGTGGATCTGTCTGTCTCTGTATCTGTAACAATCCATTGTCTGTCTATCCACATCCTGTTTATCCATGTGTTTGCCAGTCTGTCTTTTCCAACAGGCCTGCCAGTCTATATGCCTGTCTTTCCGTCTGTCTGTCTGCTGAAGTGTAGTGTAGAACATGCCACGATGAATGATCCTCCCTCCTCACTCTTGCCCCCACCCCCACCCCCTCCCCCCAGCCTAAGGCCAGTTGTCACACTCCGAGGGCCCTGGCTACCCACCAATCACCAACCCCCCCCCACCCACCTCCCCACACCACCCCTCAACCCAGACACACACATGACCACCACAAGCCTTCTCATTGGCCCTGGCAGTCTTGTTGGTCGCTGGGCTCGCGGGGATGGCTTCTGGGTTGATACCGGGCAGAGACCACATGGACCTCATGTATCTGTCTGGTGGCTCCAATCACCCGCAGACATACAGTCTGTTGCTGTGGAGGGAACAAGCGCCGTGGCTGATGGATCGATTCGAGCCACGTTATTCAGAAAACGGATACAAATGGAAGGACGGGGGCTAGCAGAGATTGTTGTGCTGTTATTTTTAACATCAGGAGTGAGGCTATCCGATCCTAAAGAGCTCTGCTTCTTTACTGGCCCGAGAGAGGGAGAACGGATGATGTGTGAAGATAATGATACAAATCTGCAATCATGTGACCAACTGTAACCAAAGCTACGGGGATACTGGCTGAATGTCATCCGAGGCAACCAACAAGGCCGACAGTAAAATCCTCCTATCCTTTCTGGTGTTGTCCTCTAACGAGCGTAGAACAAATGTATCCACTTTTATCAGCGGATCTCATGTCAGTGTCTCTGGAAGCCATTGGTGCATTACCAGCTACACAGAGCCTTCCTGGGTCTAGGCATCCATTAAGGCTCTCTGTGGGGTTCTGCATTACTAATATATGTAGTCAAATGCCCGCAAAGGACTTTCAACGTCCTTGAACAAACCATGTATAAATGGGTTTAAATGCTAAAGTGGGGAACATGCTAGAGACAGTTTGCCAATGGAATGTTGAAGCCCCCACAGCATACTGGATTGGCTCGCATGTTGAGGAAGGGTTTGGTACAGGTTTCGCCCAGCAGGATACCAAGGGAACACGCCTCTCTTGACATGGCTGACATTTTTTGGCTTCAAAGCCACAGCGTGCCGCAGCAAATTGGAGCTGAATAGCCCTGACGAGTAGAATTCAGCCATGAGCCGGAGAGGGAGAGAGCTTCAGAACAGGACAGCCTTCTTACCGAGCAGAGAAACGCAACAATGGCAATTAGGAGACACAAGGAGATGCTCTTGAGTATCCAGTGAGAGTGGGTGGATAACTCCCATTGGAGACAGTGGGGGGATGTGTGGTGGTGGAGGGGTGATGTTGGACATCCTCTTCAACAGCTCTATCTCTCTCTTTCTCTCTTTCTTTCTCTCTCTATGAACAAGCACATTGAATTAATTTATACATTTAATATATTTAATTTTAAAAAAAATTCTAAAGATAAACTAAATCTCATGAGAGGAAAACTTTTATTAGTATATGTTTATATAGCATAGAATACATACCAAAATATTTCATACTATAATTATTATTTATTATTATTATTATGATCATATGTAACCAGTAAACCTGTGAATTCCTATGGTTCAGTCCATTGGATAACAACAAATGTGTTGAACTAGATAGATTTAGCATTTTTTGCAGAAAGTCAAATTTTACGTTTTCTTAGAGCAAAAATGAAATGTAATCATTCATAATAGTCAATGAGCTACACTGAAATTAATCCAATCAGTAACTTCCTTTGTACTCGGAAATCTGGTTTAATGCAATTATAGGGCATTAACTCTCACTGAAGGAGCCTGGGACACAATAGCATTACAGAGCGAGCCACATTTACCCATAATCCCCTGACACATCTGAGGCACAACTTACACGGCGACAGCGACTGCTGCTTCAAGCTTTGATGTCATCCTTTATGTTATGCTCCAGTCTTAGGATGGCACCTTGGTATCGAGCTGCACTCTCCAACAAAAACATGACAGGGTGCCTCTATTCTGCTGTCCAGGCAGACTGCTTGGAGAAAACCAGTCGCTTCTGCGGTTCACTACCATGGCCTCCACCTACCAGGAAGTGTATACATAGAGGCTTGTGCTTGACCCCAACACACAACACCATCTCATCTCCCGAGCTATCTAGAGGCCGAGCCTGACTACTGACTCTCTCAAAGATGAGGTCATGCTGTGGGGATTACTCACTGCAAGCAGTTACATCACTCCGTCTCACAGCAAACCAACAGAGTGAAAGTCTTTGCTTCCCTTCAGGGTACCAAGCGCTGTGCTCACACACACCCACACATCTCACACTCTCATTACACTTTAATGAGGATGAAAGCCGGACCTAGATCCTGAGTCTGTGCCAGATCTAGAAAGAAGTATGTTACAAACCAAACGCTCTTCTCAATCACTGTTCCCCAGCTAGTGATGTCAAGGGCAATGATTTTCATGTTTTGTTTTTGTTTGGGTTTTTTTTGGGGGGGGGTTGAAGTGTGAGGTCTAACTGCACATTGGGAGGGGATGGGAGGAGGGTAGAGAAGCACGTGATAACCACCCGCCCGGTAGCCGTGATAACCACCCGCCCGGTAGCCATGGGTCTGCTGACGTCTCTTTTTCCTTATGTCAACAGCCTTCTATTAATGAGTTGCAAAGAAGGCCTCGTGGCAAGATTTATCATCAAAGACGCTATAGTTCTTCAGGGAAACAAGAAAAGCTGTAACCAAAAGAATATGCTCTCAGTCTTTTTTTCCACTGGAACTGTGTCATTTGATTGCCTTTAAACAATATTCCGTGATGTGGAAAGAAATTATGCTCAGCTATGCTTTTTTTTGCACGGGCAATTGTGTATCACACAAACCAACACCACATAACTAGAGGAATCTTAGTTTTAACATTCTTTTTTGCATACTCTGACACAGTATGACAACAGGAGTGTTTGATGAAAATGATTTACAATAAACGGCAACCTTGGAGTTAACGGCAGTATAGGCCTCACCCATTCTAATAGCCACACGAGAAGCCTGTTCTATTTAAAACTGTGAACTTGAATATCTTTACCACAGCCAGATTGTGAGTGACAGGTGATAATGCCATCATTTCTAGCATTTCATTGGAAAATCAGTGTGCATTGCTCAGGACACTTTACGACATTTCCTACAGCTTTCAAACACTTGGAGAGTGGAGAACATATTGAATTAGTCAGCTCCAATGCTCTGGAAGGTGCCGGTTCTGAACACTAAAACATATGTGGTTAATCCACCAAGCTCTCAGGAGGTAGGCTATATTAGCATAAAAGCTTTTTTTTTGTACCCTCCTAACACAGCTGTGTTACAATGTCTGGCTCCAACCCTTGAGGGAGTCATTCAAAACCCAGTGAGCTTGAGATGCGCTCAGGCTAAAAACTGACCTGAATGTGCTCAGACCCAAAACTGACACTCTGATCCTGGAGCTCCGGGCGAAGACATGTGGCAAGGCTGCCCTGGCCACCCGCCACCCTTTCCAGCTCCGAGCGAGCGAGCGGGAGGCGATGACGCTACCGAAACGGGAACAAATTGCGCTGGTCTCTCCCCGTGCTATGCCCAGTGTCTCCCTGCTTGTCCAAACAACACGTCTGCCCTGTAAATACTGTATGGAGATTGGCTGACGGGCGCCTTGTGGCCCACCATTACAAACAGCCTATCACAGATGGGGACTTGCATTCTGCCAACAATCACTGTGGCCGGGCAAAATATGGTCGTTGAATCTGAGGTCGGGACAAATTGGCTTGGCCGGGGTTCACCGCCAGATGATAAAAGAACGAGCGAGTGAGAGCAAATGAGAGCGAGTGTGGGAGAGGAGAGAGACTAGCCAAGATGAAACTAGAAGGTATATTAGCCATCTCGGCCATTCATCAATGGACAAACTGGGCACTGGGAAGACAGGAAGTGTCAACCGTTTCAAGGGGGCTAGCTAATTGACGATGTGTCTCAGGATCTGTGACAGTGGAGACTGGGCTTGTTCTGGCAGAGTTATTACAAATGCCGTTAAGAAGATGTTCATCTTAAAAATGTACTGTCTGCTGAAGCAGTTGCTCAAAAATCCCTTTCAAATAAGTCAGTGTTGCTTTAGAGTCTGGCTGACACTGCCAGAGACAACAGGCATGTGATGACAACTGTTGGCAGGACTCCATTACAGGGTCACAGAGATCCAAACAGTCGAACAAAGCTGATGCACTGATAACCATGATTTGTATAGACTCTTTTACAACCTGGACCACTACTGCACCGAAGTAAGGCACAGGTGAAAGACCTGTTTTTAGGGAGGCGTGCCGTTGTTCCAAAGACACACTAGCACAGACAAACACCTGATCCTGACAGATGCGGCCCCCCTCTGTCGAGGGCCGATGGGAGACGACAGCCATGTTCGGCGGATGATGAACAACGTATGGGACAAACCTGGTGAGCGAACACACACTCCCCTAGGCCATGCCTAGTGAACAACACCAAGCAGCAGTCAGTGAACGTGTGTGGGTGTCTGGGCCTGCCTTAGGTGGGCCTACTCTACAAAAGGAGCAGCCGTCAATAAATGATGCATCCCATAACGCCAACAGCTGAGCGCCACAGCACCGGCTGGAAACAAGAGTGCCCCGACTCAGACAGCTTAGAGGGTCAGAGGTCACAATCTCCATCCACAGGAAGCTTGTTACGGGGGCTGAGAAGACGCCGGCAACCTACTGCCAGAGCTGGTTGATTAGCCGTCCTTCCCTACCGCAGAAACCCTCCCTCTTTAGAACATCTCCCCACCCCCCATATTCCACAATAATCTGAGCACCCGGGGTGTGCGCATAAATCAACACCTTCTCATGAATATCGTAGCCATCCTGGTGAGAGCATGCAAATGACTTTCATTACTTTCTGCAAAGCTGGAAGAGACGAGAGGGGAAGGGAGTGGGTAGGAGAAGGATTCAAGAGTGTCATAGTTTATGTTTTTTATTTGGTGGGCATGCCAGAGGGGACGATTTGGAGGTTTGTTTGCTATGAGGACCATTTTCTGTGTTTGGGGGAGTCTAGGGGATGATGGGGGATGGATGGCACGGTGGCAATCCCACAAGAACCACACTAGCCTCCGAGCCAGAGTACATGGCAGCCACAGCTACACAGTTAGTACATTTTAGCCACAGAACATAGTAATTACAGTGACCTAAATGGCGTTAATAGCGGAATTCCTATAATTCTGTCCATTATCCAATCCATCCAATAAATGAGGGGAGCCTCAAGGTCCAGTTTCTCATTCTTAAATCCCAGACAGTCTTTCATCTGGAAGACAGTGTGCTGAGAAGCCGTGGGGCGTCCGCCCTACATGGTTGTCTCGTGCGTGTTGCTGTTTGTTATGGTCCTGAGGGTGGGCTCGCGTGTCTCGCACAGAAGGGAAAAATCGGACCCGAATCTAAATTGTTGCTGCATGTGGTGACAAATATAGTGTAATGGAAAGGAACGATCCATTCCTGATTTTTTTTTACTAGAGAAAGAGGGAGGGGGCATCTTAGGAACAGAAGAAAACCCTGCAAAGAACTGCAGGCGAATGGGAAACAGAGGATATGAGATGAGCCACGAACAAGTGACTTGACGTGTGAGCCTGAGAGCCACAGAGAGAAAGAGAGAACCAGAGATTCAGAGAAAGGGAGCAACGTTGGAGGTCGACATCAATGTTTATTAACTCAACTGCCGTTTAAAAGCCTCAAAGGGCAGAGAATCTTGAACGCTCCTCCTAATACACTGGCATGTGCCCACTTGGCACCGGCCCCATCTTCCCCTCTCAGCCTCCCCCCTCTCTTTTAATCTTGCTCTCTCTGCTCCCTGTGTGGCGTCTTCCGTTATGGCAGGCTCTAATGTGGCCATTTACAGGCATGATCTGGGCATGATAATATAGGAGAACTTCTAAGCTTCTACCACAAAACGAACCCTCAGGGTTTGGGAATCCGGCTCATAACAGCCTGATTATCCCTTGTTAGAGGTCATTAGTAAATTAATCAATGCAACGACTTTCTGGGGGGAAACCCAGGGTGGCGTGCAGTCTTCGTGTTGGGATTTAAAATTCCCATCAAAGTGGGTGGAAACGTGTCTGTCAGCATTGATTGAGATGTCTGACATGCAGTCACAGTAGACGAATCATTGAAACTACATCTACATTTTCTTCATGTAGCAGACGATTTTATCCAATGTGACCTACAAATAATATATAGCCTATAGAAAGTACAACAGTAGATCAAGGGCCAGAAGTGTATAGTTCTACAGTATCTTAGAGGTCAGAATCGAGGAACAGTCTCTTTTTACTGGCAACGTCATAAATCAGCAGTTTCTCAGGTGAAGTAAATAAAAAGAATACAGTACAAAACCTCAATTGCTGAAATACAGTGCAACAATAACATCTCAATTACTGATTTATGTATGGTGAACAAAAATATATAATACTACAGTGCAACAGTAACATCTCCATTCCTCAACTACAGTCTTGCAATCATGTTTCAATGAGTGCCCTGGTGGCTCATGGGATAAGTATGTGTACCATGTAGGCTGAGGCCTGGGACTGGCTGAGGCCTGGGTTTGAACCTGACATTGGCTGTTTGCTGCAAGTCTTCCCCTCTCTCTCACTGCCTTTCCTATCACACTTGAAATAAGTCCAATAAAGCAAAAGGTACATCAAAAAACAATGTCTTGATTACACAAGTGCCTAGTAAAGTTCAGTGCAGCAAAAACATATCTTGCAACAGCAGACATTTGCACCAGACAAGTAAAAATGATTGCACATATAGAGAAAGTCTAGGTGCCAAAATAAAATAAACAACAAAAAGCAAATAGCACTGATATTAACAAAAAGTTTCATTTCCGGTGTGTCATATTAATAACTATCTTCCCATATTTGATGATATTTGAATGTACCACAGTGATTGCAACAGGTTGACAAGACAGTTTCGCCAAGGCGATAATCAGAAGATATAATGAATCTCAGCTCCCCATTCGTAAACACACAACCTGCTGTTTGCTGTCTGCTGCCTTCAGAGTGACTGGGTGCACAGCTGTCAGTTCCAGCCTAATGCAAAGACAGGCTAATTGCACTCTGAGCGTATCCTGATTAGACCCGCGTTGGGATAAAAAACTGCCATTTCATCAGGATAGGGAATAGGAAGTGTGTGAGTGTGGGGGGGATAGTTATTCATGATGTACATCAACTAAAGAAAACATGCCAATGTAGCATAAGACTTTCAAACAGCTAATGGATATCTGAAAATTAAAATATGAAGGCATTGATGAAATCCTAGTTTGTGGCCTTTGTTGAATGTAGTCTGACCTTTGAAAGCCTATAAAGATCTATATCAAGCTTTAAGTGTTATTGAAGACAACAGCCAGGGTACTGTTGGACCAAATAACTACTTTCAGAGGCAGCCTTAATACAAATAGGGCTATTTCTCATAACTCTGTTTCCCTTGGGTGACAGTCTACATTTCAGTTTTGGTTGTGTTTGCCTTTTTTATAATTACCCCTATAATGCTATTATTTGAACATATGGTATTTCAGACTATGTACTTATGTCCATCTCACATAAAGTAGAAAACTGAAACTCCATACCTCTAGATATATAGGAAAAGCAGATCAATGATATTCCATTGAGTGGATCAAGCCTGCAACTCAATATACACAAACCCTAGATTAGTCAGTGTAAATCTTTCTAAACATTGCACAGGTAACACTCGGCAGGCAAAATGCTTTAAAATGGTAGAAGTAGAAAACATGATCGCATACCTGAGGGAAGGCAACCCTGCAACCTAGCTAGCCCATCCTCCCTCCTCCCTCCTCCCTCCTCCCTCCTCCCTCCTCCCTCCTCCCTCCTCCCTCCTCCCTCCTCCCTCCTTTCTCCTCCTCCTCCTCCCTCCTCCTCCACACTGAGGGTCTAACCCACACTCCTCCATCTCCACTCCGTGATGAACTCACTGATCCTATGCTGATTGTTGTAAGAGAAGAAAAGTGGTTGTTTTCTCTTTGTGTCAGCAACATTCCCTGGCCAGACCCATGGCCAATTCCCTAAAACACACACACACAAAAGCAACACTCGTACACACACACAAACACACAATACAACTTCAACAAGCACAACTCTGACCACAATCAATTGGAGTTCTCAAAACTACTTCAGCAAAGCAAAAGGAGGACTTAATTCAATTTTAATGCCTTGCCATGTTCTGCTTCAGACAAAACACACACACACAATAGTCTGAAAGGGAGTAGATTATGGTTTTGTAAGGTCTCAACACTCTTGACGAGAAGTAGCAAGAAAAGGCCACTTGGTTAATGAATTGGATTCACATGCCTGTCCACCGACCCCGAGTTCAAGATCTAAATGAAGATTTGGCTCTAATTGAAATGAGATTGTGAAAGCTCCTGAAGGATAAGTGAAGAGAATTGGATCAAACATTGAGGCGGTGTCTGATAGTGGGGTGACGGGGTTGAGGGGGTCTGGTGCTAATATGGGCTTTACAGACACTGGGGTGGCATGTGCTGGTTAAAAAATATATATTTCTTACCCCAGAATTCCTTGCAGGCGCGTGTGTATGTGTGTGTGTGTGTGTGTGTGTGTGTGTGTTTTTGCACAGGGTTTCACTCGCTGTAAACTCTCCTAAAAGGAAGGATGAAGTGTGGGCATGGGAGATTCTAGAATGTGAGTGGGATTCCTCGAGGCCCCTCCCACCAGCATTGTTATGCTCCCCCACCCCCTACTGATCTTCCTTTTCGTTTGTGTGGAACATTCTACATAGTCCGCAGCTGGCTATTCCATGAGTCCTTCGACATATTGTGGCTGCTTTAGCACTCGTTTGTAGACACAAGTTTATTCAGCACCATTGGCATGTATTTTCCAAGAACTCTGGCCCTCACACTTCCCCCGTAGCAGAAAAGAGATGATAAAGGCAGATTGTATCCTAGCTTGCTTTATTTTTGTTAATCACCAGTCCACTCTTTTTCAACCTCAACTTTGCTTTGACAGAGACCAACAGCCCTGGATTGAATAAGTACAAACAGCAGCTAAGATGCAAACCTCTCCACACCCTCTCCCTTCCCTCTCCCTCCTCCACCCTGACGCTCTCCTCCCATAAATATGCAGATTTCCCCGTCATTCGGCATCTCGATTTACGGGAGTTGCGCGTGAGCCCGGTGTTCCGTATTATGACATTAGTGCCAGTCAGGGTTTTATACCTTGTTCAAAAAGCCCATTTGGTACCTTGGGCCATTATTCATCTGCTCGCCCATCTATTCCTCGGAAGCCGTCAGTGGTCGGTGGCATCCGGGCCAAGGTAGCTCGCATTCCATCAGCCAGCAGTTCTCTATAAAGGCACTTTCATGTAAATGAGTGGAAAAACACGCCCTGGCTTCCTCTGTGGATTGGGGGCCAGGGGAGAGAAAATAGGACTCTAACTCACACATCAACAAGACACATGACTGAGGCGGGTGTAGACACTAACGGCTGCCGACTGGGACAAACTAGCTCCTGTTTCTGCTTCACTGTTCAGTAATTAGTCCTTTATACCAATTGTCCCATCCCTACCGACAGTGTGTCACCAAAGCAAGGATCCTGTAGCATTCATCACACCCAGGGGTTCCACAGTGTGTTCATGTGTGGTCATTTAGCAGACGCTTTTATCCAAAGCAACGTACAGGGAAGATTCGAACCTGAGACCTTTTGGTCAAAATCCTCTACCACTGAGCCGAATCATGGTCTTCTCTCTTCTCTGCCCCAATCTGTTGTCGGCCACAGTCACAGACAACTGTGAGACAGTATCTATCACAACGACGTATTTCACCAGTATCTGAGGGTAGCTTCAAGCCTTCAGTGTCAGGGCGCTCACTGGTGACAAATCTGCTCCCACCCCTCGTTCGCCCGCTTACCGTCTCTCACCTCTCATTCTCTGTTCCGAGCACGCTCTCTCTCTCTCTGCTTCTCTCTCTCTATCGCTCTGTTACACGCTCTCTCTCTCTCTCTCTCTCTCTGCTTCTCTCCCTCTATCGCTCTCTTACACGCGCTCTCTCTCTCTCTGATTCTTTTCCTCTATCGCTCTCTTACACACTCCCTCTCTCTCTTTCTCACTCGGTCTCTATCTTGCTGTTTGACGCTACGTTTCTCTCTCCCTTTCTCTTTCTCAATCTCTTCTTTTCACACACTTTCATTATCTTTACTCCTCTTCCTCTCAGTGGTGTATGTTGTCAGTATACTGAAGGAGCCAAGCACAATCCTACAGTTACCAGTGTCTGTAGACCCCTGAAAGAAACAATCCCAGAGCTGAACGGGGCTAATGCACTGGAACTGAGGATGGATTCCTTCCAGGTGACACTCAAAGAGGAGCAATTAATCAAAGCATTTCCCCCCCCAAATGACAATGGAGCTAATTGATGTTGAAAAGAGTGAGTGCTCCTCTCTTCCTGTCAACGTCATACACCCTGTCTGTGTGGGGACCAATGGGACTGGACGTGACACGTCTGATGATGGATCTTCACTGCTTCACACGGAAACACGGCCTCATGTCACAACGTCATAGCACACAAGGACAGAGCACAGAGAAGAAACTCCTGCATTAGAGAGAAAGAGAAGACACGGGAAGAGAGAGAGAGAAGGAGAGAGAAAGGCAGAGAGACAAAGAGAGAGAAATAAGGAGACAGATGAAGACAGGAAGAGGGAGAGATGAATGGTGTTTTCTGTCGATTTGTCCTCCCTTATCACATTTTCCAAGCACAAAGCTACGGTGCAAACCCAAACCCTAACCCTGCTGTGTGCATAGGCAGTAACCCCTGGTAGGACAATCTGATGAGCAGGGTCAAATGTTAGGACAGCGGTCAGTCAAACAGCCAGGGCTGGATAAAATGAGGGTTGAGCCCTTCAGGGTTCAGTGGTCCTCCAGTCTGATTAGTCCACTCTACCAACCACAATCAGCACCTCCTCCCCTGTAACACACTGACAGTGCCAACAAATCTCATTTTCTTTCCTTTCTCCTCCTACAGAAGACTGGGGAACGAGTCCTTCGTTTTTACCTTACCTTGAATGACACACAACTATCTTGTCGACTGTATAAAAAATAAATGTAAAGAAAATCTTGTTGCACGGGAAACCAATATTAGCCATGTTGGTAGTGAAGAGGTGTGTAAGGGGTTAAGACTGTGATGAGCAGGTCCCAAGGGAGAGAGGGAACACGCACGAGGCGAACCCATCACTTGTTACACATGACCATAATTCCTAAATCTGCCTTTTGTTTATGCGTGTAATCGAATACGATTATTAAGTACGTCTATTCCTCTATATTCTGGGGACTAATGTTAGCTTCAACTCGAACAAATAAGATCATAAAAAGCGCATTTTCTTTAAGCCCGTGAAATCATGAGGGCTTAAGAACTGTGCATAAGAAATTAGTATCGGAGTGTGTAATTCGGGGAATTTGCATTTGGGGGGATGTTATCTATTCCAAATTGAGCCTCTGTGACAGTGTATGGGCTCGCCCCCGGCGGAGAGAAAATCAATGCAAACACCGGTGATCATGCATTATTTAATACGTCCGAACCGTTGCGATAACGTGCAAGATTCCAACTATCACCAACGTCACTCAAGTGCGATGCATTTATCTCCAGGTGCGAGGTCCAATTCCACTAGACTACCAGACGTGTTCCATGAATCCTTACACAAGGATTGCTTGGTTGTTCGTAGATGAACGGACAAAACTAGTGTTGCTCTGCAATCATTTGAAATAAAATGTACCTTATTGTACTTCTCCAGTAGTTTGTTGTCTTTAAGTTGACGCATAAAGCATACATGTTCTCCGTCACCTGCTCAGACATGATTAACGCAAGCTACACTGATGCTTACACTGGAAAAGACGACACAATATTTCTTCGGGCAAACACAACAAAACCAGCCCAGTTTAAAACAACCTGGAATGTCGTAAATAAACGCCAAACAATAGGACTTGTATATGATGTGTTTATCACTCTTCTGCACAATTGGATTAGAAAGAATGCATGTGCTCACCAACCGCGACACTTGCTGCAGGCTGTGATTTGTGCAGGTGCAGTTGGCAACCCCCGTGTACGTTTCCACTCTGCTTTTCCGAAAGAAAATCACCAACAACGCCTTAGTGTAGGTAACTGGGAAGAGATAAAATATCTTACCTGCTATCAGCTCTGGTAGGAAGGAGGGGAGTCTGTTCTACACCCTATAATAAATAAAAACGGTTTGTAAATAGACCTGGTGAATCGCAAGGCGGGAGTTTTTCCAGGCGGATAGAAGCTCCTAGATAACGGGATGATGGTGGGTTGTCACTCCTGGTTCCTAAAAGGATAAGCGCTCCTCACAAGCTGGTTTAGAACCGCGCATCTCAGTGTGCCAAGCCCGAGAGTCAGAGCGCAAAGTGAATCTTTGTAACTTGCAGCTGTGAAACCGGACACAGGGTGGCGCTGTAGCATTCCACGAAATCATTTGGCTTGGACGTAAAACCGACAGACTTACTAGAGATGAATCCAATGAAGGGCCTAAAGTAGAATAGCCTATAGCCCAGCTTGGGAAACAAATAAATGCGTAGGCCCATTTGGTCGTTTAAATGTTTTGGTCGCTTAAACAATTTGAAGACAACGTTTTGGTAGGCTATTCTCGACCGAATTTAGGCTATTATTTTGCATAAGGCGAGTTGTGGGGGACACTATACAATGTCAGAAATAATGCATTTGTTAATAAATTTATTGAATTGTCTTCATGGGATTACGTTTCTGTAGGTCGTGATTTTCAATATCCTTTTAAGAACTCTATAATTTATTCATGTTTGTGTGTTGCTAAGTATCCATGGAAACAAACCTGACAGATATGAGAGTTTGTTTGGTTTACAAAGAGGTCCGTGACACTTCACTTAGGTGAAGACCTACCACATGATCCAACACACTACCAGCCAACACATCCATCCTCCCATTTTCCCTACTGTAAGCATGGATGTTTTCTCTCTATTTCTCAATCTCCCTTTCTACAAATATTGAATATAGATATATTCAGTCTAAACAGTCTATATGTCACATATAGACAGCACTGATGTGGTTTGTTCAATATGTGCATTGATATTGTCAATACAATTTTGGATTTCCAGGCTTCTCCAGCAGTGCAGACAATGTGGACTTACATACAAGATGTACAAATATAGCTGCAAGCAGCAATGGCGGAGGAATCCTAATAAAACAATTGATATGGCAATGTAAACACAATGTTTAACTGGTTGCCCTGATCCATGACTCAGTTGTGGGCATTACAGCATGGTACCTCTGTGCCACAGCATCCCTCCCTCTCCACACCGACATGACACTGGTGTGGGCATTACAGCATGGTACCTCTGTGCCACAGCATCCCTCCCTCTCCACACCGACATGACACTGGTGTGGGCATTACAGCATGGTACCTCTGTGCCACAGCATCCCTCCCTCTCCACACCGAGATCACACATGATAAAACACAATTATGTTTGATGTATACTCCATCACCAGCCCTTAATTAGAATTGATCAGTGCAAACACACACTCCCTTACGCCGGTGCCTTTGTGCCATCGCCATGGCAGTTTACAGAGACGAGCTAGCAAAAAAAAAAAGCTGCTAATTATTTTTTGCCTCCTCAAACATCAATGATGGGGCTAATTCAGGGGTGATAATAGGTGTGCACATTCTGCTGCAGTAATTAGTATGTTCCCATCTAGGGCATGTGTTATTTCAATGCATTGGAACACGATTGATGCCTGGCAACTGTCCTTGTCATCTCTACCAGATGACTACTGTGGCATCCAATCATTAAAGGCTGTGTTTTTTAATCAGCCAATGGATGGATGTTGCTAAGTTATTCATATTCCTATATTGCCTTTTTAACAAGTTTCCATTCAAATGTGACTTTTCGCTCATATGAAATGAAATGGAAACAGGAACTTTTACTCAAAGGAAACTATGAGTCTGACTTAGCCAGCCAGGAACACAAGCAGGGTGTCAACATTTTTTACATGTTAACAATACGCTGCCATCCCAGCTGCAAGTATTGATCATTGTTGATAGTTGATGGTACTATTTTCCAACCCTGTTGCAGGAGAGCCTACCTATAGGTTTTCACTTTAACCCAAGTTGTAACGAACCAAATTCAACATACCAGCTAATTCTTTGAATCGAGAGTGTTTAAACAAGGCTTGGAGTGAGAACCTCCAGTACAGTATTCTATCTCAGCAGGAAGAGAGCAGGACATCTCTGTTCTAATGCAGTGTGAGTCCCCTGCGTTTTCTTTTTCACTCCACAATCTCCTTTTCAGGAGTCATTCCCCAAGGTTATCATGCCTTCCTCTGCCATGGTTGACCACGCTCAGTTCATTCAACATTAGAATGGAAACTCTATCAGACAAGAGGGGTGGGATTCAGATCACTTTTCAATATGTCTGCATTACCAATCAGCCCATTGACTCCAATTACACCCACGAGGCACTCATTGTCAAGCTCATTATGTCTGGTCTCCAGCATCCTTGCTCCTCTGTGACATTCACTCAAGGTAATGCCATCAGCCTGCTGTTCGTCTGTCCCGATGCATTCTGGGATTGGGCCAGCCCGTCCAGTTGCACTGTATGTAGAGGAGCAAACATGTAGAGGAAGAAACAGTCTGTGGAAGTTGAAGAGACCACATGAGGAATAAGTGGAGCCTAAATTATATCCATCTAGTACTGTTGAACTGGTGTAATTTGAGGTTGAGTTACAAACTAAAAACACCTTTAACTATATCTGAATAGTAATGTTGATTTGTATTGTCTTTGTAAATTCAAGTGGACACATTTGAACAGAGACTAAATACTAAAAAGCTGTGTGTGTTCTGAGCACAGTTAAGTGAAGGCAACTGCTTTAATCCTGCTTAAATCTCCTCAAGAGGCTCCCTAGGATGGATATAGAAATGAGAGCTTGCTCACCGAGCTATGCTCTGGTGAGACATGGATTGGAGTATGGCACATTAGTTTGGTACTCCAGCTGTGAGCCATTCACAGCTTCTGCATCATTAAAGGGACAGTTACACCACATGGCAGCTGAACAAGCCACACTGAAGGTCACATTCATACACTGCAACACAACCCCTTTTAATGAAGGGCAGATAAACAACCCGAAATTTGATTGGGTTTCCTGTCAGATCGAAACCTTATTCCACAGCCCAGTTCAAGCTTTTACTTTATTTTCACAACAACCTGAGGGACTATCAACTCGTGCCAGCCAGTTGATACATGTTATTGTTAACTTCACTGTTCTCTCTTGCTATAGCAGTAGAAGCCAATAATACAAAACTGTATCACTGCTGACAGGGAAATTGACTCAGAATAAGCTTTTGCTCAGAACTCTGTCTGCAATAGCACCTATGGTCTGTACTGTAGGTGCCCACGATGCCACCATAGTGCCGAAGACTGAGACAGCCCATCCAGACATGGTCACCTGTGGCACCTCCCCCATGCCCCTTTACTTCCTGGCTCGCCTGAGTTCATTCATCAGTCTTCTGGTATACTCACGCGCTTCGTTGTGGTGTACTAATGATCTTCCTTCAGGGGCTCCAGACACTCTGTCGGATCTCCTCTGCGGTAGCTCATCGATTTAGTTCAACTCAATATCTCCCGTTGGTTTGTCCAGCAGACTGTCCACCTTGCTAACCGGTTCTGGGCCGCTAGCATGTTCTGAGGTAATCACTACCACTTTCCGGACCTGCACTGGAAACGTGGGTCCAATTCCCCACTCCCGAGTTCTCTTAAATATTCGAAGCTCTCCTTCCTTTTTGGAAAGGCTTTTCTGGGAGAAGGAGGAGATGATGAGGATGAGATATAGATCATCCATGTATGCCTTTCATATTCAACACGGACACACATGGACCATTACAATGCCCGACGGTTTATTTCTAGAAAAATACCGTTATGCTGTATGTTGAATAATGTTTCTGTATGTTAGCCTGATGTCATCTAGCAATGCTTTGATAATCTCATATGTGGCTTCATGTCATCTGGACTTAGTATTTGAAAATCAATCACTTCAATATGGATGACATAAATTAGAATTTTCACAAAAAAATACATGGTTTCATTGTGAAGAGTCTGTTTCACATTGCTCAAGGTTCATAAACAACACCAAGACAGAGACGTCAGCAGAGCGGTTATGGCCCCTCAGGTCCAGGGTATCTCGTTCTTGGAGCAGGGGTTATCTGACATCATCATACTACAGTCAACCGGGTGACTCCCACTGATATCGACCTCAACAGAACTCTAACCTGGCAAAGCATTAAAGATGGCTCTTTACATTGCACTGCAGTTAAGTCATTGAGATTGAGTCATTGTTGCTCTACGGTATTCTTTTGGTTCACAATGTCTGGTAGCTGAAGCGACGTAGCTAGTAAACACAAATTGTTCCTTGAAACTGAAATATTGTGAACTCTCAACTTGACCCTCTGCTGTACTCTCTAAATGTAAATGATTTCATCAAGATAACTTCATGGTTCAGACATCCAACAAGGCTCCATTAAAGAGGAGCTTCCAGTTTTTTTGGTCCAAATTAGTAAAGCATCCAAATCTACATATTAAAAAGTATTTTGTAGACTTTACATGGTGTTACAATGACTTTGGGCATCAGTGTGAATCTGCTTCCTGAATCACAGGTCCTGCCACTTCTCTCTGGCTTCCCCTCAGTGGAAGAAAGTCGATTCCTTCTGACATTTAAATGTCATCATAATTCAGTATTATATCACATCAGCCTTGTACATGAAACTTTGTGTGTGTGTGTGTGTGTGAGAAGGGGGGTGGCACCTAGTTGGTTGTATTGCTATTTAATACTGTGTGTGGGCTGTGCTCACTCGAGAGACAGCATGCAGCAGTCCACCGCCCCCTCGTTTGTCAGCCTAACACTGGGGCATCAAGAAGACATCAGTCTACCAGACCTTCCCACACACACACACACACACACATGCATAGGCACGCACACACTCACATACATGTATACGAACACACACACACAGCTCGCCATATTAACAGTTTGTGCTGTGAGAACAACTAGGGCACAAGCGTCCATTAGTCATTGGGCCTTAATAACAAATTCATTGCAGACCCTTTTATAGCACTGTACATTAGTCAGGAAGTTCAACAGACACAATGTGAATCACCTTCTCCTCATATATCTTCTGGGCTAAATTGCCTTGCACTGGTATGAAGAGACTCAAACTGTGAACTGTGTGTGTGCATGGAATGAGGTATATGTGTGAATTAGAAGAGACCACCCAAGGGAGAGACTATGGGTGGAGGCTGAACTGATATCACAGAGAGACCTACAGCTCAGCTTCTGCTTGTGATTCATAGCCCTCCCTACCCAAGAGCGCTGAGTCTTCCGTCAAGGCCACACCAAGACGCTTGGGTCGACGCTGTGGAACAACCTCCAGGTGGTGGGCTCTCCACCCAGCTCCCCTGCCCCAGGAGAGTGGCCCCCTCTGGGGCCTGGCTGGCTCAGAATAGCTGGTGACCTTGGTCCTTTTTTTCCTGTCCATGGCTATCAGGGGAGGTTACAGTATGTCCATCATAGGGCCCATAAGAACAAGATGTAGTACACCAGCCTACAGCTTACTATTTATCATACTTTGCATAGGCCATTTACAGAGGACAAGATTAAGGTAATGACTATGACTGTGTATATATACATACATACACGCACATGACAAGTGGGTTTTATGAGATCAATTAATCAAATACATTTCCTTTGAATAATTTAGCAGACACTTTCATAAATAAATAAAAACATACAAATAGTGCAGATAAAAAGTAATTAAAAGTGTGTTTTCTTTGCGCAAAAAAAGAGGTTGCACAATGTTGGAAATTTGGCGAGCCCAGAACTGAGCAGAGTATCAATGTGTTCTCCTCTCCCAGCGTGAGTCAGTGAAGCTACTATTGTGTGCAACCGGCTGGGGAGGAAGGAGGACTAATCTTTGTGATAGCTCCTAATCACAGCACCCAGCCCTCCTCTCCGCTCAGCATTATCTTTTAATGGTCTCTATTCCCCTTGCTCTCCATCCTCTCTCTCTTTATCTGCCCTCCCCTCGCTGTAGATTAATCACAGTGTTGCAGAGAGTGTCATGCCGTCCAGCCACAGGTACGGAATGCAGAGTACCCGGAGATGGCTGATCTGAATGCACTGTTCCCATGTAAATGAGAGGAGGGTGTCAGGGAGGTTTGGGGTTGCTCTTGCCGGCCTGTTTCTCCTTCCCTCAAGGAGACCGTGTGGGAGTGGAACGAGAGGAGGTTATCAAGTTATGGCGGACGTCATCTTAGCTCTTTGCGTGCAGTGATAGTCTAAGAGGTGTGTGTTTTATGTGAGAGAGAATGATAAATCTTAGAGAAAGAGAAATAAACCCCTAGTTAAGGTTCCTCTACTCTGATCATAGTTTATCGCCGTTGGATTTCATTGCAAGCCAAACCCCTCCAATCTTCCCATCCGTTTCCTCTCTCTATGGGATTCAAAGTGCTGCTGTCTGCCTTTCCCTCTCATCTTCCCTCAGCTCCAGATCAGCACAGCCGGGAGGGGCTTTGCTTCCCCTCGCAAACACCTTCACCTCACATCTCCCCTCATCTCTCTCACCTGAGGATTCCAGCTGCGACAGGAGAACAGAGAGAGAGAGAGAAAGAGAGACCCGAGCTATGCTCACCGCCAGCCTCTTCACGAGCTGTGTTTGTCGTTATTTCCTACACAGGCTGTCAAGTTTGCACTGTGCCACTAATGGTGATGGAGGATGGTGATGGAGGATAGTGCTGACTCATGTTTGGGGGGGGGGGGGGGGGTGTACCCGTCATGGAGGATAGAGCTGACTCATGTTTGGGGAGGGGAGGTGTGGTGGTACCAGCAGCCATGGAGGAGAGCTGATTAGACAGCAGGCTGACATGCAGCGTTGGCATTGTCTCTGCTCTGCTGGAAAAGCCTAAAAAAAGACACAAGGAAAGTTTATCTGTGGGGGTTTAGTTGACGACCTTTAAAATGTTTCCCAGGGCGGTATTGGACTGCTGTGTTTCCCAAAACAAGACAGCAAATTTGGGGGAGGGAAATAATTGGAGAGGGCTGGAGATGATTAGGTCATGTTTTCTTTGCAAAACACTGACCAACTTTAAGGATAGATATCTGGCACACCACCCGAGGGCTTTTAAACATGTAAATTTGCATAGGCCGAGATCAACGTCAACATCGATTGTAACATAGACATCATCGATTCAGGAAGGCTAATGTCACATTTCTTTCCCAGTGTGGGGTGTCCAGCGCTCAGACTCAGGTCTTAGGAGTCAAGTCTTCCCTGACAACGAAGCACTGCGCCACAAGCCATGCCCTCAGTTTCATCCACATGGTGTTCATGCAGACAAAGGAAGAGAGAGCCACCTAGTGGTCAACAGAAACAACACGTTTAACTGCAGTGCTGTCATGTCATCCACCTTTCAAACCCCCCCCTAACAAGCGTCATTCTGAAAACCGTGGTGTTGTACGCTGTGGAAACGTTACTGTTACTGCCATCTTGTAATAGAGAAGACCGAGGGAACTCTCTGCTGTTGAAGGTGATACATGATTGTATGGCTCATGCTGTCTGTGTGGAGTACCATGACAGAATATTCTGTTTTTAGAGAATTATCTTAGTACAAAAATGGTGGACAGGAATAGCAACACACCAGGTTTAAACACAACCTCCTTGATGTGATCAAGGAAGCTAAATCTTAACAGTACATTTAGGATTTAGGATTAATAGTGTTTGAGTAAAACCGCCATTAAAACTCGATGTGCCTGGTCCACCCGTTAGCATTTCATTTTGTTTCTACTTTTTTCTGTTTGTATTCAAGACCCCAATTCCCCATGTCTCAAAACAAGTTTATTTTGAGCCTAGACTGCAAACGCATGCACACACACAAACACACACACACAAATGCACACACACACACACATGCACAGCACACACTACCTACACAAACACATGCCAGTCTGCACATGCACACACCCTCAGCATGGAACAGGAGCGGGAAACATCCACCACTCCAGCTGGTAACTTGGTGGGTCTGAGGCAGTCATCTGACACAACCGATTTCCAATTCAACACATCAAAAGTGAGGTCACAGTTTTTTAATTAACCTTCTCACACTGCGTCTCTCATACAGACCTGTGCCGGAACAGCAGGACACTCATTTGCTTGCAAACACACACACACATCTATTGGATGATGTTAGGTAGAGCTATGGTCATTTGCCATGGGTGAAGGATCATGAGTTTTGAGTACTTGTTTGACGCTGCCACATCTGTAACAAACACAGCTCTCAAACACAGACCCTCCCAGCAGACTCCAAACCTGTCAGAGACCTGTGGGTGACAGAAGAGCCTCTGTCCTGAGAGAGAGAGAGAGAGAGAGAGAGAGAGAGAGAGAGAGAGAGAGAGAGAGAAAGAGAGAGAGAGAGAGAGAGATTCCGAACGACGGTCAAATATGAGAGAGAGGAAGACACAGAAAAAGAGACAACAGAGACAGGGTGAGAGCGACAGATGTAGACAAGCAGACACGCCAAGAGCGAGACCAAAAGAGAGACAGGAAGAGACAGAGAGAAAGAGAGAGAGAATGAGTGACAGGGAGAGAAAGACAGAGAGAGAGAGAAGGGAGGGGGGAGAGAGAGTATGAGGACACCCATGAAGCCCAGCCAGCCAATGAGGTAACAAACAACAAATGCAGTGGGGGCTCTGGGTGTTTGAAATTCAGTACAGAAACTCTGGCGGTGGGTAAATCAGTCGTGAAATGGAGGCCTGGTCTTATGAACCATTTTTACCAGAAAGACCTTCCGTCCAGCTTCAGCTCAGAGGCAAGCGGTTTAACGTCAGACGGTTATTACTTTAGCACTAATACATCACAAACACATACCTTAAACAACAAAGGCACCACATGGACCCGGTAGCAAATTGAACGTGAAGTTTCCTTCTTGTTTTTGATTCAGCATGCGCTTGACAAAACCACAAAATGCATCCAATCCTTGGTATACCTGTGTAAACATAATGCATTAGTGAAAACAACAACCTACTTAAAGAGAAGACTGTGTTGACAGGAAAACAGTACCCATTATGGTAATTGCACAAAATGACCAAAATGTTGTCAGCTGAGATGGCTGCCAGGGCATTATCTGAAATGGCCACTGCTTGTGGTCACAGCCAAGTCAGTGTTGTGTTGGTAATAACTGTTCATATTGGCTGTGAAAGAGATTAAATGATTCAGGCTCATCCACTAAAAACACAGCCTGTTTCATCGAGGTTCCTACTAGAATGCTGAATGGCAGTCCTGAAACATAGTCATCATCGAAGACATCTTCCTTTTCTCTGTAAACTCGTAAACGTTCCTTTTGTTCTTGCCTTCCTGTGCACTTTCCACTTTTTCTCCACTTTTCCTTTCTACTGCATTACAGTTTCTATTTTCTCCATGAAACCCAATGAAAATAATTCTCCATTAGCAAATTCATGTAAACAACACTGATCCATGCTTAAAGATGCATGAAACGATCCCTTTTCAGAAAGAAATGTTTGCTGCCTGGTCTCTATTCCACACATCTTTCCATTCATCTCAGTCATCACAGAACAACATGAAACACAAGCAAGTTATTTGGATGTGAGGATATTAGTAAACAGAGCAGCGTGTGCTCAGCTTTGCCACTCTGCTGGATGAGACGCTCCACCTCGAATAGAACAACCTCATTCTCTACCCCAGACTGTACCCCCTTCATCACATCAACCAGGGTATTTACATCATAAAATAACCGCCGGACCCCATGGGCTCCATATCTGCAAATAGCCCTCTCCCCATTACGGACCAAACATAAGTCAATGTTTGTTCAGACTGAACACTCCCATTCACAAAGATGTTGATGGCCTATTCTAAGGGTGAAGGCTGGTGGATAGAACTCATTTGGGAGATTTCATCAAATTAGCCGGTGGAGGAAGTACATGCTGCAAAGGCCCGATCAATACATTTTTATCATAAATGCAATTGGGGGGGTGTACTGCTGGAACCAGACACTCACTTTATCTATCTTTTAAAGCCGCGAGCCAAATTAGATAGAGCTGCCCATTACATATCCATAATTTATTGTCTGTTTGTTTTGAAAGAAACAGAAGGAGGGGTAGAGCAAGAAAGAGAGAGAGAGAGAGAAGTATGGAAGAGATAGATGTTCCTGATGATGTAACCTAGATGAGGGGATTTCAAAACACCATCAAACTCCCTAGGAGTTATTGATCTTTCATCAGGTCAAAGAGCGTTAGGGAGAGTGAGGGTGAGTGAGTGAGAGAGATAAGTGGTGAGAGAAAGAGAAAGAGAGAGGGGCAGGGAGTCAAACAATTAAGGGTGCCGTTTATCTGTGGAGGATCCGAGCACTGGGAATAGGTCTTGTGAAACCCTGATCAAAGGCATCGTAAACGCCCCAGGGACACTTCCTCACCTGACGACTCCATGGCCCAAAACAGCTGCCCTCAAACAAGGGACTCCTCCCTAAACTCTGAAGAGCAAGCACGGCGAAATACAGCTCGCATCTTCCCTCTCTCTTCAAAGATGACATCTTTGGGATCATTTGTGGTGGCAGCCTGTAAGCAGCAAGCTCTGCTATGACGCATGGGGGGATGAGGGAGCCAGGTGCCTTATGTAAGCATGCTAATATAAACTGGGAAATGATCCCAGCGTCAGGGCCTGTGATTAAAGACTCCCCCGTCTTCTGCGCGGCCCTCCCCTCCCTCCTTCACTCTGTGACTGCAGTCTGCGCACCATCTGTCTGTCTAGAGACTGGCCACATCTACACCTGAGGGTTGCCTTCACTGTCCAAACAACACTGACAGAGCTGCCAAGGAGGATGTCTACATACACAGGTTTCTATTAAAGATTTAGTTCACAGATGGTTATTCCTGTTAGGTTGGAAATTGAACAAATTGAAATTACTCGCAAACACTCTGGATCTGGATAGCTCATCCAGATGGATTCCCAGATTTAGCTGTGGGAAAAACAGGTCCTCTCCTGTTCTCCCATGAGTCCATGAGATGCACACTCACTAATCGGCAGTTTAACCTCCCAACTACTCTCTATTCAACACACTGTACATGCTGTGTCAATCGTTGTTGAGGACAACACCTAACCACCTGCCTCACAGTTACTGATAGGAGCTGATCTTTTGCTCTCTATGGGGTCTGTGAGGAACTCTGCACTTGGCCAGTTTGAGGCTATTTTCCCCTCACTGCTACATGACTGTACTGACCTATAACCTACATAACCTAGCCTGTACATGCCTCACCACCCTGTTGCCACCCTATGGCTTGACCCGCGAACAATGTGAAAAACCAATCCGCTGTTCAGGTTAGACCCAAACAAAACCCCCAGCTGAGTCCCTGTCAACCTGTGTGGTGTCTGCAGAGGGCCACAGGGGCAGGTCTCAACCTGTCCCTGGGAACAACAAGGTCCTGTCAAGCTGGGGTGTGTTTAAGCTGGCTCTCCCTCAACTCTCGAGACAATAGACAGCCCGCCAGTTCACTCTGACTGAGTGATTCAGGGGCCATGCTCAAGGCAAAGACTTAGCTGGCTAACTCCCACTGGATAAACCCAAGGTCTGCCTCATAGAAACAGATGATCTTGTTTGTTTCCAAGACAAGGCTTTAATACTTTTTTTTCCGGCTTACATTTGCAGGTGATTTATGGCACTTCAAATGTGTAGCCCAAAAAAAAAGATGATTTATAATGATTTGATGTTATGATTTCTCAGCAGACCTACTTTGAATTCATCTCAGGATTCTGAACAGAGTGTACAGTGACTCAACTTACTTCTAGCATCATGTTAATGACACTTATGAAATGTTGTCTCTTTCAATTAGAACTGATCTAGGAAGGCCACTAGGCTTTTAGCAAAGTTGGCTGACTAAGTTAATTGTTTATCGTGATTTGCTCTAATGGGATTTGATTCAGTGTTCCCTCCCCATGCCAGGATGCTTCTCTGAGTTGTTCCAATGAATGTAAACATTTATGAATGACAGTCAAAGAGCTATTTGAGAAAAATATGACCTATCAAGTTTATGAGATAAGCCACATCAGCCAACATTTGTGTGCAGTATGTGAATGCGACACAGTGCCTAGTCACATATCTGTCTCAGTCTCAAAACTGAACTACAGTAAGCTAGACTGGATACAGTGCATCTTGGCTACTATTCATAGGTTAAAGATAGAGGAAGTAATTCCCTCAACCAATAACAGTTGTCCGACTTGTTTATGGCCCGCCCCTTGAGGAAAGGTGTTTGTGTTTCAAATCCTGTCTCAGACAGCAGCTAAGGCTCCATTGAGGCCCTCATGGATGGTTGCACCGTCTGTGTTGCTAAGGAAACCCCAAAACCACACAGTGTGACCTGAAGGTCACAAAAGGGGACACTGGTGCCCTGCTGTCAGTTTAACTACGCTCATGTTCTTCTTGTTTGAGTTATCGTCAGGACAAAACACCCACCTGCACTAAATTGTCTTGATGTTGGGAATACATATGCACACACAAACTATTGACTAAACCACACAAACAAACTTCTGGTGCTGTGCTCAGAAACAATACCACGACAACATTATTGATGTCTCCACCATTGTAGACTCTAATTGATAGTGACATGGAGAGGATAGCTGGTACTGCAGAGATGTTCGGTCAGGCCGTCCCTATTGGATCAGAGCCTCATCAGAATGCAAACTGATGTTCGCATCTCATTACTGCTGCACAATGCATTTAGTATTGTGGTTAAGGAATCTTTTTCTCACAGCCCATGAACTGTCACACACACACACAAACATTTGTATTATAACATACACTTGCACTTTAAAGTATGTATATAGGCTACTATGTCTTCTACATAATCTGTATATTGTCTATTGTTTGTCATTAATATGTTCATTGTCTATATATTGTCTGTATTGCTTGAGATACCAATGACTGGAACCCAAATCCTTGTGTGTGTTAATCTGTTTCTGATTTTAATGGAAATAATCAATCAGCAAATATGGAGAACAGCAGTTCAGATATGAGAGGTCATACTATTATATCATACTTTATGGAATGGAGTGTAATTTACTGACTTTGGGACTGGTTTGGAGTAACCTGTTATTGTATATTGGTTTTAACAAGGACTGCCACTGTTGTCCTGCCATCTGTTATTTTCAACACTATTGATATAAGGTCATTCGAAACTGTTTGCATGTTTATCTGTTCAATATTTGGCGGCATTGTTATTCGGTAGTGGCCAGCTCTCCGAGACCAGGGTGAAAGTCTAGGGCGGGATTCGCCTTGCATTTCAAGTTTTCGCGGGGTGTAACAGGTAGTATAAGCGCCACTCCTCTTGCTCCATCTGTTACAGCCACATAAGCTAATTAGATGGACCCACAGAGGGTCTTGACTCCTGCTCACAACGCCAACAAAGCCTATGTGATTAGCGACATTGTTGAGGTGGCTTTCTAAGGTGCTCATTACGGCGTTCTAACATTTCCCGGACAGTTGACAGCTTTTACCCAGCTCTTAAACAGAGGCAGGCAGGAGACCGACCGCGCCGAGAGCCCCGCCAACACGACTCTGTGGGCGTGTCTGTTTCCTCGTGACCATTGGATGAAATAATAACGCAGCAAAATGCGTAGATGCTGATTGGCTGGAGTCAGAGTGGTCCCCGAGAGCGCCAGAAAACAAGCTTTAGCGGGTGATCTTGCATGCAGTCCCAGTGTTCCTGATCAGTATGCAATTCTAGCACTAGCGGCAGGATTGGAGTATCTGTTACAGAGGGATATTTAAGCACTGCCCGCTTAATTTAGAGAGGGAAATTAGCTAGTTGGCTAGCTATGTTGATTTAACGAAATAACTGCACGAAACGACAATAGAGGCTCTAAGGTTGGAAATACATTTGGGGATTAACATCGAACTGTACATCAGTGAGGGTGAGTACTGTAATCACATATTAAAATGTTCTTAGGTTTTTGAGCTGTAGATCTGCAATAGCCATTAATGAGTAACAAATTAGCTGGTAACATAATTTCAAGACAGCAGGTAAACTGAGTTGCTGCTGGCCCTATACAGTTTTCAAAGGCTTTGAATTTGACCAGACATGAACATAGGTAGAAATTGCATCCTCATACAGCGCTAGCTATATGACACGTTAAGATGTTTAAAGTAAAGATACCTCCAGGTTTGTGGCTAATCACAGCTTTTTTTCCGAAGTGTAGACAACTTGCAATATCACAGAGACACAGTATTGCCTGATTAGCTGGCCTGTGTGTAAAGTGGCTAGCACGCTAACCAACTTGCTATGTGGGCAAAAGTTATTTGCGCCAAAATCGTCAGTCCACTGACTGACCTTATGACTTTGTAAATGATCTAGCTAGTTATTAAACAAAATGTAATTACATTATATCATGCTTGTATGATAATAGAGAGTGCAGTATTCATGCGATAGTTATACCTTCTGACTTTTTTTGCAGATGGAAGTTGAATGTCTAAGTTTGAAAGACCTCTTAAGTCCAAAGCATATTAAAGTCGACCTGGATGGAACAGGAGGTGAACATGAGCACAAGGTAAATACATTGTATATTCATAAATTAGAAACAGAATACACTGACATAGTCTGATAATAAGTACAAACTGTCTATAAAGTTAATTAACCCTTTCTAGAGTTAATACCACGTTTGTAAGTCCTACCCCAATGCACATTTACCCCTAAATAATTTGGAAATGTGATTCCTATCCATCCTTAGGAGAACATCCGTGTGGAGAGGAGACGAAGCACTCCGCTGAAGAGTGAGCCTGCGGCAGCCATGTTGCTTTACGGCAGGAGGGCTCCTATCCCAGACCTGGTCCACATCACGCCCATAAAGCACCCTGACCGGGCCCACCCTGCCCCGGAGCCCTGGACACCCACGGCTAACCTCAAGATGCTAATCAGCGCCGCTAGCCCGGACATCCGGGACCGGGAGATGAAGAAGACGCTATTCAGGCCCATAGAGAATGAGAGGGACAAGATGGCCGAGCCCCAGGTGGAGGAGATGGAGGGGGAAGCTGAGGAGCCATGTCAGGTAGCTACAGACTCATCACTGGACCCTAATACTGACAGAGTTCACCCCTTGAGGGAGAGCTTAGTATGGTTTTGGAGACAGCTGGTCTTATGTATAGCTACAAAACAGATGTTATGAATGCTTATCTATCCTTGCATGCCATATACTATGGATGGTTATATGAAATATACTATATTACGGGTTAGACAAACTCGTGCCCCTGGTTCTGAAATCGAATAATACCTCAAATCTATGACATGCAGTGGGATGAGCGTTGTGAAGTCCTCTCGTTCAGTAGTTGTGTTGTGTCGTTGTCTCACCACGCTTGTCCGGGCTCGACCCCGTGTGCTCAGTTTGATGTGGTGGAGGATGAGGTGGAGGAGGACGGAGAGAGGAAGCCCAGCCGCAAGCAGAAGAGCCTGGGGCTGCTGTGCCAGAAGTTCCTGGCCCTCTACCCCGACTACCCGGCGTCCTCCCAGGAAATCAACATCTCCCTGGACGAGGTGGCCACCAGCTTGGGTAAGAGGGCAGGGCAGGGGCAGTGTCTCCTGGCTCCGTGACTCTCACTTTCCCCACCGTCACTTCTTTAACTGGAGGAACTGCAGAGGGGGGGGGGGGGACAACAGTATAAATGACAAATGTCTAGTGTAGGTGCTATAATAGGTAATGAGCTGTGTTAGGTTTTATTGGTATCTGAATTTGTAGAGATGGTTCTTATGGCTGCTATCTTTTCTTGATATAATATTCTCTGGGGATGGATATAGCTCAGTAGTAGAGCGGTTGCCTGAATATTAAGAGGTTGCCGGTTCGAATATTCCCCCCGCCCAGGGGCAGCATCAACTGAAGGTGAATGTGACCTCATCCAGCGTCGCCCCGGCCTGTCCCTTGTTTCAACAGGCGTGGAGCGCAGGCGCATCTACGACATCGTGAACGTGTTGGAGTCGCTGCTGATCGTGGGCCGCATGGCCAAGAACTGGTACGTGTGGAACGGCCGCCAGCGCCTGGCCTCCACCCTGGCAGAGCTGCAGGCGCTGGGCCGCAAGCAGAGATACCACCTCCACATGGAACACCCCAGGGAGGGCAGGGAGACCAGCGCCACCACACTGTCCACCGAGAACGGGGGCAACAGCGACTGTGGCTATGGTGAGAGGGGAGGCAGGAGGAAGGGGATGTGACTGGAAGAGGCTTTGCTTGGTCGATGAGAATGTGTGCGTACGTCGCGCCTCGAAGTCTTTGGGGATGGGATTTATGTTGATCTCACTCTTGTTGACGTGTGTAAGTGTAAGTAAAAGCCAAATGCACTTTGGGTGACCATCTGCATTCCCGGCTAATACATCACTTAGCTCCAGTGTCGTTATTAACGGTTGAACATCAATGTTTGTTTGCAGATAGTTAGTTAATATGTACATTAGTCCCCAAGCCCCCCACCCCCATCTCCCTTTCACTAAGTTAGGAGACTTGTTATTGATCCGTCCGTTGACCAGGGGCCCAATGTCGATAGCCACACCTCAGCGCAAATAACCTCAGTAATGGAAAAAACGACCAGGAGGGAGAGAGAGGTCCGTTTTCTGTCATCGCTATGGCTACAAGGAATGCTCTCATTTACTTGGGCTTTAAGGCTGACGGAAAGCGTTCCTTGGCTACAAGTTGTTGAATGAACACTGGGTTCTAATGGCCCGGGCCATTAGCTCCTGCCGGCCTCGCTGCGTGGAGTCATTAAAACGATGACGGCTAAAACTAGACTCCCCTGCGCCGTGCCCCGCGTCGATGAACGGCGCGGTTAAGTGTAATTGACTATCGTTTTTGTTTCTGTCAGGGGAGAATGGGTCAGCCTCACACCAGAGAGAGCCAAGAGCCTCTTCTGGGGAGGTGATTACATTAGGAAGCCTTTATAGACCGTGGCTGGGCCTGAGGTAGCAGTTTGCCAGTAGTTAGCTTGAGTCCAGAGCTACTCTTCCCTTTAATAGTTGCTGTAATAGTCATGTATTCATTTAGCAGAGCCTTTCATCCAAAGCCTTGTACTGCGAGGGGGATTTGACGGATCTGCGGCCCTGTATCTGCAGTCTGATACTCTAACCTCTGAGCTCTACCTATCCCTGTGACACAGGGTCTTACTGGGTTAGCCCCAGCTAAGCGCTAGCTAGGTCTGCCCCCTCCCTTCCTGTCAGAGCCATGGGTGGTTTCCCAGCTCCCGGGGCTAACCGTCCCTCTGCACCCTGACTCTGGGAGAGGATTCACAATCAGGCTGAGATCTGGCCTCTGTAGGAGAGCCTGTTTGATCAACCGCACCTGTATGTCCTGAAACAACCCCGAACACAAGGACTGGGGGTAGAGCCTACTCTTGAAAAACATGGAGAAAAAAAGCGAAAACCAAATAGCAGGCCTAAAGTTTCAGTTGCACGTTATATATACGACTGAGATTAAAACAACTTTAAATGGAATTGTAACATGAGTTGTGTCTGTGTGTGTGTGTAGCTACCGCCAGCAAGAGGAAGGACAAATCCCTTCGCATCATGAGTCAGAAGTTCGTCATGCTCTTCCTGGTGTCCAGCACCCAGACGGTCACCCTGGACGTGGCGGCCAAGATCCTGATTGAGGAGAGCCAGGACACAGCCAGCCACAGCAAGTACAAGAGTAAGACAATGCTCTCAGTGGACTGTGTTTGCACTGTTGGTGGAACCCAAGAAAATTCAGTGTTTCATTGCGAATAACTAACATTCATGTGACAATAACCTTGCGACTTGAAGATGTGTGACTGTTGAAGTGTGTGTCCCTCAGCCAAGGTGCGGCGCTTGTACGACATTGCCAACGTGCTCACCAGCCTGGACCTGATAAAGAAGGTGCACGTGAGGGAGGAGAGAGGGAGGAAACCGGCCTTCAAGTGGATCGGACCCACCCACTTCAAGAGCAGTGATGGTGAGATGATGGCCCGTCCCCCTAGCCCAGACCACCATCAGCTGGCTGTATGGCAGGGAAGGCTACAGCTCAGTGGTCAGAGCATTTGAATCGCAGGCCAAGAGGCCCCGGGTTCAAATTCCTTTGCATGACACAACAAGGCAATTCGTTGTTGAGCTGACACTTTTATCCAAAGCGATAAAAGTCCCCCGCTTGGGACCTCTCGATGTGCCGTCAAATGCTCTAACCACTCAGCTGTATCTACCTCTCCCTACTGTACACTGCAGGCATCAGCTCTATTGTGTTGGTCCACTAAGCTGTGTATGCAGAGCGGAGCATGACAACATTTCCCCTCCCGTGTTTACCGGCTCTGACCTCTGACCCCTCCCCCTCAGGTGACTGTGAGCCCGTGGCGGGCGTTTCCCCGTCTCACCACGCAGACACACGGCCGGCGGCGCCGCAGGGCGGCCGGCAGCCCAGGATGACGCGCCACGCCTCCTTCAACGTGGCGTCCGCCTCCTCGTCCGCCCGGCGCCGCGTCAACTCGGCCCCCAGCAGCCCGCGCAGGGAGACGACAGGTAGACCACACGCTGTCTGCTCACTCCCAGCTCAGTAAGGTTCAGTGTGTCAGACTGTCTGTCCTCACCCGTGTGTCACCCTCCGACCCCCCGCCAGGCCTCCTGTCCCAGCCTGTGGATTATTCCAGAAAGACGGCGAGCAGCGGCGCCGTGTGCCGCCTGCAGTTTGGAAACACCACAGAGTGAGTGAGCTCTCGCGCACACACACTGACTGTCAGAAGTCCCGTCTGGACACAATGAAGTAGAGGACAATAGAGGATTCTTTGTTGAGCACATTGTTGGTGCCTGGGAGGAAATGGATCTTTTACAGAGGCGGCGTTATCAAAAATACATACAAAATACTGATAAGAGCGGTACAAATACTGATAGTCGTGTGTATTTCTAGGAACTGCAAGCATACTTCGAGGGTACAGCATTGGTAGTCAGGGATGTTTCCATATATTTCAGAAACATTAGAAACTAAAAGCCATAGCCAACCTGTTCCATAAAATGAGCCTGATATTCTATAGGATCTCGAGTTTTAATCATGCTCGTCTTTGAGTCAACACAGCCGGACATTAGAAGCAGGAAGTGATGCGTACAGAGGTCCAGCCCCCCAGGCTCCAGACAAGGCTTTTAATAGGCTCCCTGAGGCTCTCTGAAACCCACACAAATTGAAAATCACTTGACCAACTTCCACAGTCATTGAACCCAGAGAGGCTCATTTATTAGCATCTAACTTTACATTTTGTCTTCAGAGTTGTGTGTGTTGGCTCCGGTGCCAGGCTTTAGGCGAGGCGTTCTGTGTGAGCTGAGGAGAGGATTTTCCAAGGCTGATGGTTTATGGTGTTGCTACTATAGACGGCTGGGTTCTGCAGTGTCTGCAGTAGCGGGCCACTCTGGTGGCCAAGCCACAGGAGTCTCAAGGCCAAATGTGCTGAGGGGGTTGAGAAGAGGGGAGGGGGGTGGAAGGAGGGAGAGAGAGAGGGTAGGGGGAGCGGAGAGAGGGAGGGAGGGAGGCCGCTTCCAAATTGCAGGGAGGGAATATTTTATGACGCAAGTCTGGTCTTGATGAACATACACTGTAGACAGAAAATGATGTGAACATCCTCTCCTTGCGAGAGAGAGATAGAGAGTAAGATCTCTGATGTCTCTCTGTCCCCTCTCCCTCAGCCCCCAGACCACCCCAGGACTGAGGACCCCCAGCCCGCTGCTCCACTCACCCCCCCTGGCCCCCCTAGCCGTATCCCTCCACCCGGAGGGCCCCTTCGGCCCGCTGCCCCCCGCCGCCTCCCTCCCTCCGCACCACCGCCTGGCCTACCTGACCAGCCTCTCCCAGCCCTCTGTGGTCATGCTGTACGGGGGCCCCGCCCCGCAGGAGCCCAGCATCCCCGGGGGTCAGAGGTCACCGGAGAGCCTCCTGGGGAAGAGGCCGAGGGGGGAGGGGGAGAGGTCGGCCAAGAAAGACAAGGTGAGTCCAGCCGGGCTGAGGACGGTGAGGAGGTGAGTCTGCATAAAGGGGCCCAGGCGCTCAGCCCTCTTCAGCTGTCTGTGTGTCAGCGTGTGAGCCAGGCCAGGTGCCGTCAGCTGTGTGGAGTAGCCATGGGGACCGGACCACAACACGAGCTGTCAAGGGGACGTGGCGGAGCGACGCTGCCCGGCGTCTGTCGCCGCTCCCGGCCCTGAGGCTTGGTTGCCACGGTGACCGGGGCATTGTGTGCGGCGTGGGTCACGAGCTCCTTCAGAGCGATGCTTCTCAGCGTGGTTGTTAGTCAGCAGCAGTGACTCACGCATGCTGGAGACACACTGTGTCCTCTGCCAGGGACACAGCTGACTTTGCACCAGCAAACAGCCGCTCCAAATTAGATTGAGGGGAAGCGGATCAACGTTAAGTTTGTCCTTTGATCCTGTGAAGGAACTTGGGCTACAACTTCTGAGGAGTTCTGTGTGTCTGTGTGTGTGTCTGTGTGTGTGTGTGTGTTTAATTTTCATCCATGATTTTTAGCAGTTCAGTACATGTGAAGGTGAAAGTCGTAACTCGGGCGACGGATCCATTTATGTTTCGTGATAAATATGTTCAGTTGCTGCTCCGCAAGACTGGAGTGATGGGATGGATCAGATTATGAAACCGAGATTTATTGATTTATAGGAAATGTTGTTTTTGTACCAAAGGGCAGTGTTATGATAGAACTTACCACGGGAGCCATCTATCCTTCAGTTTAATTTGGTCTCGACGTTTGGGTAAATCCTGTTAATGGTTCCCGAAAGCAGACCATTAAATTAAATTATGAAGTGCGTAGAAGACATTTCAGTTGTAATTAAACTAGATGGCAATATTAATTTTAATGATGTATAGGATATGTTTAATTCCAAAAGCCAAAACCATCCCTCTCTAACATTTATTGAAAATGAGATGGAGTACTTTTGAAGGTCAAGTTGGTTATAAAGTTCAGAATACTGTCAAATAAAGTGTGGAGTTAGGGTTGAAACCAAGATGGGAGGATTAGACCTTGAACTGAGAAGGCTGTGTTTAGAACTGACTTTGGATCAGATTGCTGCAAGGCAATTCCACACCAGAGCCTCAGTGCTCTGGGAGAGCAAGGCTGGAATGGGCGGGTTGGAAGAGTGTTGATCTGATTTAACTCCCTCCATCCATGCCGCCTTCTTCTTTCCATGCTGTCTTTCCTAACGGCGGGCTACCCTGTGTTTTGAACCCTGTTTCACAGAGGAGAGAGGGGAGGTGGAGCCAGGAGGCTGGAGACTCACCTCTGAGCAGCTCCAGACCCCCACCCAGACAGGCCGCTGAGCCCAGAGACACGTCCTCCTCCTGGGCACCCACAGACGGGGAGGTGGGCCAACACAGCCCCAGCCAGCTGGGTCAGCCTTCACACTACCTCTACGTCCCCCACTCTGCAGGTACGTACGTCCCCCACTCTGCAGGTACGTACGTCCCCCACTCTGCAGGTACGTACGTCCCCCACTCTGCAGGTACGTCCTGCTAGATCGACCCAGGGGGAGAGACTTGGATCAGGACACCGCACGTTCAAACACTGCACATCGCTGTGGATGCAAGAAATATACAAATGTTCAGTCTACCTGGCAGGACTCTTGCTTAGTACACTGACTAGTGTGGTAACCTATAGTATAGTTTAGTATAGTATAGACCACACTAGAATACACTCCTATCATCAATACTAGTATACAATATTACAGAATGCACAACTCTATGTAGACTACCAGAGTAGCTGTTAACCCTCAAAGGTTCATAGTACAGTAGTATATAATAGTATGGTATGGATCATAGTATTGTATACTAGGACGGCCATTTATAATCTGGATGATAGAAGTGTGAGCCTAACTGGACATGTTGTACAGCTGTCTGGTTAATCCTACTGCTGTGTCATCCTCCAGGTCTCAACTTCCTGTTGTCCTCTGGCCAGCCCCCAAGCAGCCTGGCCCTGCCCCCTGGCAGTGTGCCCACCATGGCCTACCTGCTGGTGCCCTCCACCCTGCCACAGTACCCCGTCATGGCCGGCAGCCTCCAGGGCCCTGACGGCCACGCCAGCTTCAGTGTGCCGGCCATGGTCTCCCCTGCCCACTTCATGGTGGGTGCTGGGCACTACGCTGTGCCGGGAGCTCCAGAGTGTGGAGGCTCGGCGCCCTCTCCTGCCAGCCCAGAGCAGAGGAGGGGGTACGGGCCGGCAGCAGGACATCCTCACTCTCCCCTGGAGACCAGGAAGGCTGTTAGCACGCCCCTGACCGAACCACTGGTGAGATACACACGCGCATGCATATTCACACCAACACGCTACTCGTCCAATTAGGATTCGGTCGGTAAATGGGCTGTACTGATTAAAGCCAGCATTGTGATGGATCATCTTTTGGGTTTTGGACAGCCTCAAAATGCCACAAGTAAAACTGATGACAGCCAAGAGCGTTCATCATCCCAGCAGCATATCCTCATGCCGGCTCAGCGATTGTGTTCTCACGCCTTTCCCCCCGCTCCCATTAACAACCCAGAAATGAAAACGTAGCTATTTCCCTCCTCTGTAGGGCTTCATTTATCTTGAGATCATTAAAAGGCAATTACCAGCCCTGGTGTGTCATCCCAACTTAGCTCGTATGACGTCGCCACGCCTCGGAGAATACCTCTCCCTCGACCTGGGGCGGGAGGAGGGAGGGCCGATTCATGGCTGGGTGTGTATCGTGGTGAGGCACAGATCAGTCTTCTCTCTTCCTCACGTGGGCCCAGTTGGTCTAGACCCCTAAGCCCAGGTCTACACACAGTCTGCGTCTTCTCAGAAGGGACTTCTGGTTTTTGCGTCCAAAGTTTAGTCCTTGTGTAGATGAAACTGATCCTGCGCTGGAGAATGTGTGGTATTTCGTAAGCCTGGTATTTGGGACAGGGGATTGTGGGATGGCGGGGGGGGGGGTGGTTAAATACTGTCTAACTGATACCTGGCTGTCAGTGGTGATTATTGTTGTAGGGGAGAATATAGAGCAGATGTGCTGCTCTAGCTCTGCGGTTAAACCTCTCCCCTCTCCCCCTCCAGAGCCCTCAGACTCCCAAGGAGGCTGTCGCCAGAGGATCCTTCTTCCAGACGCCGGGAACTCTGGGAAATGTAGTCATGGCCCCCGGTGGCCGCCGAAGAGCATCCGCTCAGAGGAGGCTGGACATCGGTCACCAACCGGCCAATTAGAGCCCTGGGAGGTGTCTGCAAAGGGAGGAGCCACCTGCCTGTGAGCTTCAGGGTCATTTGGAACCATGACCCCATGGTGAGGTCCTAACTGAGCATGCCTCCTTCTAACAGTGCTGCTAAGAGAGCCATGGGAACTGGAGTATGCACCAACGAGGAAGAAACACCTCTAATACTTTTGTTTGGGTTTCGAAAACCACTGGTGCTTTGTTAGTTCTGGTATGTGAATGCTGGTGTGTACGGTACCTGTTTAAAGTGCCTAACTATTAGACTGTATGAATGCTGTCTGAGGACTCAGAGAGACTGTGTCATGGCGCCCTCCTGTGGTGGGAGGCTTCTCTGAGTTGAACTTGATTTTGTTTGAGTTTCAGCCTTACCTCCCACACCCCCATACACATAATTGAGCTACCTAATTCCACGAAACGTGTGATATCCCAGCGTTATTTATAAATTAGTTAATATATATGTATCACGGCTGTAATGCGACTCATTACGAAGTGACTTATTTTTTAGCACTAAGTATTTAAAGAATGTACATCTGATTCCAGAGCAATTCAAAAGCTCTTTATCTGACCCCCTTTGGGAATCCAAAATGTATCTGTGAGTAAACGTAACAGTTGGTTATAGGTCATGGGGAGATGAATGTCCCTCTCGTCACATTTCATAGATGGTTATGATTTAGTCGTTATTAAACCTGAATGAAATGACCAAACTCCCCCTGTGCTCTTGTACAGTAGCGCTGGCTGGCTGTTAGCGATGAGGGCTAATAAACAGGTTCACTTTAAGAGCAATATGCAGGTTTGAAAGTCGTTGAATGTGACAAAGACCAAATGTTGACATGCCTTTCTCTGACCGGTGTTCATGAGCTCATGAAAACAAGGGCAGAGTGAAAATGTGAAAAATGACTTTACGAAGCTCCTCCATACTTGAAGGACTTGTGTGTCCCATTCGCTGTGACTGGCTAAGGGAACTATCAGTACTGTAAATGCATGAAACAATATGTGCACATTGAGGAGAGTTGAGCTACATAAACTGCTGCAGATCATCCACCTGAAACGTTGATGTGTAGTTCATGTACAAGCTTTTTTTACCATTACTTTTGTATATTGTATTCAAGTATTTGTCATAATCATTACTTCCATTGAAATGCAGGATGTTAATTTAATGCTGCTTTCTGTCTTTTTAAATAATAATTACAATGCTAGTTACAATAGTTAAATGTATGCTTCTCAACAAAAAAAAAACTTTTCTTATATTACAATACTTGAACTGTAATTAACTGGGCTAACTAGCTGCAGTACTGGGGATGTTATGGGGCCAAAAAACATGTTCTGTATGCATTTGAAACTTTTGTAATAAAAAAAGAAAAATCTAAATGCTTTTTATTTTGTTGGAGTGTGTTCGCAAATGTATTTATCATCCTGAAGATGAATGCCACGTGCACTGACATTGTTTTGACCACTAGAGGGCAGGATGTTATTCTGGAATTGGACATCAGAACACTTCTTGCTCACAATCCAAGCAGATCAAATGACAGTAGAGGAGGCAGGCTACATAAGCACTTCTTGTCAGAGCCTCTGTCTACCAGGTCTTTTTATATCCTATGTAATAAACCGGGCATGAGTTGCTGCCAATACAATGTTGTTTGGTCATTTGCGTTAATGACATCGTAAACTGCAGATGGCCAAATTGACATGGTTGGACCATCAATCTGAGGCTCATTACAGCCAAAGACAGCCTGTTCATTAAAATATGTCCCTGCCCTCCAGCATTGGCATAATCACAACAATGGATGACTTTTTAACAGTTTCTCAAATTCAAACACTGCAGTTCCGTTCTCCAGAAATCTAATGTATGGCTTCCAGCTTCCAGGTCCCAGTCAATGAGAAACAGCACTCAATGGACCTCTGCATACTTTATGAATACCAATATGATGTATATTTACTGTTGGGACACACTTCAAATACAGACATTAGTCATATACGTGCGCTGTAAATCTTTACAGTGAACATTGCCTACGGCTGTTTCCTGAAGGCCCAAGGCTATTAATGAAGTTCTCGGTTTTGTAAAAAACAACCACCAGAATAAATGTGTTTAGGTCAGGATAAATGTGGGGCAGATTTTGTTAGATGACTTAAGTTATCCCTGACAGTAAACTTCTAAGATGGAAAAACAATCCCTTGGATTATGAGGGGAGTAGGTTTCATTGTTGTGCGTAGATCCCAGAGTGATTACGGAGGCTGAGACACGGTGAGAGGTTTGTTTTCCTAGAAGGCTACATTTCTTGAAAACAAAATCATTCATGGCTAGACCTCAGGGATTTGACCCAGGTGATTGAACTGAAACTTGTTACATGAAGCAAATACTTTGGAGCTGAAATACACATGTCGGGATCTATTTTCTGAGGGAAACATGCAACTATCAGGACTAAATCCAAACAAGACAAGGGAGACGGAGCCAAGACTTGATTTAGTATTGCAAGGAAGTGTTCAACAACATAAGCCAACTATGACATTGTTTTCTTGGAGGACTGGAGGATCTTTCGATGAGTTGTGGAGAGGAAACATTTTTAGGAGCCGCATAAACAACAACATAGTTGTGATGAATATACAGCATTTCAGTTGAATGTTCACTATAGTGTGGATCGTGTGGTTTTGGGGTTTCAATCTCGGGTTTACAGTTTCAGGGCTTTTTGACCATACAAGAGAGAAGAGGCCATGTTACCTGACCCATCTGTTTTTCATCCATGTTCCTTATGTTTTTTCCTCCTCCTCATTTCTTACTGTGAGAATTCTATCTCCAACCTCCTGGCTGTGGGCCACAGGAACGCCAACCGTCAAGAGGGGAGTCTTGGTTTGTGCCAATGTAACTTCATCTCTCTGGTGATCTTAAATGTGCAGACATTATCTTATGAAAATGCTTCATGTTTGTGTTCTGTGTCACAGCCCAAGGCCTGCTCACATACTATCTAAATACAGACATAGATAAGTAGGTCAGCTGAGAGACCCTGAGCTGGAAGCCAGATTTGACTGTGCAGGTCCAGTATGTTAGAAGTGAGACCAATGAACAGTTCTTACGCACTGACTGATTGACTATAAAATCAATTACTATGACATTTTAACTCCAGACCCTCTTGAACCCATCTATCCAGTAAAACACTGTTTATAGCCTTGCACAATGCTAAGAAACGCGTGTGAGCTGTGTGATATATCCTCTAATTCATGAAAAATGGGAGCATTTCCAAACAGAACACACATCGGCAGTTACCATGCTGCGAGAAGTCAAAATCATTCCAAGTTCATAAGCTATCTATAGAAATAAAATGTGTCTAAAGTAAACACAAGTTATAAATTAGCTGTAGCATGCAGTATACTAAATGGAACACAATCACAGCTTTCTGTTTAGACTGAAGTCTTTAATCTGCCATCTATCAAGCCACCACCCCCTCAAAACTATTTATCTGGGTTCCACCCTCCATTAAAGAGTCCAGCTCAACCACGTCGCTACACTCCCTGTGTGTTGCCATGCGTTACACTGTGGGTCACCACCAGCCAAGTTCTGGCTTGTGCTTTGCCATGACAACCGTGTGTGCGGATATCTCCCTGTTTGGGGGTGTATCTGTAACTGTATCATGTTGCAAATGCTGACCTTGATGTTTGGCTCAGTTTGGAGTTCTGGAAAGAAAAAGTGAGAGAGAGGAAATAAAGAGAGAGAGAGAAGTCCTTTAAAGTCAACTATGCTTTTCTCTAATGATATTTTACATTTTGTCAGATACAGTATATGAAATGTGTAATCCATTTATCAAACAACCACACGGTTGCAATTTGACTGAGCAAACCTTGACAGGCAGCTCTTCAAATCTAATCTCCATAACAGTATCCAGACAGCGCACTGAAACCTGTTGACACGCATCCTTACTAGCCAGCATTTTGTTCCATCCTCTCACAGTCCAAAGTCTCTGCCTTTTGCCTTCCAGCTGAGAAAACTCACTTGTCCAACTGTTTCCATCCTCACATCTAGGACCAGAGAAACAGCCCCGTTTTGTGTACGAGGCACGCTTCACTTCTACACAATCCTCACTGTCCTCTCTAACACGGTGTGGTGTGACACCATGAGCCAGACAAAGAGGTCAATATTTCAACTGTATATGACTAAACACGCTAACAGTCTCCTTAACTTCCTCCTCTGTCCCAGGTCTGACCTCTCAGAACATGACACTGTGTAAATTGTCCTTTATTTGACAATGCAGGCCATGCCTTTTCCCTCATTGCTGAACCCAGACTCACGCATCATCTAGAGCAGAGGGAGGCTGACTACGGGGAAGCTTTCACTCACTAACAAAATAAATGTACATTCAATTCATTTAGCAGATGTCTGTATCCAAAGCGACTCACAGATAGTCCAAATGTATTATGCTGCACACCTCCTGCTATGATTTGCCTAACATATGGGGAGAGATCAGAGAACTGTGTGCGTGTGTGTAAGACATTCATCATCACTGAGCAAAACTACGTGATGAATGTCCCGTCCCTGACTAAAGTTATTAGAGGCATTACATTTGATGTTTAAATAAATGAATTATGACCCATTCACAGACCTGACGCAGAGAATTCACTAAAGACCTGAAACCCAGACATACTCTGCTTACTTTAGAATTGAGTTGAATGAGTATTGAAGGGTTTTGAGTATATCAGTCACTTCCATTCGACTAACAAGTAAAGATGAGGCAGAAAGGTTATTGCGGCCTTATTACACAGACAGTTTAAGTTCTCTGTTTAGAGGAAGGGGGTTGGGGGCATCTGCAAAAGTATGGTTTACATTTCAAAGTGATGCCCAGGAATGTGTAAAGTTAAGCCTACTATTTAAGATACTATCTAAGGATCTGTCACATCCTCATCTAGAGTTTTCCTCTGGCCAGTGCATGTGTCAGTCTGTTTTTAATCAGGGTTGGACAATGCTCATCTCACATGTAACTGAACGGGAAGATCAGAAAGGCAACGCAGGTTTGAAATTGGACCTTAAGAGTGTGTTTTGAAATCTCAATGTGGATTAGGCATGGGACTTATAAAACCTATAGAGAGATGGCATAAGCCAACTGTTCAAACAGCCCAGTTTAAATATTGTTAACACACTAATTTCATCAAGTATTGAACTTTTGAAAGTCAAGAAATGAAAGAGTTAAAGAAGGTAAATTATGGACACCTGTATGGTCCGCGTAGAACCACGATTCTGTTAATAGTAGGATAGGGTGTTGTAGAATGGTTGACATTTCAAAAGACACTGATTACAAACAACACAGTAACGTAAAAAAGAAGGCCCTTGTAATTACAGAACTCCACCTCTGACAAAAAACACTCCCTCCTACCGAAGCAGCTCAAATATGACTTGCTATACGGAGTCCGGCTATTGCTGAGTGAGTAAGTATACGGAGGACTCAAGTGAACATACGGATATCACAATTTGAACAACCAGTGTGGCGCGTACAAGGAATTCATTGCGGTGATACTCAGACGGATTTGTAAAGGTATAGTTTCAGATTTGTGTTTACTTGAGCAAAATATTTTTGCACGAAACTGTTAGATGTAGCCCACTAAAGTTAGAACACATTTAGTCTAACTCTAAGGGACATGGATAGCCTAGATTAATGTTCATTGTAGTCTCTACTCTACATGTATCATTGTAATCTTATGTCATTTCAATTCACACCATCGAAGGAAATGCAGTGGCAAGATAATTTTCCTCTATGACATTAAAATTCAACGTTTTGTAACTCAAAAGTCAAATTTGGGCTTACCAGCATGGTGAATCTAGAGCCGATTTGAGAGAAAACGACACACCTGTGCTACTTGAGCTAAACTGGTGACGTAGTCACACCTTTCACAAGCCTTATTAGAATGAAAAACCTATCCTGGTTCTGCTGATCAAAATGCTTTTATTTTAACAGGTGCAAAACTTGTTACATAGCTATTCAACAACACTTTGGACAACGTTTCAGCTCAGCATTTGCTGTAGCCTACAAGTCCCATATAATATTTAACATGATCTTAACCATAACTCCAATAATTAGAACTTCATTAACCTTGGTAGTAAAACATTGTCGTGTGTCAGTCATCTACATGGGGTTAGGGAACTGGGCACAGTTCTCGGAATGCAGACCGATGAGGCCCCTGAGCGCTAACCACTGATCATCTCTCATGTTGGGGCTCGTCATTGCCACAGTCTGTCATAACTAGCTATTAGGTTCCATCGTCACAGTTGATTAATAACTTGCTCTAAACTCGTGGTTTAGTTATCTATTGAAAATGAAAAACACCGCGTTTTTCTTCCGCGGGTGACATCATGTCTTGTCTGTGCTTTTCTTGGAATACAGATGAGAGACTTGCTTTTTAATTAAACGTTTTATGTGTCTCCTCGAACATTTCTGAAGTAGACTGTCAACGGCAAACACATGACAGACTCCATAACCGATGATCGTACTAATGTGATCAGCCTTCAAGTTTAGTCTCCAGTGTGGCCACATCAGTATTTATGCTCACGCTTTGTTTGAAACCATCGGAATTCAAATCCCATAGGCTTTAAAACAACACATTGTTCTATGACATTGTAAAACCACTGTGAAGTGCATCCTACATTCCTGTCCACCATTGTTGTGGTCCGATTTAAACCCCATGGCTTGTTTTGGTCTGTATGTGCTTCCTGCTGCACAGTGTGCATTGTTTGGTTTTGGACTGTATCTCATAGGTTCAGGAAGGTGCATCACTGCTGCGTTGACTCAGACAGACAGGAAGGACTGACCCGTCCACTTCCACCACCAGTGGAGACCCATCTTTTTTCCTAACTTACTAAATACTCACGTTTCATGTGTTACATTTTTTATTTTTTTTTGCAGCACAACAACAACATGCCCAACTGGGGAGGTGGAAACAAGTGTGGCGCTTGCCAGGGCACGGTGTATCACGCTGAGGAGGTGCAGTGTGATGGCAAGAGCTTCCACAAATGCTGCTTCCTATGCAGTGAGTAAAACCTTGTGTTTGTTGGGCTCATTTCATTGGCATGTTCATTCCTACAGACGTCTTCCTCAAAGATCTTCTGGGCCGGGATATCCAAAACTTTCACTGCAGGTTCTAGAATGTTCTAGTCTTTCGAAAAGGATAAGATGACGAGAGTACCCATCTCAAAATGGACGCGTGGGAGAGTCAGGTCAAAATAGACGTCATACTCAGCTGTAAACCTACTGATAGGTCAAACCCTGTTCAATTCACGATCATAAAACTTATCATAGGCATCATGCCAACCATAGCACATGAATACTTGCACTGATGTCTTTGCTTATCTTATTCCACTGGTCACTGTGCACAGTTCTGCCTGCCATGAGTTAGTTGTGTGTAAGCCCTGCTCTTGAACTTCATGAAAATGTCAGTAAAGATGTTTTCATCTGAAGACCTTGACTGGAGCACACACCATGCACATGCTTTGAATTAGTTTTAGTTGCTTTCCAATGGTCAAACAATGAGGCTCATACAAAAACAGCGTTCTTTTTCTGGGGTCCCTACAAACGCTGCTTTGTTCGGGACGACAGAGAAAAGCTAATGAGCGGAGGAAGTGTGTGTGTCTGGTTCTGTCCCTGTCTCCCTTTGGTTCCCTTTTTTATTTTCCGCATGAGAACCAAATCATTTCTAGGTGTGTTTAATCACTTTTGCTAGGTTATAGATACTGTAGATTTGAACGCACGTCTCATCATGGCGAGCAGATGAGTCTGTGAGTCATTGTAGGTCACTTGCTTTGGAGTCAGCCCAACAATTGAACATTTCACCTGGTATCTGATTGGATTTAACAACATTAATCTGAAAAGAAATGTCCCAGAACTCTAGACAAACAGGCACTGTTTCCTTACATGGTCTCAAATGAGTGTCAACTCTTCCCGGAATGAGGAGCAACATATCCTATTTGGAGACTTAAGTTCACAATTGAGGAGTGAGTGACCACGCCAGGGAGGCGGCAGTGTCCACAAACCCACAATGCAGCGTCTGTTCCTCGAGGAGACAAGGCCATTGTGGTTCACTGATCGCTGTCCTCTTGGGTTTTTTTTTTCTTCCCCGCAGTGGTGTGCAGGAAGGGACTGGACAGCACCACGCTGGCCATCCACGACACGGAGATCTACTGCAAGTCCTGCTACGGGAAGAAGTACGGGCCCAAAGGCTACGGCTACGGCCAGGGCGCCGGAACACTCAACATGGACCGAGGAGAGAGGCTGGGGATCAAACCAGAGGAGTACGTCTTGTCACTGTGTCTCGGGCTGAGGCAGAGGCAGACGATGTCTGTACTGTGTGCTCTGGCTGAGTGGTAGTCTAGGGGGTTTCTGGGATGACAGCGGGGGTATATCGGAGGATGTATTCAAGTCCACTTCAGACAGTTGTTTGAAAATCAGGCTTCTTGATTCACTTTGCATCTCCTAAATTGAAGTCTGATGGATTAATAGACTAAACTTAGTAGACTGAAGGATCAAACCCATCATATTACATCACACCCTCAACGAAGGGCTAAGAGGCCTGGGAATGGACCCTGATGAGGTACTCATACTGTACACAGTGACAAGCTTCCTGTTGTTTCAGAGCTAAAGTGACCAGTAACTTCATCCCCATGACGACTAGCCCGTACACACACATACACACACACATAATCAGTACTCCCAGACTACACACACACAAGGCTGTTCACCCATTCGCAGAGTGCATAGCCTTGTGTCAGGTGATTGTTGTTATGAAAGGCTCCATTCTGTAACCCATAGCTCCTGGGCAGCCCTGCTGACCCTCATCTCTCCCCTGCTGTCCCCCGGGACACAAAGACACCCATTCAGGCCCCATTCCTCTTGGTTAGGCTCCGCTCCAGGGCTCCAACCCCTGGGCCCCAGCGTTTGTAGCTTTCCCACCTCTGTGTCAACTAAGTGGGGAGAGAGAGAGGTGAGGGCTGGGGCCTCTGTCCAGAGTGGAGCTTCAAAAAGGTCTTACTACAGCTGTGTCATTTGTTTGCTATTGTTGTCGTGCCTGTTTATCCAGGACTCAGACCCACAGACCCACCACCAACCCCAACCCCTCGAGATTCGCCCAGAAGTTTGGCGGTTCAGAGAAGTGTGCGCGATGTGGGGATTCTGTTTATGCAGCGGAGAAGGTCGTAGGGGCAGGCAAGGTGAGTCAGTGTCCCAGCGTCTGACAGCTGGAACAGAGGAAGAGAGCAAGGATTGGGGGTTAAAGTTCAGCAGGATCCAGAACAGTAACCCCACAACAATTGAAGCCAGGGGGCTGTATCATACAGTACTGAGGAGAGTTGGACGGATTCCCCTTTTCATATTAATGAAAGAAATTCCATAATTCTCGCCAAAGGTTTTTCATAAAGTCTGGATTTGAGTGATGCTTTTTAAGCAGCTGGCTATAAAATGTACTTTGGGACTGTAAGCAGAAGCAGTAAAACACACACACACACACACACTAATACAGGCAGAGGTTCTTTGGCTCTAAAGCAGCCTACAGTCTGTCCCTCTCCTGCAGACATGGGCTTGCGAGGTATATTCAGCATACACAGCTCTATGGCTCCAGAACATCATGTGTAATTTTCTCACATAAGTATGAATGTATAGAAACTCTTTTTCCCATTGTACAGTCAGTCGGTCATCTCTTTCCCATCCCTATCTTCTGCAGCCGTGGCACAAAAACTGTTTCCGCTGTGCCAAGTGTGGGAAGAGCCTGGAGTCCACCACTCAGACAGAGAAAGACGGCGAGATCTACTGCAAAGGTGACACTCCAGAACTCCCAACATCTCCCCTAACCCTGGACACTAACACTGGGGGAAGTACCGTACAAACATGCCATTGTTTTAGCCTAACACACAGATTCTCATTACGTGAACATATTAACAGTGACAGTACTGGATGTACCAGCTGTTATGTAATACGTCTCTTCAAAACTCAATTTGACACCACACCAGTGCACTATTTCAATAGAGGGGCTAATGAGTGTTTATCGGTGTCGGATGACACCAGACTGGTCAAGCCTGTTTAGAATCAAAGAGCGTGAACCTGAACAACAAGCCTCATCCTGTTCTGCCCATGTCCCTTTAGGTTGTTTTTTTGTTAACGTCCTGTCAACTTGAATGTACTTTGTCCATGTCGTAATGTTGCCCCTAAAACTGCCTACACAAAAGATATCACCCACATAATGGTGTTGGAATGTTCCAGCAAAACAAGAGATTTAAAGCTACTGACATATTATGAGGCTGAAGATGGGTAGATGGATCTGTATGTCCAAAGGTTGGACTTGATTTGAACATTAATGGGGATTCTTTAAATTCCTTCACCACATATGCCAACACTACCCCTGCGCCGCTGTGCATTCATTGGTGGATACAAGTTGTACTGTCTGTCCTTATACGCAAGACAACGGTTTCATCATGGAACCTTGGTCTGATGAGTAAAACATGGCAGCACATATACTTATCCAAACACCTCACCAAGCACAGCATGCCAGTCAGAGCTCGTAGTTAGTTCTTAGTTTGCTCACCTCACGAAGGGGCCAATCATCTAACAAGGCTGTTTACTACTCTTCCAAGACGATAAACACTTTATCCTGCAGACAAAGGTCTGACTTTAAACAGAGAAGCATGCTGATTAAACAGACATATTGAACTGTCGGCTGAACATTTTGTGTTTGTTTCTACTTGTTTTTCTGTGCTTCTCCAGCATGCTATGCCAAGAACTTTGGACCCAAAGGTTTTGGGTATGGCCAAGGGGCAGGGGCTTTGGTCCATGCCCAATGATGATGACTGCTTCTCAACAGGAACTACGCCTGCCATGCCTTTGTGCCATTCAGTCTAATGTGAAAATCTGAGTATTCATGCCTTTGATTTTTCTTGCATGGGATGTGGGCACCAATAATAAACAGAATATTTACAGAGCCATTTTTCACAGATATCTTTGCCAATTATACAATAGATATTACAAATGTACTTAAGTATGTCTCAATATAGTGACAACCTGAAGAAAATAAAAAAATTATTATGAACATAGCCAAATGATTCAACCGAATTTCAAACACGAGAGGCCACAAATGATTATTTTCACATTTGACTGTATTTTTTTTATTAAAGCCATTAAAATTGATCCATGCCCAATATGTTTACATCTGAAGCGGAATTACGGTGACGTCCTGAAGGAGGTGGAGAGGCACTGGAGATGGTCATGTGCTTTCAATATGGCGGGACAGCAGGGTACAAAACCAGACTGGAGCGGACGGAACCAGTGTAGACGTGCCTCTGAAACACGACTCGTTGAGCAGGTTTTTAACGTGAGACGTTTTCTGAAACATGGCGTGTTAACCTGGGACTACATGAGTAGATTTGTGGGCTCGGTCCTGATGACTGGTTATCCGTGCACCTTCTAGACCAGGGGTGTCGAACTCCGGTCCTCGAGGGCCGCTGTCCTGCATGTTTTAGATTTTTCCCTGCTCCAACACACCTGATTCAATTAAATGGTTTGTTATAACGACCCTTCATTCAAATCAGGTGAGCTGGATCAGGGAAACATCTAAAACATGCAGGACAGCGGCCCTCGAGGACCGGACTTCGACACCCCTGTTCTAGACAGTCAGCAGAGGGTGAGTGGGAAGTTAAATACGGAGCTTCCAGCAGATGACGCTGATGTACTCCCACAAGCTAGGAGGCCTGTTAAACCACTCTAAACTATATTGCCTGATGAGACAACACCTAATGATTCATCTTTAAGATAAACAAGATCTGTGTTTGTCCTTAGTTCTCTGGTGCCTTTACAATTTGTACATCCAGTGGTATAACAACCCCAGCAAAATGACTTAGAAAAACCCCTCTTGTTTGACTATGATTCACCAGCATGGAACATTCAAATATATTACACTTCAGCAGTTGGCCAAATCCTTCAGACCTGGCACACCTGCAGACCAAGAGAGACTTGCACTAAAAGATACACACACACTGGATAAAAAAAATTATAATAACAGAACGCAGAAAGTACTTGCAAATACTGAACATTCACTATATACAGACACATGGCTCTCTGGGCCTCTGGGATGGCGACAGGTGATCATTGTTATGGCGACAGCCCATTGTCCAAGCATCACACATGCACTGGAGTTTTTAATTGCAAGGGATTAAAATGCCTATAGACAGCAGTGTCGGACATCACTAAAAGCTACAGTCATACACTTGGATTATATTCGGTTTATCTTCTTTCCTTTTGGTTGGATGAAATCAAAGTGTTTTTTTCTTTTCTTCGGGAGCTGCTTCAACTAACACTGACCCCCAAACAAACGAAACACAACAAAACAGTCACTCACGAAAAAAGAAAAAAAAAGAAAAGGAAAACAAAAGAAAAGTCTAGATCATTTATGTACAGATGCACATTCTTTACATTTCAGTCTGTCCTGTCGCTGCTGAGTCCACTGGAGGATGAATCTCAAACGCAAAGAGAACGCAGAGGAGGAGGGTCTGGAGGGGAGGGGGGGGGGGGGGCAATACCACATCGGACAGGACCCTCATCTCTGTAAACATGGAAGAGTTTGTTGGGAAGCGGTGTGGGTTAACCTTTGTCTTCAGTAACAGCGAGAGCAGAAACCAATAAATGGTGATCAGTGCATTGTAATAGGCAGACGCACAACAAGTGTGTGTGTGTGTGTGTGTGTGTGTGTGTGTGTGTGTGGTAGGGGAAAAAACTAAACATCTCGACTTCAGAAGTCAAAAGAGAACATGTAGAATGAACCTTTCTTGTTAACTTATAAAATAAACATTCTATCAAAGTCACAGATGAAAGGGCCTTTTGTTTCTCTAGTTCAAATGGATCTTTCTAAAACTTGTATTATTATCTTATTACTACTCTTATATTAATAAATATATTTGTATGCATGTATGACTGAGTATTGTTCATTGGGCACCATGTCAAACCACCTTGAATTCTTACCTACTGATCTCTTGATATAAAACACATAACATAAACAGCATTAACTGGGAAACAAACGCCAGGACATAAGTTCATCTATAAATAGCTTAAAAATAAATATGCTGCATCACATTATTTATAGGATATCGCTCCTAGTTGCGCCTTTCCTTAAACCTTGAATATGACCAATCAGCCAAGAGCCCACTCTACAACAGGTGCCATCTTATGACACACTGACTAGTCTGTGCTAGGTGTTTATCAATGTTGGCAATTCTAGGGTTATCCTGGAGTAACCTGAAACAAAGGCTTGAATGAAGGTGCTTAACCAAAACGTTGAAACCCTCGCCGAAGAAATCCGGCTTTCGACCTAACTTCCATACACAAGCCTTTCCTTCATCTCCCTGGCAACCACCGTTCTGAAAAGGGACAGCAGAGTTGGGGAACTAAAGAATGGAAAAGTCGAAGGAAACACAAAATGGGAGGAAAAAAAAAACTTTGCGTATCAAATAAAAGGAGAACCGCATAAGAGAACTCTGAAGAAAAAAACTAAAAAGAAAACACTACCGTTAACATACTGCTCGTGTTGCAGTCATGACTCCAGCATGGCTGAGAAAAAAAAAAAAGAAAAAAAAACTACAAATAAAGATCCCTTTTTATGTAGAAGAAGTCGTTCCTCTCCCCCGTGCGTCAGGCAGTGGGGCACTGTTCACAGGGAGAGGAGACGAGGGGGAGCGCTGCAGAGGACACGGCCCAGGGGGTCCAGGAGATGGAGTGGTGAGGCTTCATCTAGGGTAACAGCAGTGGGTAGTGGGCCAGTGGTGGTGGTGGTGGTGGGGGGGGGGGGGAGCGGTGACGTGTTGCCCCTTAACAGCATGCTAGTCCAGGCTGAGATTCAGTCAGATCAGTGAGGGAGGGAGAGATGGTCCGAAGGCAAGCGCTCCCGGAAAACAGTCCCGATATGAACTCTGGTTGGGGGAGGGGGCTTTCTTCCTCTTCCTCCAAGAACACGGCTGCTCCCCCAGTACTTCTCCCTCCTCCTCCTCCTCCCTCCTTCCTGCTTTACACCAGCTGGTACCCCGACCCGGTGGTCTGGTCGTACTCTATTGTGTACTGTGTGGTCCAGTCTATCGCCATAGGCCGAAGCAGACCGCAGCACCGGATCTCAAAGAAGTCTATAAGGTTCCGTATACACCCATGACTGCAGCGTTAGGGAGAAGGAGAGAATATGGGGAAAAGATACAGTACAAGTCAGGAATTCAGATGGACCTTCATTCATAGTGTCTGTTACAGAATGTCACATGGGGGCTGAACCAACAAACAGACCAGGAAGACTCATCGTGTTTACTACCCATGTCAACGACCCAGGTATATTACCAGCCAGGTGTACTCACTTGAAGGGGCTCTCGATGGACGTGGCTGTTACTTTAAAGTGCTTGTATCTCCTGGCGTTCATCCTTTCGTTGGTGGTGATTCCCAGACCAGCAATCTGGAGAGGAGCACCACACACACACACAATGTCACTTTGCAATGTCACTTAGCAATGCCATAAAGGACAGGACGTAGTCTGTAGTCCAAGACAAATAAATCTGGCAAACCACTGTTTAGCAAGCAGAATTTTCAGGCTGGAATCATGCCAAGGTCAGTATTGACATTTCATCAAAAGAAAACTGTTTGCAATGACTTATGAATAAACAACAGTGACATGAAAACAGAAAGTCTCTCTCCCCCTCCCCCTCCCCCACTCACTCCCTCTCTCTCACCTGGTACAGCTGGCACATGATGAGCACAGCGACCCACATGAAGTGGAAGACACTGTTGATGAACATCCAGAACATCCAGGGGGAGCAGGAGGCGATCTGACTCAGGTAGAACCACAGGCCGTCCTTGGCGTAGCTGGTGGCACAGTGGATCCTCCAGTCTGGAGGACAGAGGTCAGGATGAGGTCAACAGGACAGGTGGTGGTGGGGGTGGGGGGGTGTGTTCACATAACAAGGAGGGTTGCCAGGGGGGGTTCCACTCACAGCAGGTGCAGCCGTACATCATCCAGCAGATCATGCAGAGCAGGAAGAACAGGTAGCCCATGAAGTAGCGGTGGTTTCCACTTCCTGCACACGGGAACAGAAAGTCATTCATCAATAATGTGTTCATTTAGCAGACGCTTTTATTCAAGGTAAGGCAGGGGGGGATTTGAACCTGTGACTGCAGTTTTTGTGCTCTACCACTGAGATATACACACAGTGACTGGGTTCAAGTGCAGCTGTGTCCTGTAAACTCGGTCCAAAGCTTCAGAACTAGGAGAGGGAGCATGTGTTGTGTTAGCTTGCTAATGAGGAGCTGGAGATGAGTGGTTTCACTGATGTCCCCTCCCCCCCCCCCCCCCCAACATATCCTGACCCTCTGTATTCCCCGTTCCCCTCACACCTGGCTAAACAGGACAGAGCCCCCCTGGGGAGTAAGGGCTGGCAATCAGGTCTGTGCCATTGTCTTTCAACATGTGGCCCATCCTGTTCATCTGGTTAAGAAGAGCCTGCACACAGGTCATAGGACCACAGGACACTTCACTCCTCAGTCTCCCCCTCTTCCTTCCCCAAATGATCCAGTCTCCCACTCCCCATTAGCCTACATTCTCTCCTCCCCCCCCCCAGGATACAGGCTACAGGTCTGGATGCCAGCCTCCCTCCAGATATCTGCTTGGAGGCGGAGCCATCAGAGGGCCGAGCAGTCACCTGCAGGTGCTGCCTCCTCCCAGCTGACAGAGCTGGCCAGCGCTCACGCACCAGGAGAGACCAGTGAGCCAGCTCTGCAGCTCCCCTTTGTAGGTCTCTCTACCCACCAGCCACAACTGCTCATTAACTCACATGGAGGGCCTCTTTCAACAACACCATGCGCTGCTTCTTATGGGGGGGAACTTGAGATGAAGAAAAAAAAAAAGAAAAGTTCCAATTTTGCGAGCAGAAAATGAACCGCAGCCGAGGAAACGTGTTGTTCTACTTTAATCCTGTTTGTAGGCTGGGTAGTGTGCTCGCTGTTAATCTAATCCTGTTTGTAGGCTGGGTAGTGTGCTCGCTGTTAATCTAATCCTGTTTGTAGGCTGGGTAGTGTGCTCGCTGTTACTTTACCGACACAGTTGCCCACCCAAGGACAGTGGTGGTCAAACTTGGCGATGCAGCGGTTGCACACGGCACAGTGTTTGGACCTTATAGGCTTCCGTATCTGGTGGGGTGGGGGGGGGGGGGGGGGCAAAAGACAACATGGAAGTGACATTCAGTTAGTCCATTTAACTATTTAACTACTACAAAGCTCAACCACAACCACGACTTTCAAAGTAAACTTTTTTTTAAAGCTGTTTGTCTTTACCAAACAAGTACTGCAGAATATGCTGAGATCCAGGCTGCCCGTTTCTGCCAATTCAACTATAGTCTGGAAGAGAGGGAGAGAGAAAGAATAAGTAACAATGACAATTAACAAACTAGAATGAATGAAACTTCATGAGATTTGAGGGTTGATGATTGCTACTGTCGCGGCGAAGATAACTTTGAATGGAACCTGATCCGTCCCAGGTTGCATCATGGGAAATGTAGGTACTCTACAGCCAGAGCTCCAAATGTTGAGGAGCCTTGAGAGGACTAGAGGTGAAGAGGAATCCCCCCGTCCCTCCCCAGAGCAGGGCACAGAGACCTGGATGTGTGAAGGTCCTGGAGGCCTCAGATCAGTCCTACCTCCAGTCCCAGGCTGGGCCCTGCTGGGCTATATTTAGCCCCGTCATCAATCACATCATGGGGAAGCTGGGGCTGTGAGCAGTGGAGGTCCCGATCTGCTCCATCAGTGTGTGCTAATGAGGGACACTCAGACACTAGTGGAGGGGGGGAGGTGGGGGGGGCTGGCTGAGGGCCAATGGTTCCACAGCGCAGACAGTGAAATGCTTGGTAATGACTGGTTATGGAACCATGTTCAAATGAATAGCTACATGATATGACATGATGAACTACTCAGAGAAGGAGCGGATCTGATCAGTTTGGATCAAAGTGTAGAAACAAAAGTGCTGCGGGACAGTTTGAGTATTGACGGTGCTTCCTGCACACTGGCTGTGTGGTCAACCCCCTTCATGCCTCTCACCTGGCCCCGCCCCCTCAGGAAGCAGGTGGGATGATTGTGGGCGGAGCAGGAAGGGGCGCGTTTACCTTCTTCTTCTGCTCCTCTGAGGCTTTGATGATGCCGGGGTCGGACTTCCAGGACTTGCCGAAGTTGTAGAACAGAGCCAGGCTGTTGAGCAGGAAGGGGAGGTGCACAGTGGCAAAGGGGAGATGTGCCAACAGGTCAAGGAAGATGAAGGATCGGTCTGGGCAAAGGTGTCGCCTCACAAAACAGAAAGACATTCTCTGAGCATCGCTTCGAGTTCAGTCGGGTTCAAAGTTAGCCTTAGCTCTCTTCCGGACCCTTTCAGACCAGAATGGGAGTTGCGGTGGAAACGGTCCACTTGTAACTACTTCCACAAGAAACGGTCTCCCATGATCCTGCTGTAAATACAGGTTCCTTTGAAAAGAACCAACTCCACCCACGACACGCTCTCATGTCCACTTCAGGTTTGAGGACAATGAGACTGCACTGCCTCCCCTCCAGCCTCTCAAGAGACTCTCACATGAAATAACCGGCGTGGAGGTGGGAATGTCAGCACTTCCCCTTCATCTGCAGATCAATCTCCCCATGAAAAACAAGAAATGACTTGTGAGCTTTGGGGAAACATGGCCACCATGAAAACACGGAGGAGTCTCAAAGCTCTGAAGTCCAAACCCAAAGACACGGCACACAACAGTTAGGAAGATTTGGACGTCCACGTGCATGCACACACAATGCTGTCTCCACAGCCAGGGCAGCTCTGCTCTGATGGGTGGGATGGACAAACGGCTCCCAAGAGGTGTAAAGGATATCATTCCAGAACCAGTAGAACCAGGTGATGTACATCCAGAACTTGGTGGCCAGGTAGATCCCCAGAGGAAGAGCACTGTGCATGGAGTGGTCGAAGAACGACCTGCATGAGGAGAGGGAGGGAGAGAGAATGGAAATGGGTTAAGAGAGGGGGGAGAGTGAAAGGGGGGGGGGTAACGGGATGGGAACAGAGAGGGGCATCGGAGGTAACATTCTGCTGTAGTAGATGTTTATTTCACTCATAGCTATTTCTGTGACACTGCAGGGGTGAGGCCTACACTGAAGAGGACACGGAAGAGCAACAAAAACACAAGTATGCAATCCTTTGAGATCAAGTCACCCGGACAAAGGAAAACAAACTAAACCATAGCTTTCTGACATGTCCTACAATCGAATTAAACAACGACGACTATCAAGACTACATTTCCACAAGGAAAGAATGTTAAGCCCTGTGTGTGGATGCCAGTGTGCACATAGCGGGCCCACCGCTGTGCTGGTGGATACAAGCTGCCGGTAAACCACTAGCTACTGCAGGAGCAGATGGTGGAGCTCATGGACTGACAGTAGGGGGTACTGTGTGTGTGTCTAGGGTTGGGTGTCTGTATGTGTACGAGGAAGTGTACATAGCACACCATATATCCAGTACGTGTGAGAGCGTGTGTGTGTATCGAGGGCACGTACTTGGAGAGGAACTGCACAGTGACCCACAGTCCAGCGTACATGAGGCTCTTGGCGAGCCAGGACTCGATATCCAGGTCAGCGATGAAGCCCACCAGCCAGATGACCAGGAAGGGGGTCGCCAGCATCACCTTCTGTCTGAACTCCTGCACACACACCATGCCAAACACACACACACCATGCCAAAAACACACCACGCCAAACACACACACACACCACGCCACAAACATACATACATACCATGCCAAAAACACAAAAAAATTAGAGGGGATCCAAAAATAGGTTGAAATTTGCACTGACAAGAGTTTAAATGAGCTACTACGAAGCATAATCAAAAATAATAATCATGAGAATACTGCTTTCCTGAACTATATCTATATTCTAGTACGGTAACGCACTGAGCATTGTTTCAACTGAGCAGGATCTACTTTGGATGCATCTACCAGATCTACAGGGATGTACCTTGATCACCTAAGATTTGTCCAGCGGGTGAATAAAAAAGACGACATGGTGAGACGCAGGCCAACGTCAACAAACAACAAACAGAAGCTGAGAGCAGGTGGAGTGAGGCTGTATGCTGACAGCTGTGTTCAGGCCTGGACGCAGCTCGTCGCAGGGCGTCTTGGGGGACAGAGGGCCAAGCGGATCAGCGTTCTAACACACAGGGCTCCAGACAGTGACGTGACACGAAGCAGGGTTCGGCCCAGCGATAAACACCACCTCTCAGGCATCACTCCCAGGCCCAGGGCAGCTAGATTGGGGGTTAGCTTGTTTCTCATCAACAAAAAAGCAGCAATTTTCTCCCAAGGTGTTTTCCTCAGAGTGTCCCAGGCTCCACTGGGAGAGAGCCCTTCAGACAAAGACAAGGACAGACACTGTTCCCTGGATAATTGTGTGTGCGTTTCTTTATTAACCCTTACCCTGCACCAAAGTGTGATCTTTTGTGACTTTTACAGAGTCTGGGAGAGATCTCCAAGACCAAGGTCTCAGATGGACCATGAAAGTGAATGAGTCTGGTTTTTCCACGCATGTTGAAAAGTTCCACGACTTCCAAGTATTATAACCTTGAGAGTTGCTGTAAAACCTTGTGTGTTACAACACTCATACCTTACAAAACTGCTGCTTCCTTTTATAAGGGTCTTTATTTGTGTGTGTGTGTGTGTGTGTGAGAGAGAGTGAGGGAGTGAGTGAGGACAGCGTGTGTGTGTGTAAGAGAGGACCACGTGTGTGTGTGTGTGTGTGTGTGTGTGAGAAAGAAAAACAGTGAGAGTGTGTGAGAGTGAGGACCGTGTGTGTGTGTGTGCGTTACCTTGTCCATCTTGAGTCTCTTCAGGTAGGAGGGGCTGTCGTAGCCCTTGGCCTGCCGGGCCTCCTGCAGGTGGTTGATCATCCAGACGTTCTTCCTCTGCTTGGCCAGGTCCAGCGGCGTCTCTCCCTGGCAATGACACCACAGGACACATCAGCACACACACACACACACACAGGCTGGGGCCAGGCTGGACCAAACCAACTAGACAGACACACACACACACACCTTGATGTTCTGGGCGTCCACGTTGGAGTTAGCGTCCAGCAGCAGGCTGATGACGGTGGTGTTTCCGGCCAGTACGGCCCAGTGCAGGGCCGTGTTCTTGTGGTACTTGTCCCCCAAGTTGACCGACACGTTGAAGGTCAGGAGGAGCCGGGTGGGGTCCACACTGGGGGGGGGGGGGGGGGTATGATGGTGAGGGCGGGGGTGTAATAGAGGTAGGTATACATGTTTTACACCTCTCCCTTGTACAATATTACCCACTAGCATTGTAACCCACTAGGGTTTATTATACACTATAACCTGGTCCAGAGCTGAACAGGAAGAACATTACTGGCCACAGACTGCTCAGCCAGTTCCCATGCTGACAGTCCTGATTTAGCCGTTAGAAGGTTGCAGGAGCAGCTCCAGTCAGCAGAATCTACTAGCTGCTTGTGTGACAGCATCCTGATTCTGCAGTACAACACTGTGTGTGGGAGGCCTTATTTAACCGTCCTTTCAGAGAGCGGATCTTTACTTGGCTGCTTAGCCAGAGAGCTCAGTTCAAAGGGACGTTGACACAGAAGCCTCTGGGTCATGTCACCTTGTAGGGGTGGAACATATAGGTTTATACACACACACACACACACACCTGTGTGTCCTGTAAGCAGCCCACATCAAAGGAGTCATGCCGTTCTGATCCATCATGTCCACATCCTGCCAGAGATAGAGACACAGAGGAGGAGAGGGAGAGCAAGAGCAAGATGGAGAGAGAGAGAATTAAGAGTGTTACTGGAAGCAAGATGGAAGAACTTGGCAGCGTTCCCAACGAGGACGGCAGCTGTGAACACCACGCCACACCACCCCCTGGTGGTCAGAGGAGGGCCTGGCCTGCTCGGGTAGGGGGGGAGGGGGCGCAGCGTACCTGGCCCTTGGCGATGAGGTACGCCACGATGGAGGTGTGTCCGAACTGGGCGGCCAGGTGGACGCAGCTGCAGCCCTCGCCGTCGATCAGCGAGGGGTCGGAGCCATACTTCAACAGCTGCACCACCATGGACAGGTGGCCCTGCCTGGACACACACACACACACACACACACACACACACACACACACACACACACACACACACACACACACACACACACACACACACACACACACACACACACACAGAATGCCGATGTGTGAATGACACTATTCATGCCGTTTACAAATACGATTGACCTTCACGCACATTACATCGCTGATTCAACGTATATGGTTTCATTAAAAGGTTCCCTCAGAGTGTGTCAGTGAGTGGTGGGCTCGAGGCCTCCCCAAAAAGACCTGATGTGTTTGACAGAGGCAACAGATGGATTACACATCGCAGTGACACATCTCTTCCTGCACCGTTAAGCTGCTATTTGATTACCGCCTCCCTCAGGAGACACGGGGAACATTCTGACCATCGACCACGTAAACCACAACCCAACGTGCTGCAGCTTCTTTATATCCCCGATAAAGCGCTCTCCCCCTCCAGTCCGAAAGGTCACAAGCAGGGGGGGGGGATCTGATGGAGGCGAGTCCAGGGGACTGTAACCGAGCAGGTGTGGATGCCCTCCTGTCAGAAACATGAATAATGCAGCAGAGCTCTGTCGGGGGGTGGGAGGCAGCTGTGTGGGGAGACAGAGCCTCTCTACCCTGGTCCCTGGAACCACTAACGTGGGAGAGAGAACGTTGCCTAAAACTATGTTGTCGTTGTTCCCCCCCCCCCCCCCCCTTTCAATGAAAACAGAAAATCTCTTGAGGAACATTTTGTGGAAAGCTGAAAACCTGGGCTCAGCTCAAGCTGGATGACAAGTATTAAATAACACCCCCCACCCCCACCCCTCTCCCTCGACAGTTTCCCTGGCTGTCTCCAGATCTGTAGACCAGCTCTATAAACAGAGGGAGGACCCTGGGTGGATCTCATTCACCAGCAGACCCAGGGGAATCCTGTAGATCCTGTAGGTACAGCTCAGCAGTAGACCACTTGCACTGCATCAAGGGGTCGCAAGTTCAACCCCCCCCCCCGCTTTGATTGACAGCGCCTTTTCAACACATTATCGATCCTTCTGGTGTGTGTGTGTGTGTGTGAGCCTGACCTGGTGGCCCAGTGCAGTGGTGTGGAGTTCAGATCCCCTCCTAGCTGGTCCACTATCGCCCCCTTCGATATGTAGTACCTGAGGAGAGACACGCCATCAGAAGAGACAACTTATCCACATGTGCACACACACATCAACCAGTGCACACACCCTCCCTAGCCATGTTACTGATTGTTAAAGAGACGATTGGTAGCTGTCCACACCACACATTATGGAGATTAAAGAACAGATTAAAGTGCATCTTTCTTTTGGGACAGGACTGGACAGGTTTAATATGCATTAAAGAGGGCATTGCAAGCCTTCACAAGGTTAATGATTATTAAACAATCTTTTAAAGGCCACCAAGTTCCTCAATGAGTCAGGGGGATAAGGGCTGGGAGGCTGGGCGGGGACATGAGATGAGGGCTGGGCAGAGACATGAGATGAGTGCTGGTGGGGACATGAGATGAGGGCTGGGCAGAGACATGAGATGAGTGCTGGTGGGGACATGAGATGAGGGCTGGGCAGAGACATGAGATGAGCGCTGGTGGGGACATGAGATGAGGGCTGGGCAGAGACATGAGATGAGTGCTGGTGGGGACATGAGATGAGGGCTGGGCGGGGACATGAGATGAGGACATGAGATGAGGGCCCTGGTCAACTTGACTGGAACACATCAATCCTTCATGTGACAGTACGACAGTGAGGGGAGGTCAAGGGCACGCTGTGTCCTTGGCTGAGCAGAGTGTGTTGGTGTGTGAGGGAAAGAGGCAGCGGGAGGGATGTGTGTGATCGGGTGAAAACGAACGAGTCGGAGAGAGAGAGGGAGAGAACGAAAGAAAGCACTCACTTGACGAGGTCTATTCTATTGTTGATGGCTGCCCAGTGCAGGAGGGTGACGTTCTCTTTGTCGGGCTGTCGCACGTCGTAGCCCGCCTCCACCAGCTCCCTACAGCGCTCAAAGATGCCGTACCTGCACAGGGAACACGGCACGGCTCAAAACCACAACCCCACGGACTCCAAGTGGAGCAGGCTGATATATCTAGTCTTGACATGGCAAGGCTACGAGGAGGCTAATGTTAAATCCCACAGGAAATCAAACCCCTGGCATTGCTAGCGTCAGTATGCAGAGACTAGATGGGGGGGGGGGGGTCCTCGTCCTCAGGCGAGTGTTAGAGTACTCACTGTGTGGCTTTGACGATGTCCCAGGTGCTGTAGTCATCCACGTGGCTTTTGCGGGCCACGCTCTCAGTGTAGCCATGGTTGTAGTGACTCTGGGGCTTGATTTCCTGGGAGGGGGAGACAGAGCAGTGTAAAGGGGGGGTTTAGAAACTCACTGGTCCCACTGGCCTTTTACATTTACATGTAGTCATTTAACAGACGCTCTTATCCGGAGCGACTTACAGCAAGTACAGGGACATTCCCCCGAGGCAAGTAGGGTGTAGTGCCTTGCCCAAGGACACAACGTCATTTGGCACTGCCGGGAATTGAACCAGCAACCTTCTGATTACGAGCCCGATTTCCTAACCGCTCAGCCATCTGACTTTCACAGGCCTCATAGGTGTATGGTGTCATAGGAGAGGAGAGGGGTTAGCTATTGCAGTATGGCTTTAACGTTGAGTAATATTCACTAGCAACACCTGGCCAGCTTGTCCTCATTGTGTCTGGTCTAGATCACTGAGGAGGGCTACTGACGGTCGACAAGACACGGATGCTTTCCGAGAGAACTTGATTTGTTTGCAATGCCAGCTAGCTACAGATGATCAAACCAAGCCCAATGCCAAGCCTTACATAAGCACGCCAATCATGTCATTCAATACGATCATATAATGCTTTGTGGATTTTCGTACCAGGGTGGGTTGCAGTTGCAGATTAATAATATTGAAACAGAGCAAATGGATTTAGGATATGGTTAATATGGAGATTATTAAAAAATGTGGATTCCATGTAATATAAGAGATAATCTAGAGGCTATACTGCTATGATGATGTCACTGGGGCCTGAAGGGGGATGGAGGGAGGAGGAGGGGAGGAAGGGCGATGGAGGGGGGGAGAAGAGGAGGAAGGGGATGGAGGGGTGGATTACGGGAAAGGAGAGGAGAGGAAGAATGAGATGGAGGGAGATGGATAAGGGGAAAAGGGATGAAGGGTGGGAGATTGAAAGGGAGCTTGGCAGAAAGAGAGAGAGAGATAGAGAAGGCTGGAGAAGGAGAGGGCTGGAGAAGGAGAGGGCCGGGGGAGGGGGAAAACAGGGCTGGCAAACCTCCAGTCACAACTCTGGGCCTTGGTCTGCAGGGCTGATTCTACAAGCTAGGAGCAGGGTCGTGTCTTCAGCTGTGGTTAGTCACTCACCCAGGGTAAATACAGAGGCTTGTTGGTGAGCTGTTTGTTCAAAAGACCACTTAAACTTAGCAACCATTTAAACAGAAAGCAACCATTTAAACAGAAAGCAACCATTGCAACAGAAAGCAACCATTGCAACAGAAATCAACCATTGCAACAGAAAGCAACCATTGCAACAGTTTGTTGTTATGAGTGGTAGGTAACAATGTCAGAAAAATTAAGAAAAACTGGTTCAAATATCCCTTCAGGAAGTTCCACAAACAGGAATCTCTTAACTTGTGATCAGACCATCTAAAAGATTGAGGATGTTTACAATAAAAACACCCTCAAAAAAAGGGGGAGGGAAGGGTCAAAACTCGGCCGGCTGAGGTTTTGTCCATTTTGTCTCCGTTGCAAATGAGCAAACAGAAAAGCATGATGGACAAGCAGCGACCACGTAACGTGCGGGCCATGTCTGTGGAACCACCGAGCTGGAGCTGCTAGTCACAGCTCAAAAATATGCGACAGATCCATGCAAGACAGCCTCACAGAAAAAAGGAGAGCCAGTGGGGTTTGAAGACAGAGTTGCACAGACAGAGTGGCTCTAGAGGGGATGCTCAAGGTTGTACAGTTGGCTGTTTAACTGTAAACTGAACAGTTAAAGTCCCATCCTGCCTTGCAGCATCTACCCCCCCCCCCCCCTCCTACAGAGCAGAGTGAAATACTGAGGCAGCACTGCTTACATCATGACAGCCCGTTGCAGCTGGGCTGCTCACCTGGGGAGCTCTGCTCAGGCCTGGAGGGCAGCGCAATGTGGACTGCACAGACACTGTAGATACAGAAGACCTCATTTGGTTCTGACGATGAGGGGACGTGGTTGTATCTGCAGCCTACTGGAGAACTATATCATGTGTGGGGTAATGGGACTGAGGGTTATCGTGTCCGCCTAGGTAGAATGTATAGTGATTGGCAGCACAACTTAGTTTTAATGCTCATTCGCATATTTTATTTCACCTGCATCCCAATAGGTGAGAGTGTGGGATACGGGTCGATCATGTTGTGGAGATCTTCCACAGAGGTTGATATGGCTGCGGCATACAGACAAACACTGACATCAAGGTTTTTGCCACAGCCGTCTATGGATGGCTTCTTTCCTCAACGAGACCACGCACGACTCCCTGATGGTGGGCATGATCCAGGTCATTAGTGGGCTCATTATTATGTTCTACTCCTGGAAATTCCCTTCTTACCCAGACAGCATTTTTAAATGCATTCAAGGCCAGTAACTTCAGCTATATTTATATACAGAATAAAAAGCAGCAAGAGACACTCCAGGTCTTTTAACAGTGAAAGGGCAACCCTCTGACTTGAGGGCGTAGAAGAAGTTTATAAGCTCTGAATCCCATTTATTATAATGACTTATTCCCTGACGTCTTGAGATACAAATTGGCCCCAAGGTCAATAAAGGAGCAAAGAGCCCTTTTACTACCTCTATCACAACGCTGGGGTTGGTAATTGGGACTGCAGGCCACAGAGGAGACGATCATTGCAGTCAGAGTATGCATTTTTGGGTCCTTCTAATTGAGTGTCTGCTATTTTGTAATCCACTCAAACCTGGACAGAGAGGGCAAGGGAGGAGAGGGGGAGGCTTGTACAACATCCGCTTTCTCTCAGGGCCCTGAAGGAGAGATCCTCTGCTAGGGGAGAGCTAGTGAACCAGGTTGTCAATAGGACATATGGCACACTCTCCCCAGGGAATGATGTCATGTGACCCACCCTTAGAAAAACAATATTTTACTGGTTGTCTTATAAATGAGAATAATAACAACACTCGGTGGGGTAATTATACTGTGAACTCGCTTAGGTCCAAAATGCAATGTTTTGTGTGATACAAAACATGTATTTGTACGTTCATCCCAACTTCACAGCACACAGACACACTGTAGGCAGACAGACAGGCATGCCGCCTCCATAATAGGCTAGTCTGGTTCTGGGCACCTTTTCTTAATGCTCCTTATTACATACAGGTTGAATGTGACTCCCTTATCAAGTCCTTTCAGTATGCCAACTACGCTTTCCCTACACTGTGCTATGGCTGGCTGGTTGGCTGGCCTATTCAAAGCCAATAAAGATTCTGCAGCATGATAGGTCTGTACCAATCTAACATACCATCTCAAATGAGGGCCATTCTGTGAAACTAATCCAATATTGAAGCTCAAATTTGAGTTAATGAGAAAGTGTTTGGAGGTTCTGCCTCGCTAGTGAATGAAGAATAAGAAACACAGGCCCTCCACACAGAGCTCAGCTGCTGTTTGCTGCCTTCATGTTCGCTCCTCAGCTTTGTTGCAAGCATCTGCAGATATGCAAAAACAATACATTTGCATTTCCAAATCAGGTCAGGAGCGTAGTCTTTTTTCTTTTTTTTTTCTTTGACAAAACAACAAACGACCAGAGAAGTTCCCAAAGGAAAGATGGAATTTTCATAAAGTTACGTGTTTAATGGGGCTTTCGGAGACGAACACAGCAAATAACTTGAACAGGCATATCACTCCGACTTCCATAGGTGTCTGTTCCCCATATACAGGGAGCTCCCTTGGGACAGAGCAGACACCCGACATTTCCCCTTAAACACCAAATCGTAGACTACCTTCAATGAAAACAAAAGATAGATCTAACCATTTACCATTTGTTAAAGGATTACATTCATCAACCTAAAATATGAATGAACACCGTCAGCTGTACCAGTCGACAAGGGCAGGGAGGGATTAGTCAACACTTCAGAAATGCAGTTGGTGAGCGTTGTCTGTCGTCTACAATTCCGCACATCCCTGTGACTCGCCAGCCACCTGACAAGCCTTGAAACTAAAGACCAGCATGAACAGAGGAGCATTTCAACCACCGGGTCACATCTAAGCTCCATCTTAGGAATAACAGTGGGACAATGGGAACTCTTCTACTGTTACTGTAACTTTCATGGAGTCACATCATGAAGTCTACCTCAAAGAGACGGAATGATTATTGATTATTTAATGCCAATGAAAATATGAGTGAGCAGGCCTAAATTGCCAATATTAGACAATAATTCACATGCATAGCTTATTGAAATGGAGATAAAATCCTGCATTATGTTGATTTAAAACAGTGAGTTACAGGCTTCCCCGTCAGTATGAATCAAGGTGAATTACTTCCTCCTTCCAAAGACAATATGGCACTGAGATTGCAGCAATTCACTCAGTCAAGGAGATTGCGTGTGAGGTGATTTATTAAAGTCTGGACAGCACTATCTGATGTCTCAAGACGATGGTCTCAGATGATCACTAGGACTAAACGTCTTTCTGTGGGAAACTGTGCAGTCCCTCATGTGTACTGAGAGTTCAAGCAGCATATCGTCCTCGCACTAGTTGGCTAAATAAAATGGGTAACACACGGAGGTAAACCATTAACAATTTACAATGGGTGGTTCCTCTGAAAGGTATCTTGCCTAAGAGGGTATTCAACATAACGTAAGAATCAGACAATACTGCAGAGACTATGAGGGAATAACTCTACTTCAACTGGGTGCATTCGGCTGCTCACATTACAGGTAGCCTTTGAAACATACATTAAATACAATGTAGCTACGGAAGTTAATAATAGGGCCCTTTGAATCTCCTGGTTGCTAGCTAGGTAATAACTCCAGGGAATGACCCAACAATATAGCACAAAGACGTTGTTTGAGTAAGCTAAATACTTCTCCCATATTTGGCCAATATAGTATAATTTTCCAGATATATTTTCGTGGGGCTGGGGCATGGGAAGGGAAGGCTCAGACTAGCCTACACTGGCCTTGGACTGGGAACAATCCAAGCCATGATGGTACATTGTGTGTTTACAGTGCGTCATGTTGCTTATTATTTACATTACAAATTAATCAAACGAACTGAACCTAGATTGGAAAACGCAAAGTGTGCATTTTGCACTGCAATAACAATTCCATGAGCTATCACACTGTTAAAAAAAATGGACCGATCTCAACTAATCGACCAAGGCCATCTTGACAGCTATAGCTACTAAAGCAGCAGCATGCTAGCTACGTATGCTACCTGCCATTCAGCAGCAGCACGCGCATTAACTAAGCCTACATTAGTAAGCACGTGTACGTCATTTTAAAATTGCACTGTTAAATAACAAAGAATAATGCGAATTTTAAGGCACTGTTGCTTCGGTAGTCTGCAACCGACGTCAAAACCCGTAATCTAAGAATTCAGCTAGTTAGCTAGCTGGCTAACGTAAGCAGCTAGCAAGCTCTTTTACGCAGCAGGGGCTAATAATTGCAAGCTACATTTGGAGCCTGCCACCCGCCTTCCCGAGGATCGTGGTTGTCCAAAACACGACGGATTTATAATCTGCGATAACTTCAACTAGCACAATTTGCATCATTGCACATTACCCCATGCACTAATATGGAGGTCGAGCATCCTACCTCTGGATGGAGAATAGGGACACAGCCAGCTTCTTTCTCATATTCATCCATAACGTCAGCCATCTTGGTGGTCAATCTCACCAAGCATTATGGGTAATGCTCTGTGGAAACAAACAAGAGGAGGGGTTGCTCTGTCAAAAGGATGCCCGAAGCTTGTCGTGAGATTTTCATGCTACTGTACTGTTGCATTACGTCATTGTGTGTCACATCATTTTGATGTGCAGAGCTGTTATGTATACTGTGAGAAAAGGTTAGGGTTATATACTCAGTTTACTGTATGTATCTTGCATGTATTCGTTTATTGTTCAGAAATGTATGTTATATGATACTGTTTACTCCTTTTCGAGACCACTCTTGGGCTTGATTACAAATGAGTGAGACAGAATATTGGAGAATAAATTATTTGTCAAGAAATCAATCACCAACATCATTGTATGCACAAGAATACATTGTATAAGCCTTTACAACTAGAAAGTCATACACAAGATGACTGAGCTGTATTACTTTGTTTTTGTCACTAGATGTCACACTTAACCCGTCCTAATCTAATCTGCGACCAACAATCCTATTTATTTTATAATGATAATATGTTATAATATGTCACAATTACTATTGACAAAAGCAGTTGATTTACGATTTGAATTATTTCATTAAGTTTCAATAACGCATTAAGCCTCAGCCGAATAAACCAAATACATTTTCAGTGTACTGTTACAAAAATCGAACGCTGAACAAGCGACTCCCACAGGCTTTACAGTCGATAATCGAGAGAAGATGCGCAGGAAGACACGAAAGGAGGAGTGCTAGTGAGGGACTAGCTAGTTCATCAATAACTACTAATCTAGTTTAAATCGCTTGAGAAAATACAGCTATATTCTGAGGAACACACTGTATTAACCTACTTGGCTATATTATTGGGGGATAAAAACGAACTTCAGGTGAGCTGCTGCTGTTGAACCTTGTGGATGTAGTTGCTACTAACACAAACCATGTCAGTCTGATGCTGTGACGATTGAGCAAGTTAGCCAGCTAGCTAACTAACCATTGCTGCTTCTCTGTTTTTACAGTCGGTGGAATACCGACAATTCAGTTAATCTGAAGGTATGTGTATTGCATGTGTTGCAACGTTTATGTACAGAAGCTGTCCAATACCAATATACCAAATGGGTGGTGGTGTGGTAACGTAGCCACATTTCATGTTTAAATAGCTAGCTACTACATTATTCGGTGGCACTGACTGATACTAGATTTGGTTGTCGAATGACAGATTCAATGTCAGACTGCCAAACTACTAGCTGCACTAATCTTAAACAGACATCCTTCAACCTAGCTAGCATACTGACATCACTGAGACATCCGACCATCTTATGTAACAAGTTTGTCGTATGCAGGTCTGTTGCATTCAGATTTACACTGTCAGCGGAGACATCATACACATTATGATGTCTCCGCTGACAGTGTAGTTACCATCTAGCACCATATTGAAACGTAATCAAATCCCAATTGTAATTGAGGCAAAACGATGTGAAAGGCAAACCTATTTCAGGGAAAGTAAGTCAATTGAACGTCCTGCCCTTGAAGAATATCATTAGTAATTGATTGTTTATTGGCATCCTAATTGGCCATTCTTAGTATAACCATTTTCAATTTGCTTTACATTCTCTATAAATCGAATCAGGTTCATGTCAGTGTATTTACATAAACACCATTGAGAAATACTTGTATGGCTTTAGTTAACACATTGATTCTGTACAAGTAGGCTATTACATGTCCGAGGCTATCATGTGACAGCAGCCTTGGCCTTGGTACCAAGTTACAGCTTTCTCCTAATAAGAGGGAAGGGCCCTGCAACATAACACTACCACAGGACACAGTCAGGCTATACAGTGATATGGTATGCCATTGCCTCTTCATAATGGGCATTATGTGTGTGTACACTCGTGGTCCTCACTGGTGCAGACAAACAGTTCTTTCAATAGGTTACTGGCACAGTAGACTACATAAGTTGAAGTGATTCTGATAAAAAAAATTCACATTACCTGTTGTAATTTATAGTAAATAGTTGACTCATCAGTATTGAGTTTATCAGTATTCGACCCGTCTCACATATGCAGTACTTTACTGTAGCTTACGTGAATGATGGAGGAGCATGTTATCCAGTCAACGCAGACCTAAAATCTCTCCTAAAGCACTAAGTTAATTAGTTTCCTACTCCTGCCTGTTTAACTTGGCCATTCCTGTTTTGTGAGGACTGCATATTTCCATGTTTCCATTCCATTGATTTGCATCTCAATTACGTGTGATACTAGCCTTTCCCCAGTGAGGCAACGTTTCAGCAAGGCCCAGGATACCCTTTGTGTTTTATGCTCAGGTCTTCTGAACAATACATGTCATTTGCCTGTCAAATGTAGTTTCCATTCCTCCCCAAGCGACAACCTGTGGAGGTTGAAGTGTTGCTCGGTGATATGGCACCATTTTTCATTTGAATAAAAGTAGGTGATATACCAATGTACGTCCTGTCACCCACCTATTCCCAGTCCACTTGGCTGGCTGTTTAGGGCTGGCTCATAGCTCTAGATGACCCTCCATGTTGTGTGTTAAAAGTCATTATGTAGTGTCCGGTCATTTGAACGCATCGGTTTTTTTCTTCTGTGTTTTTTGTGGACACATTTGGACACATAGCAGGTCTCCAGACAGCACAATCCCATTAGGGAGTGCAATTACCTTCACTCTGACAATATGAGGGTGTCAGCCAGGTTAATGAAATCAATTGTTAATGCCAGGCAGCATGGGGCTTGCTCCAAGCTTCAGATGGATGTGATCATGCCGTCAACAAACGACTAGCTCAGTTATAAGGTAGTAGTATTGGCATTTCATTCAAAGACAATAATGTAATGGATGCTAGTTAGGCTATATCAAAAGCCTTTAGTTAGCTTACTTATTCGCCTTAATCACTAATTAAGGTTTTTAAACGATGTCAACAAAGCATTTAAGATAAGGGACACTCATAATGCTTATTGAAAAGCCAGATTTAGATTTGTGTCATGTCACAGATCATAACTCCTTACTCATGATCTTCACAGCGATTAAATAAGATTGGGTCAATTTACTGTGTTTGAAGCTATCCATATATCATCGTTTTTAACTAACTATTTAACCATTTCCTCTATGTGCCAGCAACAATTTCCTATTTGAACAGTAATATGGAATATTATTCTCATAAAAATACTCCAGATTGTCTCCATATTCAATAACACCATTTTACTCCACTTTCAATCTTACCCTCAGTGTTTTTAATTATCTTAAATTAATTATAATGGTGTTACATAAGACACTAAATGCAGCGTAAATTAAAACCTGCAGCTCCCCGGGCACTTTGTTCATATTGTTTCCTGCCGGGGTTGAAACCCAGCCCTTGTAATGGAGCGCTCAGGCTTTGATTGACAGGTGAAAAGGTGGGAGGGGGATCCCCCCCAATCACCCTGCTGTGATACTGGTCATCGAAACTGACTCACTGGGATGTTTCAATATCTTGCTTTTGTCTAGTCCACCAATAAAAAAAAGATAGTAGTTAGATGGAGGTTTACAGTTTCCGTGTTCTTTTTTTAATGCTGTGCAGTGATGGTACAAGGAGTTATGACTCTACTACAGTCTAAACTGGAACTTAAAAAGTGGCACATGAAGTAGAATAATTGTATCTTTTCTCACAGTAGGACTGTTAAAGATAAGTCACTTTACAAAAGCCCTGTCAAAGGGATTCCAATTTGCTTAAACAAAGCCAAAGGACTGAACTTTAATTAACACCCGACTCTTTGAAGGGCCACCTTTTCTAAATGTATTTCTAGATACAACCAGGTGCACAATGGTGAAAATGATTCATTATGGGGGGGATAGAAGTTATCCTTGCCTTAAGACAGAAGGACCAGGCCAATTATCCTCAGTGCAGCCCCTCGTCACGCCTCCAGAGCACAGCTCTCAATATGGAGCAACCTAGTTAGGTGTGCACACCCAAACTCCTCAGAAGAGTTAGCCACCAATAGGCCTATTCAATTGTAAAATAGTCAATAATTAATATTCAAATTGTGAAATCTGTGAATGTTCCCATCCTTCCTCCTCAAGGGCCAGGCAGTGCATCAGAGTGTTCTTGTAATGACCCTATAGCCTCAGGGAGGGATAGACACTCAGGGAAGACCTTGACCTTGAGCTAAATGTCCGTAAGGATCACATTTGTACAATGGGGGATCAAGTAATACATCTACAGTATCATCGATGGTGAAAAGGTTCCTGTCTGGTTTGATTTGAGCTGGGTGGGTTTTAGGAGACTAGAGATGTAGAAATCTCTCTCTAGAGATCTCTCTCTAGAGATTTTTCAGGAAATGAAAGCCACACTACACCAGATGATTTTATATTTAGTTTTCCCTCTCTGCATCTCTTGTTACCTGCTGGTATCTGCAAGCTCACAGGGACTAGCTGCTGTACACGTTTTGACATTCAAGAGTCTATTGTTACTCAGCCATTTTCATTCTTTCGTGTCGTATAGCTGAATGCCTCTTGTGGAGATTGTAGAGACCATTTAGCACACGCCTCATGATTCAATCAAATGCGATTATTCATACATGTTGGTTCTCGTAGGGTATTTTCCCAATGGGAATGTTTTACTCTACAATGGATCTAGTGGCCACAATAGTTTCATTCATAGACACACCACTCAATATCAAGCAGTGCTTGCTTGCTAATGCATTTCGAATTAAGTGATTAGTTGGACAGAGACTCCATATTAACTATGAATAATACATTTGCTCAGATGGAAAAACCCAACCAGGACAGCTGAGCCAGCATAGTCTGACAAGGTTCCCCAGGCAAGAATGAGCTTGAGACAATAATGAACAAGATTTTTCTGTTATTTTACTACATAGACTAATTCGACTACACAAGTTAATATAACAGTACACCAATGTAAAAGATTCAACACCTTGCAGAGATGTCCGGCCATTGACTTTCAATATCATGGTTAGAAACACTTTACCCTAATGTGTAAGTGATATTTTCAGTGCAGTTAGTGGAGGATGGTGTGTATGGCTTCACAGGACTGTCCAAGGCAGGCCAATAGGACCTGGCATCGTCTCACCTCAGAATAATCATGTCTTGCTGCATGGACGTCACTCCCAGCAATCTGTCTGGCAGGGTTCCCTGTCCAGCCACAAGCATTATTGTGGGAATTCACATTCACAGCCAGAAATGTGAAGTTAAATATAGCTCCAAACAGGGTGTGAACACACGGCTGTACATTAGGCGGCACACCCAGTATTGTAGAATGGCTTACTGGACTGCAGGGAGAAAGAGAAGGCAAGACAAAGAGGATTTGACTTACTCAAATTAGGCCTATTCAATGAATACTTTTTAAATATTTTATCAATGAAAGCCAAGCTTGCTGTTAAATTTCAGATTGGGGAAATACATACAAAACTCTTGAAGCAAATGTATTTATCTAAATACCAATGAAAAACACAGCTACGTGAAGCCTGTACAGTACGATGTATTACCACAGCAGCTAGTCTTAAAGGGATCAAGTGTCAAAGCATTGTGTGAGTGAAGGACTCATTCCTTTTACCTGGGCTGGGCTCAACCACACAGATGAACAAGGTCAGACCAGTTCCATTCTGTTTTTCTGTTGACTCTTCCATCACAACCGAGGCAGGCTTTCCATGACGAAACCCAACCGATTGAGGGGAGGAAGTATACATTTAGACTGGCCTATTTGATGCTTATTTTTGTTTAGGGTTATTTAAATGATCATGCTTTGCTTTGCTACTGGGCTGTTACATCTATTTCACATTTCTTAGTTTTTAGCTTGTCATGTACATTCCACAGTTCCACAACCCTTTCCAGTTTAGTATTTTACAGATAATGGAACTGAAATGTGTAATGAATTTGGTCAGGTGAAGGTTAGGGAATAGTAAACAGAATAGACAAGTAAGGCTATCAATGACGTGAATGCTGGGTTTGTGTGAATGCCAGTTAGGCCTGCTAAGTGACATTTAGCCAAACCGATTTGGTGTTTCCGTTCACTTTTCGTTTGATACAGAGGAAGTCGTTTTGCATTCCCCAAGGGCACATTAACAGTAGCTTCATGACTCACATTAAAATGTCCAATAAAGAGAAAAAAAATAAGAGTAAATGTTACTCATTAGTGTCCAACTGATAGTAATGTGAGTTTGTAGGCCACTGTTTTCTTCAGGCAAAACTTGAGCGCATTCATAGCCAGTGATTCCTTTGTCGATTCTGTGGGAAGACAGCAACTGGTTGACTGTTATCTAACTGTTTGGCATGATTTGAAAGGGATTTTAAAATCATCCTTTCTTCAAGGTTATATCTTAGTAGTTGGCCTGATGCTCTAGTTTTAGTGGAAGGAAAAAGCGACTCACCGGTACTGAAGAACTGAGGGCTTACATCATTCAGTACTGTAGGTGTTAAACTGTGGTGATGAAATGACCTTCATACAGCCTGTATGGTGGAGAACAGAGCAGGAGTATCCTGGTGTCTTTGGCGTTTATAAACCTTGCTAAAGGACCAATTACCCACACCAACTCCTGTTTCAAGGCTGACTTTCATCACAACAATGAACATTTTACACACCCGTTAAAAAAACTACAACTGTGGCTCCCCAGTCCGGATGTCCAGCCTGGTGTCAGGCTATTCCTATGGATGTCCTTCACCGGCCTCGGGCCCCCGGCCTCGGGCCCCCGGCCCCTGGTCCCCGGCCCCTGGTCCCTGGTCCCCGGCCCCTGGTCCCCGGCCCCTGGTCCCTGGTCCCCGGCCCCTGGTCCCCGGCCCCTGGTCCCCGGTCCCTGGTCCCCGGCCCCTGGTCCCCGGCCCCTTGCCCCTGGTCTGTGCCTATCTGCAGCTGTCACCTGGCTCAGTGTAAGCCCAGACCACTGGAGACCCTGTGCTCAGGGGGAGTGTGTAACACAATTAGGCCAGCCAGTGGAGGGTGGAATTGAAAGGAAGGGGGGGTGGGGGGTGGGGGGGGGGAGCGGGAGCGGGGGCGGGGACGTCTTGCCATCTCTACTTCTCTCTCACCCGGGACTATATTTAGACTGGACGGCTTCAGAGATGAAGTTTTTTCCCTCATCTTGGCCATATGCGAGTTACGTAATTTGGTTCCACTGCTGTTGACTGCTACCTGTCGGGGCTTGGGTATTTTTGATGAAGCGGGCGGATTCCCTTAGATGTTACGCTATCAAAGCTGCCCCTGTTTGGACTGCTGTGTGTGTGTGTGTCATAGGGGAGAATAGACGCCCTGAGGGTGCCCGGTCAGTGCCTTCTCTGCCGTATCCCAGGAGTGTGTTGTGCCACGGTTGTCCTTCTCCATCTCCTGTGACATGCGGTCCCAGCTGGGACCTGTGTGCACTTCCCCAGAGCTACCCTCTCACTGCTGGATGCCTTCATCAGCCTGGCCCTTTAGACAGCTGCACACGCACGCACACACACACACACACACACAAACCTAAGCAGACACGCGCACGGACTCCCACCACACACACTCACACACAACCGTACGCACATCCAAATACACACACACACACACTCAGATAATATTCATCAAATCACAGAGGCAGCTAGCCAAGCGAACAGACCGCAGGAGGAAGGCTGGACTCAGAGTCTTGGTCATATGATCAGCAGAAAGAAGCAACAACATCCTGTCTCTCCTCTTTTCCCCCTCTCTGCTCTCCTGAAGCTCCAGCCACAGCGTTTACATCATCCATAGTGCCTGGGGCTACGGCCTAGTAAGCATGGAAACTGGAACATGGAAGCGGTTTAGTGAATGTCTTGTATTTCCATTCAGAGAACTCTCCAGAAAAGTCAGCTATTAATCTGATAGTATTTAGTCCTACCCCCCCCCCCCCCCCCCCCCCCCCCCCCCCCCCCCTCCGCCATGACAGCAGCACACCCCAGGGGGCCATAGTGGCCGCCGGACGGATGTGGTAATTGGCCAACTGACTAATAATCTTCATCCAGCCAGGATCAAGGAATTTGTTTAAGAGGCAACCCAAAGGATACGCCTCATCAAACCCACTGGCACGGAACAGATTAAAGCTGCCCCATTCACTCATAAAACCTCTCTGGCACACACACATACATTGTCTGTCTGAACACTGTACATAAGCAGCCCTCTGATGGGCTCATATTATAAGGGGAGGGGAGTAACATTGTGATGTCATCTTGCTCTCTCTCTCGCTCTCTCCCTCGCTCTCTCTGTCTCTCTCTCTATCAGGCTGGCGGTGGTGTTGCCGTGAGAGACTGCTTTTTGCTGCGCGGTCCTCGTGAGGTAGGTCCTATATTTGTCACTGCCTGTCTGTGTTACCACTGACTGGTGTGTGTGTGTGTATAGCTGTTGTGTGTGATGTGTGACAGTGTGTGCTCATCAGGGCTCGGCCTGAACGCTTACGGCATAGCCTATATTGTGTGTGTGTGTGTGTGTGTCATATCGTACTGCATTCCAGCTCTGTGTCAGTACAGTTTAGGAGGGCTAGGTTATGTTAGCATGCTAATGTGCTTACACGGACACATAAGCTATCAGATGCAATGTCTCATCATGATGAGAGAGCACTCATGCCTGTCACTGCCAGACAGCCTCTCAGTGAGTGTCTTACATCAAGCTGTAGAATGCTGCCTTTCCCCTCCTGTCTCCTCCTGTCTCCTCCAGTCCTCCCCTGTCCTCTCCTGTCTCCTCCTGTCTCTTCCTGTCTCCTCCAGTCCTCCCCTGTCCTCTCCTGTCTCCTCCAGCCCTCTCCTGTCTCCTCCTGTCTCCTCCAGTCCTCCCCTGTCCTCTCCTGTCTCCTCCAGCCCTCTCCTGTCTCCTCCTGTCTCCTCCAGTCCTCCCCTGTCCTCTCCTGTCTCCTCCACTCCTCCACTCCTCCCCTGTCCTCTCCTGTCTCCTCCAGTCCTTCCCTGTCCTATTGTATCTCCTTGTGTCCCCTCCTGTCCTCTCCTGTCTCAGCCTGTATCTGGAATGGTAAAACATTAGTGAGTATTACATCTGAGGTCTTGGAAGCGCACACGTCCTGAATATGCAAATAGGCTTTCACCTTCTCATCCTCTTCAGCGTTTCCTGTGAAAGGAGCCGCCACATGCTGCATCACATGTACTGTCATGCATTGTCCAGCCGCGGCGTATTGTCTATCTGCGCTGCTCTCTCTGTAGTGTGCTTTTTGACCAGCTCCTGCTTGAAGTGTAGCTGGAGCATTCTGTGTCATGGTGGAACTGTCTAGAAGCTCTCTTTTGTGTCCCATTTGTCTTAGCTGTAGTTAGCTGGGCCAGCCAACTGGAATAGCTCTTCCTGCTATTGCTTGCTGTGATGTCTATTTCAAGCTAACTGGAATAGAACTCTTAAGCTAGCTGGGTTAGTTTCTATTCAGCCAGGTTAACTTTATCTAGCCTACCCATGCTAGTGTAGTTCACCAGGCGAGCTTTATCTAGCTAGCTGGGCTATCTTTATTTAGTTAGCAGGGCTAGCTTTAATCATAAAGCAGGGCTAGCTTTAATCATAAAGCAGGGCTAGCTTTTTGTAGCTAGCAGGGCTAGCTTTGAATATATAGCAGGGATAGCTTTATCTAGCTAACAGAGCTAGCTCCGTAGCTTGCTGGAAAGGCTCTCTCCAGCTAGCTGGGCTCTCTAACCAGTCAAGTGTACTGCACCAGCTCTTTCCAGCTGTCGGTGGAGGGGGGTGGGCTGCCGTTGCCAGGGATTGGATGAGAAGCGTCGGGGTCAGCACAGTCACCTTGACACCAGGCAAGCCAGAGCAGCCCTTATCAGTATTCCGTCCCAGAAGCCCCCTGTGAGGAGGAGAATGTGATGGAGAGAGGTGGGCGGCAGCAGAGTCAGGGATATCAGCCCCTTGTCTTCTATTGAATGACAGCTAGAAGAACTGGTCTCAGACAAAGCTATATTGTATTACGTTCTGGAGGCTGCGTGGGGAAACTCTGAGACTATTAATGAGTTGAAAATGGACCTAAAAAAAACAAACAGCAACTTTGCATTAGGTCTGATCAGGTGTGGGTGCAAACTGCTTTGGCTTATGTCCTCATATCAGAGCATCTCTGAAAATGTCCGTTCACATGTTTTGCAACACCGTGCTTTCCCCCTCTTCGAGCCATCGAGGTCATGTGACGTCCTGTGAGCTGTGAGAGAACTGTGCTCTCTGCGTCAGGGTTTGGACTTGCAAGCTCCATTCAAGAAAATGTGAACCAACACCTGAAAAAGATGTTTGAATTCCCTCCAGTCTCAACCTACTCTTCCTCCATCCTATGTTGACACGGATGATTAATAGTTCCATAACACTCTGACCTAGATGAGGGAATTCTGTTTGATGACCCCCCCCCCCCCCCCTCCTCCCAGGCACATCAATAAACTGGGACACACTGACGACATTCCCCTGTAGCGTAGCATTTAGGAACAGCCAGAACTATTGATTTGTACTCCTACTAGTGCAGGGTGTTTCTCCTCCCTAGCCACAAGGTTACATGGCGGCTCAGTCCCAAGGGTCCTGCCTGTCTGACACCTCAAGGATCACCCAGCCTGGTCTTAGCTCCTTGGTTCTGTGAGAAGTGGCGCCCAAGGCCTGTCTGTCTGTCTGTCTGTTAGTCAGTCTGCCATGTCCCCTCCATGTCTGTATAGCAGGATTAGCTTGAAGGGAAGGTTGAGGAGAGGACACTAGTAGTGACTAGGCCACGCCTATACCCAGCGCCTTACCAGGACACCTGCATCTGGCCTCCTGTCTCTGCAGCGTATCCTTTCTAGAGAACAAAAACACAGAATGCTAATGACGGAATTGACGTCTGTCTGCCCTTCATAGACGGAACACCGTGAAGGTTGTATTATGGTCATTCAGCCTTTATCGTTATTATGACCGGATAAGGGCCAAGTAGCACGCCAAAAAAGGCTGTTCTCCCGTCCCTGCGTCATCACGTCATATAAACACGCAGATGTGACCTCTGCCATGGCTATTAATTATTAAACCAGAATACATAACAGCCTGGGGCGTGGTATGAATTAAGGTCAAGGGCACAATCTTAAATGAAATTCAACAGGCAGAAGTTCCTTCGATGCATGTAACAGTCTCTGTCCTGGCCTGGCATCAACCCTCCTCTGAGCGTCGTCACAAACCTGCAGTCAGGATCAAGTCACGGCCCAGGGCCACACGTTCAGGGGAACCTGCACTCAACCTGGACAGTAATCCCTATGATTGCCTCGGGCTCTCCTGCTACAACGCTGCCAAGCCACTATTTTGGGATTCCCTGTCCCTTCCCTGTGTCTCTGGCACTGATGAATAGGTATTAGCTGGCAGGAAGCTGGGGGACGGCAGAGGGAGGGAGAGGGGAAGAAAGAGATGGATGTGGAGAGGGAGAGGCCAGCCTGTGCCAACCTCTTTAGAGGCAGGGTAGCAGTAGAGTGAGGATAGCGAATCCTCTTTTTGCCATCAGGTGGGACACGACCACTCAAGGTCCACACACGCGCGCACCGTTTTCTGAACGACTGGAATGAGAAAGGGTGATGACGCTAAAACTGGAGAACGTGGTCGTGTAATGACAGGGATGCTGCAATGCCCAGCCTGGACGGCTGGAGAGAGACGGCTACAGGAGGGGGGATCATGCCTCAGACAGGCCGCAGTGCTTTTAGGAACTCTTAACGCTCTGAGACGTACACATGCTGGACTGAGGGAGAGGGAGGGGCCGAGCGTGGGAGAGGAGTGGAGAAGGGCATTCATCTTAATCGACTCATTTTTGGGGCAATTAATTCGAATAGTTCATTTCCCTTTAAGTTTATTGCTCTGGAACAACAAGCCTCCTTAGTGTCTACGCTCGTTGTCCTTGACCCGCCCTCATGGCACAACAACAACAGGACAAAACGTTCTTGTGGGCCCATCCTTCAACAGGGTCCTGCTGAAATGCTGAGTCATTTTGCTTAGTGTTAATAGCAGCCGAGCTGATTGTTTTGAGGAAGTGTATGATGCGTCTGTTGCAGGTTAATTGTCATGTGGCGAGGTTGGGCCTGGCCTGTCAGCACAACAACAGACTGTGGAGTAAAGCCCATGGGAAAAGAGTGTGTGTGTGTACAGGTTGTCAGTGTGTGAACACCTGTATCAGTATTAAATGTTCACCTGCTAGTCTTTCAAGCCCTCCATTGTGCCTCAGCAAAAATGACTTTCAGTAAAGCCAGCATGGAGTCTAGCTTTTCATGTGTTTCAATTTGACACCTACTTTTCATTCTGTATAAGAAATCCTTTAGCAGTCAACCTTTCTTAAAATGCCTACACTCAACTCCTCCCATTTTTGTAGTACTGTAGCATTATCATTCTGACCTGTGCATATTTAATCTCCTGATTGAATAGACCTTGTCAACTGTTCTATAGTCTCTGAGCAATTGCTACTTGGACATACATTGATAACCCAATCGGAAAAAAGGATATGCTACTTCAATCTAATTAGGTAATTAGGCTCTAAAAGGTATTAAATGAGAGCTTGTGACATTTTCCTTATATTCATCTTTTACAAACAATTGGAAGTATACTTAACATGTACAACTAAAACTCATTGTATGTTTGTACTTGTACCTCGTAAACTAACCATACTTTCAGTATAATATTTTGCTTGGGCACCTTTGACCTCCGAGGGAGAAGCTGTCCTCACACACCACCAATCAGCATGCAGGAAGAGAAGCATTTGTAAATGTCCCGAGATTTGGGAACTGTCATTGTCCACCTGAAAAAGTGTACTGTTATGAAAACCCATGACTTCTCTGTTGTTCAGCTGCATATAACTTCAACAATAGGACAAAGCTGCTGTACATAGAGTTTTATCACAGCAGCAGAATCATCGTACAAATTGTTCAGAACAGTACATTGTGTGCTTAGTGTGAAACAAAACCGGTTGACACTAAGCGGACATTAAATGACTTCTTGGAAAAACAACAAGCCCTGTGTCTGAATATATTCATATTCATTTACAGTCTAGTTAGCCGTATGTCTAATAAGGCAAGGTCAACAGCATACTTATCATCCTCTTCCCTCCCTCCCTTTCTCTCCCTCCATCTCTCTTCCTCTCTGTTTCTGTGTTTAATGCTCAGGCAGAATTATTGCAGAAATCTGTCTACTTTCTCGGAGCTGTTGTGTGTGTGCGCGCCCGCCCGCGTGAGTGTGTAACCAGAAGGTGTGAAGGTGATAATGCTGTGCTGAAACCTCATACCTTTTAATCTGTCATCTTTTCTCACTACTATTTAATCTCACCATGTTTCAGGAGTAGGTTCTATCGCTGCCAGTGTCAGTTCACGCTGGCTGTGGGGTAACACTGCAACACTAACCAGCCGCATGGGATTGGGGCCTGCACACTGGAACACAGAAACCAGCGTGGTGTTTCTGCTGCGTTCCTGTCTCTCGTGGCCCGTGTAGTCGATGTCTCTGCTCTGTGGCAGTTTCTCAGATCACGGGGGGAAAGGGACTGTTTTGGAGCTGCCGCAGGGGGCAGGACGGAGGAATCTGTCAGTGTTCTCTCTCTTTCTCCCTTTCTGCGAGGACACACGCAGCCCAAACTTATCCTCCTCTCAGCCCCGGTAGATAGTACTTGATACCACCTCTGTCAGGCAGCAGGTGTCCACAGGAACCCAGACTCCTCTCACTCCCCTCCTCCGGCACCAGTGGGAGAGCAGTGTTCAGGTGACGTTTGCCAAACGGGAAGCAGAGAGGCGCTTTTCAGACGTCCAGGATCGATCGGGCCCCGAAGGGTTTGGAGAGCCACTGAGCTGCTGTGGGGCACTCTGATGTCAGCTGTGGTGTTGATCAGCGCTGAGGGAGGAGGCCCCAGCTTAGGGCCTAGCAGGGAGAACCTGACTGCTGTGAGGATCTGAGGAGGACAAGAGCTCCCTCCCTCCCTCTCGACGCTCTCTGTCCTGTTGTTTCTCTATCTCGCTCAGTCTCCCCCCCCCGCCTCCCCCTCTTTATCTCTCTCACGCTCTCTTTCTCTCTCCTTCTAGCTTTCACCTTTTCTTCCTCTCCCCTATCTTCTCTCTCTGGCACAATCATCTCTCCCCGCAGGAGGTGGAGATGGAGCGGGAGAGAAGTGAGGGAGAGAGACACCGGATGTTTATGGCTCTATCATTTGGAGATTTTCCGACAGGCTGCTGAAGGCAGACCCATTTAGGGTAGATGAGGGGAGACAAATGGAGGTTTACTGATGGGAAACGTGCGCCGCAGCTGGCGGTGTGTCTCTCCACGTCCAGCCTAGCTTTGGAGAGTGTTTAGGGAGGAGGGGAGTGAACAGAGATGGTACAGTGTCCTGCCGTGTTGACTCTAACTCCTGAAGGAAGGAGCGTTAGTGTCCAACGGACCTTTTGGCCCATATTCCTGTTCCCTCATTCTTTAGTGGTGTGTGTCTGCACATGTGTGTGTGTGTGTGTGTGTCTGAGCGAGCAGAATGTTGAGCTGTATCATGTTCCTGGCATACTGTCTGTGAGTCATTCTTAGGTGTTTGTTCAGTAGATTAATATGTTGATGTGTACCTGTGTGCGTGACGTTCCTTGCCTCTCTCTCTCTGCTGACAGACATGCAAGCTTCTGAGCTCCACTAACATCAGGCCAGACTCTGGGGAACCATGGAGTCGTCTTGTTCCGAGTCCCAGGGGGAACCTGAGAACACTTTGGTGAGTAGAACCAAGACCCCGGCGGAACCGTTTTACCAGACAGGAGAAAGTTCAGACAGACTACACGTTCTCACTCTCCTGTTTCATAGACTCATTAGAAAACCCAGACAGAGCACCACCACATCAACAGCACTCTCACTTTCAAAATCCCTCCCAAAAATGTCACCCTAATTGGTGACCGTGTTCCATTACCATCTCAGTGGCAGTAAGGTGAAGGCAGATATGTAATGTCCCTATTAGCATTGATGACTAGGGGCCATGTCCAGTGTTTCCTGCTAATGATCATAGTTGGCCTGCTAAGCTGCCAAGTGCTGGACAGGGGCTGGACAGGGCCTGGACAGGGGCTGGACAGGGGCTGGACAGGGCCTGGACAGGGCCTGGACAGGGGCTGGACAGGGCCTGGACAGGGACTGGACTGGACAGGGGCTGGACAGGGACTGGACAGGGGCTGGACAGGGGCTGGACAGGGGCTGGACAGGGGCTGGACAGGGACTGGACTGGACAGGGACTGGACAGGGGCTGGACAGGGGCTGGACAGGTGCTGGACAGGGGCTGGACAGGGGCAACTGAACCTGGGGATTAGTGTTCTGTCAGGCTGGGCTAGACGGTGAGGGAGGCTGTGGAGGGGCTGAGGCCGCCTCATGAGGCCTGAGTCACGCAGCATCACAGGACGGCGCAGGCCAGCACCAGCACACAGGGAAAGGTCACAGAGCCTTTTCTCTCCTCGCTCTTATCTGTGAACGTCACCACAGGAAACACACATAAGCACGTGGACACACACACATACAGGCACACACACACAGGCACACACACACACAGGCACACGCACACACACTGTGGCGGCTGCCTTTCCTGTTTCCGGTTACTATGGCATCGCAGTGATGATGTCGAAAAATGTATTTGCGAAGAACTTTTAAGGCAACTTGTTGAAGTCCCAAGTCGGCCAAACTGGTCGAGGACCCAAAGAGGACATATTGTGTGGATGTGGTTTCGTTCTGTTCACAGTGAAAGATCCATTGAGTGATCATGGCACCCAGGACTATAACACAGATGATGGTGCCTGGGAAGGCCTCCAAGATCCTGCAGCCAGTCTGCTCTGCTCACTATGCTCACAATAAGGACCAGCCCAGCATGCCCGAGGGCTTCCTGCCCGCAGGACAGGCTCCACACTGCACAGTCCAACACTTGACTTCTTCTTTTTTTTTTCTCTCATTACGGACTTTTTCATAGGATTGAAAATAGGGTTGTTCTCATTTTTTTTTTCTTTTTTTTTTTCCAAAAGTTTCTCTTTGTGAATATTCCTCGTTGACGTGACTAGTTAGCCTTGACAGCGGTCCATATTTCTTGTTATTTACTGCGCAATAACGCCTAAATTGATTGCCTATAAGGCAGCAGATTGCTTTCAAAATAGGAGTTGACAAAAAATATTACCCATGTCCCCACGCACGGCTCGAGGGAGATTTCCATCCTCTATGGAGCATTAACTCACAACACCAACTCCACAACACCATCCCCAGTCCTCTGAATCATCGGACAAATCGTAGCAGAGAAAGCGGGCTTTGAGCAGGATCGGGGAGACTTTTCGCTGTATTTCCCCCTGCCGTCTGTCGAGTTTGACTGTGGCAGAAGATGAAAACCCCCCTTCTTAAATCCCATCTATCCTTCTTTCGTTCTTTTTTTTCAGGGCCCTGTAATACACAACTGGCCTCAATCCCTCAACCGCAAGAAATAAATGCGGAATGTTCTCACATACTTGGTGTTGGTCTGAGAGAGATACTAGATGGGTTAAATACTTCCTACAGTATATGTCCTGAGATCATTTCCAATCCCGGGCAGAAAACCAATCTCATCCTGATTCCAGTAACAGTCCTGCATCCCCCAGTCCATCACACACTTGAATCACATAGACATCTTCTTTTCATTTTTTTTTTTGGCAATCTCCTGTGTGTGACTATTCTGTGTGGCTATTCTGCTATTTTGTGTGACTTTTGTTCGTCAAATGAACAGGTAGAAACACAACGGGTATCCACAGAGTGTCACAGCCGTGAGCCGGCACAGGGCTAAAGTTAGCTGAGGTCTGTCACCGCCATGCCCTCGTAGCTTCTCCGCCACAGGAAGTCAACTTCTTTGTCTCTTCCTGTGCTCGAACCCGACACTTCTGAGAGCGTGCTGATTGTGACACGGCTATGGGAACGGCAAATTCACACAATGCCGGAAGATGTTTTTCAACACCATCGCAGCTGAAAATCTAAGAATCACTCAATCGTTTTCTGAAGCTAATTTTCAGATCATACAGCCACATGAGTCACTCCTCATTTCCTGTGGATAGGCCTACCTATTTGTAATAGTGCAGGCGTGACATATGCCTAATTGTCATGCTAGGTTGTCTTTAGTTTTCTTCTCCTGACAGTATATTTTTTTGCTCATTAGGAGAGGTAGGAGTCCATGGTTCAGTAGCGTATCTGGATATTGACACTGAACATTGATGGATGTTGGCTGTCTGACGGGGGCTGGTGTGTGTGTGTGTGTGTGTGTGTGGGCCGGCGGGCGGGCGGTTCAGTGTGCGTGTTCTGTGTGGATGTCTTGGGAGGATTTGAATTTCCTTTGGTATTGGTGTGTCGTGTATTGAGTGATAGGGACTGTGTGTACGTATATGGCTCCACGCACGTGGTGTTGCGTAACGTGTTTGTGTTTGGCCCGGAGGTTAAAGAGCGTGGCCGTTCACACTCACGCTCCCAGCATCGGATCCTGTTACCATGGCCACCAGAGAGTCAGTGACACCATAAGAGTGTAGCGTGGTTTGCACGGTTAAGATTAGCAATACTTAATTTATAATAAAGTATACAGTCCTTGGGGGCACCACCTCTGATTTATTTAAGGGACAGTGGAAACCTTATTGAATAATATTGAATAATAGCACTCGTAATAATCAGTCTAATCTTAAGTAGCGAATTCCATGAAAGTAGAGCAGATCAGATAACGTGAGGGATAACGCGAGTATTATAAACAATGATTTATTTAAGAAAATGTAATTATGATGAACAAATACCAAAGACGTTATAGGCTAGTTGAGAGTGAGTTGAGTTAAACAGTATACAGTAGGTCCTAAACTATGATGAGAGCGGAATACTAGATGGTGGGTTGAGAGCGCGTGGGGAGGGGAAGAGAGAGAGATAGGCTTCAGGAGAACAATGGAGGGAGTCTATGTTAACTAATCCTAACAAAAGTTAGGTTGAATCATTTGCAAACTAAAAATCAAACGTAACAAATTAAATCACAAATGCCAATGTTCACAAGTAAGAAATGTAGCAATATCGCAGTTACTGTTGTCAGTTTGAAGAAGAAGAATCAAAGTTCCGTTCGTCGTTGTCAAACGGTTAGAGCAAAGGAATCTTTCGTTAAAGTTCCTGGTGGTCCAGTGAGTTGCTGATTGAGAAGGATAGGTCAGATGTGTCGCGAACATATCCGGTGAATCCTTGCGAAAAAGCAAGGTTTGCTTGTGCGTCAGGGTTTTATAATCCTTGCGAAAGGGGGGTATCCTTTTGGAGGTGAACTCTTTGATTGGTCAGTTACTCCCACCTGGGCGTCCATCCTGAGATTGACGTATGGGTGTGAAGTAGTTGACAACTTTTCAGAGTTCAGCTATTTCAAATGTCCATGTATTTCTAATACTTCAAAATATAACAATACAACATTAATAAATGTTTTAGTTTGTAGATTAAAATCATTTTGATATCAAGATTAACTGATTTATCATAACAGGAAAGGAAGTTACATTAAAACATCAAATTATATCAACACAGCATAAAAGGGAAAGCATACATTATAACACATCAACTACTGTCATTGAAATAGTGTCCATAAGCCATGTAGTCCTTGAGCATATGTTTGTAAATCCAAAAAGTTAGTTTTTCCTTAAACTCCTTTGTCTGCATACTGTAAGGCTATTTTGGTCTACCTTCTGGCCCCATGCTGGGCCAGAAGCTTTGAAGGTTCTGCTCTGGAGATAAGGACAAAGGGGGGAAACCCTCTTTCTCCTTGTCGGGGGTAGGGGAAAGGTGTGAGGGTACGTGGTTTGTCTGTTGGCTCTGCTACAAGAGTGATGATGATGTGTCCTTTCAGCAGACTTCTCTGTCACTGTGGACTAGAGCATGGCTGGGGGGGTCGTCTAAGTGATGTCACCTCAGGTGACATTAGAAACTCCGAAGACCGATGTGAAGGACAGTGAAACGTGGGGCCTCATCATTGATGAACCTGGTTCACGAGAGGTTTTTAACTCTGTTTTAAGTTGTAAAGTCTTTAATTTCCTGGTGAGTGGTTTTACAATCATCTCAGGGTTGTGAGCTTGGCCAGGCCAGGGTTTTTATGTCACTTTGAAACTAAAAGGTTCATACATTGTTGCTTTGTTGTGCACTTCTGACTTTAGAAAACATGGTTATAGTTTTGAGCTCCTCTCCGCGGGAGTGTTCAATGGCCCTTAATTCGCTCCTCTAATTAAAGTGGGGCCGGGATTATATTGCAAATGAGCTTGGATCACTTAGTGTGATGAACGCAGGACGGTGGTTTGTTGATTTGTTTGTCTTGAGTTGAGGAGACTGGAAGAAGCTCCTTGTTAGCTGGCCCGCTCCTCTCTTTTTCCTCAGAGGGGTGTGAGAAACAGACCCTTATTTTGTCAGGATGCAAATGATGCTCTCCCTTTAGCCCTGTGGGCCTGAACATCAACAATCACAGGCTCTGTCTAGCGCCTTGATTTAGACTGTACCACCACAATTGTCCCTTTGTCAGGTCGGTGAAAGAGAACATAGCCATTAGTCTGTTTTTCATGAATAGTTGTTTTTTCTTCAGCAGAACATCGCTAGCCTACAAATAAAGAGGTCCCTACTTCCTTGGTGGCTTGAATAGCTGTTAAATGTTGCGCTGTCAGATAGATGAGAGAAGAACCTCAGATGTGAAGTTCAGTCTTAAAGTCATCAAATCATGTGTTATCTTAACATTATTTCTCAGGCATTTCACTGTTGGCCGAGGAGTTGTTTGCTGACAACAAAGCAAGACTTGAAACCTTGAACAATAGCCAGATTCCAGACAACAAGTCGACCCAACTGTGCAAACACCATTGCAATGTAACTGATTGACTAGCCTGCATTTTGCCAGACTAGTCAGAAGGGTGTTTAGTCAACCATGCTTTATGAAAAGCAGATAAGTATTTGCAGGTGCTGTAATCTCGCCTGCATCCAGATATCAAAACATGTTCATTTGATGTGTTTATTTTAACAGGTGGAACAGTTAGTCATGGTGCCATAGTGCTTGTTTCACCTATCTACCTTCTAAGAGGCTGTTACGGAAACGCTGACTCCAGGCCCATACCTTACCACCCGCCCGCTTTCTAAGACACACAGATAGACCAACCCACATGAATCTCCCCTGACCTAGTTGGCACCTCGGTTTATGGTTTTGCCCATTTCTGCTTTCACACATTTCACAATCACACACATTTACATTGACATTTAGTCGTTTAGCAGACACTCTTATCCAGAGCGACTTACAGTAAGTACAGGGACATTCCCCCCGTGACAAGTCGGGTGAACTGCCCAAGGACACAACATCATTTGACACAGATGGGAATCGAATCTGCAACCTTCTGATTACTAGCCCGATTCCCTAACCGCTCAGCCATCTGACTCTCTGACACATGGTGATAAGGATTGTCAGAATTACCAGAAAACTTCCGCTAGTCTTTCACTTGACATCAGGCATCTGTGCGACTCCAGAACTATTATTACTTTCTGAAAACCATTGAGGTATGGCCTTCACAACCTCACAGTCTATGTCCCAGTCTGTCAGGGAATAGGCCAGGCTGTCAGGCCCAGAGGAGAGACTGTTGTGAGCTAAGGGTGAACGGTTAAGTAGGTTAATGGAGAAAGAACAAGAGCAAAAACTCCATTAATGACACGCCAAGGCTGAGTACCCTGCCAGACCATAATAAGATGCCTGCATGGTTGGGCTGATGTGTGCTCGGGTGCGTGCGTGTGTGTGTGTGTCTGTCTCGTCTTTATTGTGGGCCAGCTTGTTTGTTTGCTACACGCTGGCTGGGGAAATAAGTTGGCCGGTTGATGTATGCAGAAGGACCAGATTGACCAAGCACACATCATGGTTAGGGAGACAGAGGGGAGAGGGCGAGGGCTGTTCCGTTATTGAATGGTGTTCACGCACGCGTAAAAACCACTGACATCGGCGAAACGTGAAGACGGAGCGAGGATCAGAGAGATTAGGACCTCCTGTGAAAGTAAAAGACCTATTGACAAAGGCAGAGGGAGCTTACATGTCACACTGATACAAGAGGAGGGGAAAATGAAAGAAAAAGGAATTAAATATAGAGGAGGATAGGGAGAGAAGGAGGGGGAGGACTGTGTGTTTATGAAAGAGAGAGGGCTGGAGAGGGTGAGCGGAGAGGTGGGGAGGGAAGGAGGGAGGGAGGGGACAGCATGTGAAAGAGGGAGGGACTCGTGCTCTCCGGCACGCTCTCCTGTCGTCCTCTCTCCTGCTCCCTCTCTCCTGCTCCCTCCTTCACAGGCCCTGTGTCTGTGTGTGTGTGTGTGTGAGCTCGGCTCCATCGCTGGTCTGGCGGCTCAGTCCTGTCCCCGGCAGCAGCAAGCAGGGCGTCACGGCCAGCTGACACACACACGGTGAGCCTGGGTTTCCGTCTCAGCAGACCTGACCATGGTGAGGAGGAGTGGGGTGGAGGGCGGCTGCAGCCTAGCACACGCTCGCACTAGCTGAGCCCGTCTGGATTTCCACATTGTTCCCTTTTTGGTTCTTTTCTTTCAGAGCTGTAGCTCTTTGTGCTTCTGTCAGGACAGAAACGGTGTCATTTGTGTCAGCGCAGTAAACGAGGACGCGACTAAAGCGGTTTGCAAGGAGTTAGTCTTTGTTCACTCAGGAATGTTTGCCGTTCCACTTTGGCTGTTTTTGTTGACTGACTGTCTGGATAAAGCGTCTCTGGCTGTGCATCCTAATATCTGGGGCTACCACTGAGAAACTCTGTAAGCCCTATGGCCTGGCACCGAGATAGGCAAGGCAGCTGTGGTCCTAACATGTCTGTCTGAATGGGGAATGGTTGCCAAGGCATGGATCATTTCTGACCCAATCAGAGACTAGGATTCCCTGTGGCTTGTTTACGAGTCACTGCAGCTGGGCAAAGATCCTGAGGTGGCGTCTGCTTCCACGTCAAACTGAAGAACCTGGTGGTCAGTCTTTCTGCAGTTTAGATCTCTGGTCGTTCTTCTGTTTAGCTCTGAAGGAAAACCATGTGATGGTGATGGTTACTCGTAAAGCAGACCTGGGAGGGCTCGTTGTCCTCGGTACAAAATTCAGTGTGTCAGCGGGATCCTTGTTACATTGGTATCCCAGAATGCAGTTTGGCAGTGGGATCCCATGAATGGGTGTTCAGCTGAATGCTAACTTTGGGCTCTGGCTGAATCAATGAGCTACTGGGAATAGCTGCAACCAATCAGATTGTTAGCATCAAGACAAATCAGGTTATGGAGCATGATGTTGATTTGGAGACCTGGTCATGTCTGGAGTGTGTGATGGTGGAGCTGGGTCTGAACGCTCACGTGTCTGCAAGCCCTGGTCTGATGCCCCAAATGGACTCTGATTGAATTACGAGAGTATCCTTGTTGGAAGGATAAGAAATCAATTTGTATGCTGCCTAAGGAGACCACTTACTAGACATGTGAAACCAGCTCTCCAGACCAGAACTGAACTCTCTTTGAAGGAAGAAAAAAGAAAGAATCCGCTTTCAAGGAAGTTCCTCAGACCACTGATCTTTGACTAAACGGACGGCCAATCAAGTTCTCATTTTCAAGGTGTAGTACTGCTCTTCACAAAAGACTAAGGTCTGGTTTGGCTTTCCCGTGGGAAACTCGGTAGGATAAATTGCAGGCATGATGTGACCTGGCCAGTCTTTGTGTCATGGCCGCTGCCTCTTCAGGTCATCCTCGCCCCCTCCCCCCCAGACAGGCTCTGCTGTCGTCCTCCTCCTCCTCGCCCAGAGAGAGAGGCTCTCCTGTTACCCTCTCCCTCCCAGAGCGCGAGAGGCTGTCACCTGCCTTCTCGGACATCGAGCCTCGGGGGGCCCCCAAGCTGAGCTGAACCCGAGAGCTTCCGTATCGAGGGGTGGGGGTGGGGACGTGGGGGGGGGGGGGGGGGGGGGGGGGGGGGGGTGGTGAGTCTTGTGTTTGTCACCCCAGCGCTGTGTGGGACCCAGTTCCTCTGGCCTTCACAGTTATCTGTTTCGTGTGCTTCCTGTGTTGACCCTGTCGCTCTCCTCTCTCCTCTTCCCAGGAGGGGTGCTGAGGTAGTTCCCACACCTGGTGCTCTGCTCCAGATCGCCCAGCGGGGTAGCGCCTTCCCAGCCTTGACGTGTTAGATTGACCACCTGCCCTAGGGACAGCCCCACGTCACCCAACCAACACCTGGAGGCACACACTGCCACAGGATCTGTGCCCTCTCATGGCCCACTTATCACTGTTCTATCTTTAGCTCTGTCTTTCTCGCTCTCTCCTTTTGTCTCTCTGTGTGTGTGTGTGTGGGGGCTGGCTCAGCCCAGGCTATGCAGTAAGCAGTCTCTTGGCTCTGCAGGGGTCTTTCTTCCAGTGTGTGGAGAGATTATATTTACGAGGCCTGTCGTGTTTCTGCAATAGCTGTAAATTAACGTGCTCTCTGGGCAACCTAGACCTCCACGACTTCTCCTGTGAGGCTGTCTCCTAGCTCGCCTCTCCTCCAGTAGGACATCTCAGCTCAGCTACGGAGAAAAACTCATCCCCGACTAAAGCCCTGGATGTCCTCTCTCCTTTTCTCACTTAGTCCTGATCCCTCTCCATTTTTCAGTATCTCTCTTTCTCATTCTTTCATACCCATGCCATTTTTCTCTCCCTCACTCAGTCTCTCTCTAGCTCTCACTCACTCATTCTCCCCCCCCCTCCCTCCCTCCTTTTCCCCTCTCTCTCTCTCTCTCTCTCTCTCTCTCTCTCTCTCTCTCTCTCTCTCTCTCTCTCTCTCTCTCTCTCTCTCTCTGCCCACCCCTTCTACTTCATCAGTTTACTCTTCCGAACCTGTTAGTGGAAATGTTCAGCGCAGTCATGCTGACTAGGCAGGAATACCCTCCCTGCCCTGGTTAACTGACCGTAGTGTTGACTCGTGCTGACCTGCGTGCATCCATTACTCTCATGTCTGACAAAGAAGCTTCTTGAGTGTCTTGTCAGCGAGGCGAGAGCAGGCGAGCGCTGGAAACCACCTGAACGCGCCGAGGGGAGGGGCCTTTTGTGGCTTGCACTATCAGCCGCCGCTCGCTGTCCTGCGCTTTGTTTGCCTTTTGCCTCTTTAGTGCCTCACTGCAGCACTAAACGTTCCATTAGGCATGTCTAGAATAGCTTAGATGGGCTGCCGGGCTTTACACTAATTACGAAAGCGGGGCTCAAGCAAATTGAAGAATCTGAACCTCTGTTATACTCTTGTTATAAATCGTAAAAACTCTTTAATATCCCTTATTTAGGTTAGTTAACCCTAACCTAAAGTCCTGTGTTCAATTAGGAATGTGTATTTTAACGTTAATAATACATTATGCATATGGTAAGGCTTGGAATGAATTACCATGTTGAGAAGCAAGAATACACTATGAATAGAGTAATGGAGTGTTTTGAAGCATGTCCCGGTGGATGTCGAGCAGTGTGACAATTCTCAGACCAGGCTTGTGCACTCAAGCTCGGCCAGGCAGCATTCCATCATGCCTGAGCTGATTGCAAAGCTACAGGAAGCTCTCCATGAAGCTCTCTCCACGAAGCTCTCTCCAGGAAGTGGGTAGGAAGCGGTCAACTGCAAGGCATTCTGGGGATGGATGGAGATGGATAAGCCCCTGTCCTCGCCTCAGCGGCGCTCAGTAAGGGCTGTGGAGGCGGGAGCCAGCTGGAGAGGGTGGTGGAGGAGCTGGGAGAAATACACTCTCTCACCCGGCAGCTAGCCTAGCTCCATCGCTTAAAACACATACAGACAAACAAACAGACTTTCACTCTCCAAATACAGGCTCGCCAACACAGAATGACACACACACACACACAAACACAGTGCCCGTGTGACTCTGTGACTCCCCCCTCGCACTGTTTATGTAGAGGACAAGGTCAGACACTGACACATATCTCCACAGTAATGAGCTACTTTCACCTCGGCCGCTGGCGTTTAGCATCCAGGTTAACGTGGTTCTGTCGGAGATGTCGCTATCAAAACAACCCTGCAGGAGTCCCTCCTGTTCGTGTGAGATGCAGTTAATTCCCCCGAGTGGCGCACGGATCAAGTCTGATGGCCCGCGCTGGCACCTCTGCGGAGTCGTTTGGAGAAAGTTCATTACTGCTTAGTCACTCCCATAGAGGGAGCTCACAACACCATCTAGCTTGCCTCGCTAGACATGTTGTTCAGTGGCATGAGAAACAAGACTATACGCTCCTTTGCCTGTAGTTACGATATGAGAACATGACTATTTGATACTGCTGGCTTTTCAATGTACATGCGAAGGTGTTGTGTGATTCCTTGTTTTTGAAGAGCTTCAAGGACTGTGCTCTGTACTCTTCACCTTGCTGAGGGGACTGGGGGATGTTGGAGCTCTGTCCCCTTTTTACGTCTTCTCTCTCCCTTTTCTTTCACTCCCTTTCTCTCACACCTCCCCCCACCTTACCTCTCTCCCCCTCTCTTTCTCACCCCCCCCTTCCCAGAGGCCTCACAGTCATTATCTGGCGCTCAGGTCCTTGGAGGTTGCAGAGTAACCACACATAATCACTCTCTCTGTGGAGGCCAGAGAGGTGCTGATGGCTCCAGTCTGCCACTGAATTCACCCTGCCTGGCTTCTCATTCAGAGCTTCTCAACGGCCCATTACCCTCTCTCGCTCTCTCGCTCTCTCTCTTCTCCTTCCTCTGACACGGGTAGACGCTAGCGAGACTAACTGGTCGTTCCGAGGTGTGTTTTCCAGTCTCTGATTGCTAGGGGTAGGAGAGGTGTCGTCACCGAACGGCTAACGCGCTAGCTGGGGTGAACCGAAAGGTCCCCATCGCTGCTTTATAAGACACTGATCAAGGCTCACAGCCAATGCCCCGCCCCCACACGCCACCGATAGAAAATGGGTCAACATTGCGCTGCGAGTTATGTTGAAATGTTATGTAATATGGCATGGCATTCTGTCGCTTGTAAGAGCTTTTTGTTTGTTTCAGAGGAAAGAGGCCATGTGCTGTATGTGGTGTGGCAGTTTAAGATGAAGCCCTTAAAACACCGTTTTCTGTGCCTGGGAAAATGCCACAGTTCCCATTGTCAAAATGTACTGTAGTGATTTGATGCATTTCAGTAAATACTGTATCCAATCTTGGAAAAAGAATGGGTAAGGTCGTGGAGAGTCTTACCTGCAACCCCCAGTCTGTCACCTCTCTGCCTTCCAAGGCTGTTATGTTGCGGCTGGGGACAAAGACAATATGACACTTGTCTGGCCACCAGTCCGACCCTCCCAACCCCCGACCTCCCCCAAGTCCAAACTCGGGCTACTGAGAGCCACAGGCACGCTTCAGATGAAAGCCCAAAATGCCAGACAGAGAAATGGCACCATGTCTAAAAATACACCTTTCATGTCTTCTCCTCGCTCTTCGATCAGAGGGGAAATGCTATTAAACTGTAACTAGACCTGCAATAACACAGGCAGGGAGGGAGGTATGTGGGATTCAGGAAATGAAGGTGAGTCTTTCTAATGTAATATTATCATGTTTCACGCTCGCATAAGCTAGGTGAGTTGACTGGTGGGCTTATTGGTTCATATTGAATGGGTAGTTTTACACAGTTTGTTCATCGTCCAACTGGACACCTTAAATTACCTCACGGTTTGTGGATCTACTAGCTGCAAACCCGGTAAGTCCAGCAGGTTACCTTCGTTTGTGGCTGTCACGTCAGCGCAGTCTCTCTGCGTCGCACACACTGGTGACATCATCCGTTTACTTTACTGCTGTGTTGTTTTGGTGTCTGTCTGAACCTGGGTCATGTGACCTGATGATGTCAGACCCTAGTCCACGCTGGCCCCTGCAGATGTGGCTGAGAGACCCTGGGCAGACGGTGCGCGTGGGCCTGGCTGCTACCACCGCCAGCATCCAGATATGGTTTGGAACAGGCAGATCAATCTAAGCTGCCTCCGTCAACAGAAGATATAAAGCCTGACCTTTCCGTTTCCATGTTTCGACGTGTCGACGCAAACGTTGAGGCAAAACAAGTCGAAATTCCGCCATCAGGAAAGACCCGGAACGTTCCGGACTTGGAGTCGCTCGGGGGGGGGGGGGGTGAAGGGGCCGTGGGATCAAAACACAGAAGGCCGACGGGTTCAAATCGAAACGGCGGAAACAAAGTCCGTATTTATTTAGCCAACTGGAGGAACACGATGATGGATGAAGTCTGTTGCTGTCATTCCGCTAGCCGTGTGGTAACCTAGTAACCTCAGTCCAATGCTGTAGCCCACGCAGCAGGCTTTATCAGGGTGCTTCTATTGAGTGAATGGTATCAAGTCCTTGACGGGAGAGTCCCCATGAGGGCGGAAACTGATCTCTGCTGTGTCGCCATGTTCACTTATCCTTATCCTGTTACAACGTGATCCCAAACACACCCACACGCCTAAACAAACCCGAACACACACTCGTGTCATTGTACAGTGCACACACACATACACACCCACCCACCCACTCATCCTCTCTCCTCCGCATGATTAGGGATGAGGGCTGCTGCCTGTTTGTAGAGAGCACCTGTGGGGGAGGGGCCTTTCGAACGTCTCGCTATGCCACTGCTGATGCCGGCGAGGAGAGGAGCGGGGGCCATTAGTATGCCTGGTCCTCCTGCTCCTCTTCCTGCTCCTCCACACCGATCAAACGTGCATCTTCAAGGTTACTGTCGTACGCACAGTAACAGTCAACAGTTCTTCCCAATGCAACGCTCGATTTGACATACTTCCTCAACTGGGCAGGCGTAACTCAAAGCGATACAGTAAACGACAGCACAGCTACAGTATTCAGCGGACATCAAATAAACGAATAGGCTCGATTGATTCCTTAAACAAGTGTAATCACCGCCTAGGGGATGTGAATGGGTGTTGGCAGAGCCTGGTGTCGGGGTGAGACCAGAGAGGCTGGTTGACAGAGTCAGAGCTCTCTGAAGAGGACGCTGGCTCTCTGTCCTCGGTTCAGGCTGGGTGGCTTCAGGGGTCTTTCTTCTCTGAAGCATTGGTTTTGTTTCTCTGAATCCTGCTTGGGCTGCGCTCACGGCGTTTTCTGACCCCGTGGCGGTCATTCCGCCTTTGACCCCTGATGCTGCTGACCTCATGACCCCCCCTACATTTACGAGGCAAAATAGGATGCTTCTTGTGCCTTTTAAGAGAGAGACACGCGTCGTAATGTTCGGGTGGACATTGTGTTCTTCCTGTTGTTGACGGATTACACACGACACAGAGCTGCTTTGAGAACATGCTAAAGTCAGTTAGCATTTTACAAGTTGTCGTTGAATATCATCAACTTATCCGTTTATCAAACCTGTGATCCATTGAGGCTCAAAGGCTTCCCTTGTACTGTGAGTCCTTCACAAATCTCTCCATCCCTTCTGTAGAGAAATGGTTTATCAAAAGACGGGGTAATGATGTGATTGACTGAATCATCTGAATTGCAGATACTGGGAGACAATGGCTTCAGTCAGCTTTGATTGAATTAAAAAGCCAATCTAGGCGGTCTCCAAAGGTTTATTAATCAAACGCTGACCTCCAGCGACCCCGCTCTAATCAGTTTTCCTTGTTGTCATAAGCTTTCAAACTGTCTCTGTAGTCTGAGCTCTCAACCTATCATGCGGCACCCTGGACACTAACTCCCGGGCCTTAACCAATGGAAGGTCTTGTTTGTTTATCAGCGTGGTTGGGAAGCCTGTCTGATGTGGACTGTGAGGTCGTCAGATGGGTTTATCCACCCGCTGGCCCAGTGCTGTGTGCTGTTTAGGGAAGGATGGTCTGCATTCAGAACAACAACAGTAATCTCTTGTAATCCACACCATCCTGTCGCTGTGTGGTTACCTTTGTAGACACCGGGTGCGTGAGTGTGTGAGTTCCCGCCCTTTTTTGGGGGTCATATCGCAGCAGTAGTCATGCTCGTCCTCCCATTGGCTGGCCGTGCCATCAGCCCTGCTGGCGGTGTGGTTGTGGTGGTTGTTGTTGTAAGCTAATGTCCGTGTTTTCTTTTTTTTGTCTTTTGTCTCCCTCTTTCTTTTTTTGTCACCCTCTGTGGCTTCCACCGCCGTGTCCATCACCGCCCTCCCCGCCGCTCACCTCGACATGTGATCAACATCACACCGACCTGCCACCTGCCTGGACCCCCACACATCCACCCCTCCTCTCCTCTCCTCTCCCCTGCTCTCTCTCTCTATCTATCTCTCTCTGTTGCTCCCTCATCTCACTCTCTCATTCTTCTCTCTTTCTCTCTCTGTGAAACTCTTAACTCTTTCTCTATTACCCCCTCCCCTCCTCCCATTGTTCTCCTTTCTCTTGTTCTCCGTCTGGCTCTGCCTATTCTTTCAATTTTCTCTTTCCTCTTGCTCCGTCTCTCTCACCCGTTTACCTCCTCCGTCTCTCTCTCCCTCCCTCCCTGCTCTCTCCATCCCATCCTGCTCCCCCTGCCAGCCTCATGCCGAGATCAGAGAACAACCCAGCACATCAGGTAAGCTAGCGACCTTTCACAGAGGTGGGGGAGGAGGAGGGCGGAATGAAAGATGGATGGTGCAGGGGTGGGAATTTGGGGGAAAGAGGAGGATAAAGAGGCGAGAGATGGGGGAATTACAGAACGGCTTTGGTATGACAGATGAGACAAGTTTGTGTTTACATTGGTAGCATTTGTCTTAACGCTGCTTATTGATCGGATTGTCCCCCCCCCATACTGTTCTCCTGTGTACGTGTCTCTGGGTGCCCTGGTCGACCTTTAAAGGTGACCTTAGGGAGTCTGGTGGGACTGGAACATCTCGGACTCTGTTAAGAGCAATCTCTCAGGCACAAGACTAGACTCAACCTAGAAGCATCATAGGATCTCTGGCAGGGGGATCTATGGACTGCATTGTATGACAGGCTTTGTATTGGGGTGTTGTGCTTGCTCTGCTGGCTGACTAGAGGCCTGCTGATTGGCAGCGCCTCGTTTCAGTCAGACGTGATTGGACAAGCATGACCACATCTCACGAGTCTCCATCCAGGCCTCCACCGCTCCCGGGATAACAGGCCTCCACCCTCCCCTGAGCGGTCACATGCCAGACCCGGGCTGAGTCACTGGCTCACCACGCCGACCTTCAGTCAGTGTGATATACGACTGGAATGACTTATTGAATTGAGTCATCGGATATCTGTCATGTCCCGAACACCATGAGAGTAGTGGGGAGCGTGTGTGTGTGGGTGTGTGTGTGTGTGTGTTTGTCTGTATCTCTGTCTGTTTCTCTGTGTCTGTCTGTCTGTTTCTCTGTGTCTGTCTGTCTGTTTCAGGGCTGCTCTTCAGGACGGGTGTTTGATAGAAGTCAGCAGAGCGAGGGCTGATAATGACTTCCTCTCTCCTCTGTGTTGTGTTTCCACTCTGCCTCATTTGGCCATTGTCTCCTCCCTCCATTTGGGGAATAACAGTCTGCTTGGCATTTGGTTGTGTCCCAGGTTGCATAGTTTCATGTGCTTTTGAGCCACTTTGCAGCAGCTCTCGTACCGCGTCGTAAGTCATCAAGGACCCCGACTGCACGGTTCAAACAGTATGTCAGCGAGCCCAAGTAACGGTGTGTATTTTTAGCAGACACAATGACATGGTGGTACCAGGTATGAGTTTGCTCTCTGGCCCCCACAGCGTTCTCACACAGAGTCGACGACAGTCTGGGGACGCTTGTTTTAGCCCCCCATGTGATGTCTTCTGAAGTAGCTGAAGAACATGACATGTACGATAACATCTCTTTTTAGAAAACTGTTTCTGTTTCTTGCTGTCTATGTCTGTCTCTCTTTATTTTTATATATATATATTGTTTTTCTCAAACACACACAGACGCTGAACACAAACTCTGGCTTCTCTGTGTCCATCTAGATTGGACGCTGTCTTGTCTGAATTATATTCTGGATTATGATATTTACTCTCAAGTGTGTCTGGATTAATGTGGGTCAGCCTTTAAAAAGGGTTGTGTGTAGGGACGTGGTGTCCTCAACCGTGAGCAGTAGTGTTTGTGTGACTGAAAGGATATACACCATGTATGAAATCTTGCACTGCAGGTGTTTACCACTAGAGGGCTCTTATGTTCTTTCAAAGGACCACCTCTGTTCAGAAGCTGAAAAAGCTGAACTAATCACACCCCCGCCTGTGCCTGTCTCCCTGTGTCTTCATCTCTCTTTCTCTCTGTCTTTATCCCTCTCTCGCTCTCTCTGTCTCTGTCGCTCCGTGTTTTTCCGTCTCTCTTTGTTCTCTCCAGCTGCCGTAGTCCCCGGTGATGAAGCTGTCCTTTTGACCCCAGGGAGGATGAGCCAGCGCCAGGGGAAAGAGCGAGAGAAGGAGAAGGAGGCGGGGCTGCAGACCCCCAGCAGAGAGCTTCTCGCCAGCCCCTCATCCCTCAGCCCCGGGGTCAGCTACAGCCACGGTAAGACCACTCCTAGATCATCTCCCCTCACACACCTCCTCCCAGATCATCTCCCCTCACACACCTCCTCCCAGATCAGCTCCCCTCACACCTCCTCCTAGATCAGCTCCCCTCACACCTCCTCCCAGATCAGCTCCCCTCACACACCTCCTCTTAGATCAGCTCCCCTCACACCTCCCAGATCAGCTCCCCTCACACACCTCCTCCTAGATCATCTCCCCTCACACACCTCCTCCCAGATCATCTCCCCTCACACACCTCCTCCCAGATCAGCTCCCCTCACACACCTCCTCCTTGATCAGCTCCCCTCACACCTCCTCCTAGATCAGCTCCCCTCACACCTCCTCCCAGATCAGCTCCCCTCACACCTCCTCCCAGATCAGCTCCCCTCACACCTCCTCCCAGATCAGCTCCCCTCACACCTCCTCCCAGATCAGCTCCCCTCACACCTCCTCCCAGATCAGCTCCCCTCACACCTCCTCCCAGATCAGCTCCCCTCACACAGCTCCTCCCAGATCCGCTTCAGTCTAATACTCTGATAAACCTGGGCAGAGAGTTCCCCTCCTGTAGGTTCTCCTGGAGCTCCTGGAGAGCTGTTCCCTGGAGGTTTACACTCCACCTCTGCTCCTGGAGTGCTAACCTCCAGTAGGTTTTCATTTCAACCCTTATCCAGCAAACCAATGTATGGACCAATAGGAGGGTAGATATCCAGGAGTGGGGTTGGTCAACCCTCACCTGGGCTCCTCCCTGCAGACCACCCTTACATTGTAAAGAGAAAGCTGACCCCATGTCAGTCCTATGTGGAGCAGCATCAGTGCTCTCTGAGAGAACAGGTTTATTCCGGAGCTCTGCGGTGCTGCTTGTCTCACAGCGCCCTCTTGAGGTCAGTAGGCTCGCCTGCCTTTGGTCCATCTTGTGTCAAAAATACAGTAGCGGTAGTAACCCCATATGGGACTGCATAGGTTGTCATTACTTTGAGTACAGAGGTCGTCTATGAGATGAGGGCCTGTTTGTGGCGGATTCACTTTGAAATACACGTCGGGTATTTTGGGTGGTAGAATTCTTTTGGGGGTGTTTTGAGTTTTAAAGGTCTCAGTATTGGTGGAGGCTTTTTTAAGGTTCCAGTTCACTTATGATTTCAAAACTGTAATACTTTCATAGCAACTTATGTTGGTTATGTGGCACATTGTAAAAGTTCAGTTGGTGTTCAGTCAATTTAATAATAACATAAAAAAATCCACAAAACATAATACATGTGTGTGTATATATACATTTAAAGTTAGTTTATTTTTTGTGATAATATCAAGAAAAGGTTTATTTGCGATTTCCAAAATAAGCCAAATAATTGCCACTAGAGGGAGCAAAAATATAAATGAAAGAAATGGTTTTGTTGGCATCCTTATGGCTCCAATATAGACACAGAATCTTTTGTTTCACAGTGAAGGTAAACGCCTTGATGAGCCCTTTCATCGTGATCTGTTTACGTCAGGCTCCAAACAGCACGGCTGTTGTTACGATCCCATTCTGAACAGGAGACATTTGAATGTTTCTAGGTCAATGTCAGTGCCAGATTTGTCAACAGCAAAGCACATCTCCCTGCATTGTGTATCTCTATTCTGAAAAGCACAAGGAGTGCTTCATACTGTGGAGGGTTCTCCTCAAGGTTGTTGTCAAAGCTTCTGTTGATCTCCTTCCTTCCAACAACATCCTCCCTCCCTCACCCCTCCCTCCCTCCTCACCTCTCCCTCACGACTCACCTCTCCCTCCCTCCCTCACCCCTCCCTCCTCGCCTCTCCCTCACCCCTCCCTCCCTCACCCCTCCCTCCCTCCCTCACCCCTCCCTCCTCACCTCTCCCTCACCCCTCCCTCCCTCCTCACCTTTCCCTCACCCCTCCCTCCTCACCTCTCCCTCACCCCTCCCTCCCTCACCCCTCCCTCCCTCCTCACCTTTCCCTCACCCCTCCCTCCCTCACCCCTCCCTCCCTCCTCACCTTTCCCTCACCCCTCCCTCCCTCCCTCACCTCTCCCTCACCCCTCCCTCCCTCACCTCTCCCTCACCCCTCCCTCCCTCCTCACCTTTCCCTCACCCCTCCCTCCCTCCTCACCTTTCCCTCACCCCTCCCTCACCTCTCCCTCACCCCTCCCTCCCTCACCTCTCCCTCACCCCTCCCTCCCTCCTCACCTTTTCCTCACCCCTCCCTCCCTCACCCCTCCCTCCCTCCCTCACCCCTCCCTCCCTCACCTCTTCCTCACCCCTCCCTCCCTCACCTCTCCCTCACCCCTCCCTCCCTCACCTCTTCCTCATCCCTCCCTCCCTCACCTTTCCCTCACCCCTCCCTCCCTCACCTTTCCCTCACCCCTCCCTCCCTCACCTTTCCCTCACCCCTCCCTCCCTCCTCACCTTTCCCTCACCCCTCCCTCCCTCCTCACCTTTCTCTCACCCCTCCCTCCCTCCCTCACCTTTCCCTCACCCCTCCCTCCCTCCTCACCCTCACCTCTCCACTCTCCCTACAGTTTTTGAGCCGTTCTTCAATCCCCACCTACTTGTCACCCTCCACCCAACCACCCACCCCTCCAGCACACAGTTCATTGAAAGCATTAAGAAACATGTCACTAGAATCCAGTTATTCAGCTCGCATGCACTCTATGCAGAGTTGGGTCTCCATGGTAACCCAGAGTAGCCTTCCTTGTTTCCTGCAGAAAGGACAGTGAGGGAAATATGATGTTGTGACACTGCAATTCAACGTTGGTTGTCATGAATGGACTGGAAGCCTGGTGTCTATTGTGAAGACATTGTTGTTTCCCTGTGATTGTACGGCATACATACAGTAGTCATGTGGTAGCGTAGCTCACCTTCAGTCCTGATGCATTTCTGTGCTGTGTTATACATGGTTACTTGTTATAGATGAAGCTGGTTGTGTTCAGTCATGTCAGTCTCCTGTAGCGTTAGGCAGCGTTCTGCAGCAGCAGGGGGGCAGGCCTGCTGGGGGGGTTCTACCTGACCCTGCTGACCCCAGACTCTGCCACGCCCATCATCCACACGCTGTCTTTAAACGTCTTGTACAGACACTGCAGGTAGAGGCCAAGGGTGGAAGAGAGAGTGAGAGAGAGCGAGAGAGAGCGAGAGAGAGCGAGAGAGAGCGAGAGAGCGAGAGAGCGAGAGAGCGAGAGAGAGAGAGAGAGAGAGCAGGTGGGGCTAGCATGGATTTAGGCTCAGCCTCGGGGATTACGTCCTGTCAGCCAGGGTTAACGACATGGTCCATCCTTCCTTCACCAATCACAGCCCCGCGCTCCTACTTCCTTCCTGGCCTTCCACCAATGGGAGGGCGGGGAGCGGGAGCTGGAGAGGCTGTGGGGGGAGGGGGGGGGGGGGAGAGGCTCAGGTTGTTACTGGTGGGTGGAAAACAAGGAGGACATGATGGAGGATCTGGGGGCCTCAGGCCTTGGCCCGCGCTCTGATGTCCGTCCGCTAGACCTGCGCTACTGCCGGACGCACAGACGGACGTAACATGGATGTATAGATTTGCCGGTTCACCGATAAAGCTTCTGTTTTTGTGGGTTGTCGCAAATTGTCTCATCATGGCTAACTTCAAGGAAGGTACGGTTGGGGTTGTGAATGCAATCTGTATTGGCCTTTAACGCTCGTGCTAATGAGAATATCCATTATTTAGCAGTAAAAAAAATCAACGTCAGCACTATGTGTTTAAGTTTATAGCTTGTTTGTCGGATGAAATCAAGTTGAGAATCCCCCACACACTGTGCTGTGCTTTAGCATACTTTAGGAAGTATGTGTGTGTGTACGTGTGTGTGTAGCTAAACCATTGTGTCATTATGAGGATAGAATGAAAGCAAAGCAAAGACCAGCCAAACACTGCTTAGGTTTAGCCGTACCAACCCGAATCTTGGCGCTAACTTCACGATAACCCCCCCTCCCCCCCCCCCCCCCCCCCCCCCCCCCCCCCCACTGCATTCAACCGAAGTAGAGGACACCCTTAGGAAGGTCCCTGTCCATGCCTCCGCAGAAAGCCTCTTTGTCCCAAGGCTAATCCCTGGCTTACAGGGTCTCAGGCCATTTTAGATAAGATGTCCAGCACATCCAGATACCATTCGTGGGCTAGCTTGACATGCTCTCTCCCACATCGTTTTGGCTGGTACAGTGTCCAGATATTGACATTTTCTATCTTTAGTCCTGTGGGGCACCTGTGAGCTTGTGGTGTAAAGGTGATCGAAGCTAAGAAGCCTGTTGGCACTGCGAGTGTTAGGGAAGGTTTCTGGGGTTTGGATCAGTAACAGTGAGATAAAGAGACGTGGAGAGACAGTACGTGAGTTTGGACTCTGTCTGACTGACTGTAGATTTATCATATCGGTCTTTAGGGTTTAGTGGATGACATCCAACATTTTGGTGTTATTTGATCAGTAAAAATGGACGGCACAAGATAGACGTTACTAGTCGTAGCTGTCTTACTTCAACAGTTCACCGGCTGAGAAGCAGAAACCAGCCAGGCACTCCAGGAATGAGCAACACTCCTGTGTCAGGTTACTGGTATAGAGAGCAGCCATTGATGCTTAGTGGAGGAGAGCAGTCATGTGACTGGCTGTATCAGCAGCATGGTTCCAACACCTGATATGAGCGACGGGCACTGGAGCAGAGAGATCACATGGGTGAATCCATCCTCTCAACCGGGCCACATAGTTGAGATTCAGTCAGGGAACAGGTAGACCATCTATAACATCAACATACATGCTGACAAACTGGCATTTGCTTTGCTCTTAATGTTGAGATGGTTTGTCCGATAGACCATCATTATTACCTCAAAAATTATAAAATGGACGATACCAATTTCTTAAAAAGTCTAGCCTAGTCTGGTAGGTAAATGTTCAGAGAGTAGAGCTAAACATGCATGACCTGCAGACTCGACCTTGGGGGTTAACAGATTGTTGCCCACTGGGTACAATAGGTTTACATTGGTCGTCTGAGGTTCTTTGCATGCTCAGTGGTCAAACCATCTACTCTGGTCACAAACCCATAGCAAACCCTATTTGACCTCACAGATTAACCACAAGGGATTACTGTGGTTGTGAGCAAACTTGTGTACTTCAACAAGATGGAAACTCAGCTTTTCCCTTGTCTAGGTGTTCTCATGCTACCTGGACCTGATCTTGTTACATTCATTTGCAATTGACCGTGGCCAGCAGCAATGCACCAGATGCATTTTTCGTGGGGATATTATAACTTTAATAGTTTGCTTTATGTCAACATGGTTTAGAGTTGATAAAGCAAAAGGGTGGCGTGTTCATCCTCTCTAATATTTAGCCACATTAGCCTGCTGTGACATTGTTCTGTCCAGCTAGCTTCGGGCCTGCTTGAACAGGAAACGTTCCTCAATGACACAATTGGCTGCAGCATGCCAGGATCAGTGAAATATGTCGTGTGGAGAGAATAAAGTGGACTTGTATTCCAGTATGCTACTAACCCAGCTACTGGTGTCTAGCCCATGTGTATCTCCACAGCACTGGAGCAGACATTAGGGGTAGTGTTACTCAGGTGGTAGGATAGCATCTGTGGAGACACAATGGACCCTGCTCATATTTCAGCTGCATCCCACAGTGAATACATTCACACAGAATGCTGGGGAGTGTTCCCACTCTCACCATAGAGCGATATGTCATGTTTGTGCTAGCGCTATGGGTTGTCTGGCTGTTCTTTATTGTGGGTAGTTTGTTGACTCTGTAGAGTGGTTACACAATGTTTGAATGCAAACACCCCTGGCTTGGGTTCTTTAATTAGTCTTAACAAACACTGTCCTCAAATGAGAGTACATTGCAAGCTGTCTCTTGACCTTTCCTGGCTTCTCTTACCTTCATACATGTTTGGCTAGAAAACCGAGTAAACCTCATGGGCAATGAGAGGAACAAAATAATCAAACTTGTGACTTTAGCTCAACTCTTGAGTTTTTTTTCTTCTTTTTTCTTCCAAGTTGAATTTGTGTTCTGTGGTCGAAGGCCGTTCAGTCTGACATGACCCATCTGAACTTTCTTTTGCTGAGGTAGCAAGTTAATTAGGCCCGGGATTTGAATTAATCATGCGCCAGAACATCCAACTATAATTACCTGTGCTAATTAGTTCATTCGATTCTGGCAGCCATTGGCACAGATTTATCTGTTTGCACTGTAAGGCGTTTTTAAAAAGGGTTGCCAAGCAACGCCATGACATCAAACCACCAAGTAGTCGCTATCAAGAGAGTTCCGTGTTCTGCCTAAGCACACAGCCACGGATGGAGCCACGCCATGTCCCTGACAGGCGATAGCAAACCCTGCTTGGGCGGATGCCACTCGGGTGGCGTTGTTGACGGAACAAACCAGTGTAAATGTGGCGAGGGTGGGCGGCCAAGCCCAGACGCTAGCTTGTACGCAGGGCAGGTCAGCTGAAAGGGACCCAGGGACGCTGGAGGACTGGGGCAGCCAGGAGATGGGGTTTCACTGATAAGGACTGCAGGCCGTCTCCTTTCCGCAGAGATAACCACCGCTGCCCTGTGAGACTCACTTTCACCAGAGTGACTTGAGTAGTCGGTTTGAGAACACACTAGCATCTTGTTGTCACATGCTTTCCTTGTGTGGACCCAAAGTGCTCTCACGGGATGGTGTCTGTCCTTAAAAGAAGCCCAATCTCCTCCAATCTCCCTTTCTGCTTCCGACCCGTCTGATTGGTTCCACTCCGGATTGCGGTGTTAGACCGCAGTCTCCCGAGGGAGCGTCACCATCGATCTGCTCCCAGCTGTTTCCTCACCGTGCATCCAGTCTTGTGACTGGATATCCCTGGGCCTTAAAAACATTTACATTTACAATTTGCCTCAGAGGTCACAACTGAGAGTTTAGGATGCTGTTGGTTTCATAATCGGAAAATATGTTTCAGGCTTTCCTCGTAAAAGTTTTTTTTTTATTTTATTGTCACGTGAATATCTGTGACAGTGGGAGAGTCCTTCCAGGGGACAAACAATCCTTTCTGCCGACTGAATCGGTGTGTGTGGTTGGTCAGATCTTGGCTTGGTCTCAGTGTTTCATCCAAGAGAGGCTTCATTCTATCCTCATAGGCAGCGACGATAGATAGTGTGTGTGTGTGTGTATTGCTATAAGGGTGTGTTTGATTTGTGATGCTGTGTTGGTAGACTGAGAAGGGGGGTAGAACCCGAAGAGTATCTGTGTTTCTGTGCTTTTAGAAGAGCAGCACTGAGGGAGGGGTACATTAAGATGGAAGAGGATCAGCAGATACAGACACAACGAGGCACAAAAGGGAAAATACGGAACCAGTGAATAGTTACTGAGAGAGTGAGAATACAGGAGAAAGAAATAGGAGAGGCGAATGAAGGATGTCAGTGATGTATCTCTATATCTTTTTTTAAACACCATTATTAGTACCATAAGAGAGGAGGAGAGGGGAGAGCGGTGGAGAGGCTGTGCGGGAGGAGAGGGGAGAGCGGTGGAGAGGCTGTGCAGGAGGAGGAGAGGGGAGAGCGGTGGAGAGGCTGTGCAGGAAGAGGAGAGGGGAGAGCGGTGGAGAGGCTGTGCGGGAGGAGAGGGGAGAGCGGTGGAGAGGCTGTGCGGGAGGAGAGGGGAGAGCGGTGGAGAGGCTGTGCGGGAGGAGAGGGGAGAGCGGTGGAGAGGCTGTGCAGGAGGAGGAGAGGGGAGAGCGGTGGAGAGGCTGTGCAGGAGGAGGAGAGGGGAGAGCGGTGGAGAGGCTGTGCAGGAGGAAGATACGATGACACTCCTCCACCCTGTACAGAAGGAGGGGGCGGGGCTTCCCTGATGCGTCAGTGTAGTACTGCCTGCTCCCTCGCACTTTCATCGCAGACGAGACCGAGCGAGAGAGAGAGAGGGAACGAGGATAGAGGACAGAGAAGGGAACCGAAGCGTGCCTCGTTGCTCCAGTGCCTAGAGACCGAGCTGCCGTCCTGCTGTGCTGTGTGTGTGGGTGTGTGTTGTGTGTGTGTTGGGGGTATGTGAGTGTGGCCGGCTGTCTGACTGACTTGTCTGTCTGTCTGGTCGATTGACTCGCCGGCTGACTCGCGGCCGTGGACAGCAGACCGGAGCATTTCGTGGCTCACGCCCTCCGCCCCCGCCACCCCCCACCACCCCGTCCCGGCGCCCCTCGGCGGGCCTCCTGGTCCCCGGCAGCCCCATGATGAAGGAGGAGGGAGTGCTCTGCCGCCGCCGCTTCTCCACGTGCGGCGGGACCTCGTCCGTGCGCCCCCCCCACCCCGACGGACGCAAGCTGATCCGCAACGCCTCCTTCGGAGGCTATAACGACCTGTCGCCCATCTCCCTGCCAGGTTGGTGTGTGCTGCCCCCTCCGCTAGCGCCCTCCCCTCCTCCCCCACCCCACCACGTCGGGACAGAAGCCTGGTGTGGTGCTAGTACCTGTACTTAGCACCTGGTAGCTGACTAGAGCCGCAGCACTGTAGCTAGTCGTGTACCGTTTGCTAGCTCCCCTGGAACCGTAGAATCCCGACCCCTGGATAGTGTTCTGTGGGGGGTTTATGGGAACAAACTTTGTAGTTCTCTCGTAGAAGTGTTTCTGCGGAGTGTCGGGAACGGTGTCACAGGACATATCCTCTGAAGCTGTTGTAGTTGTTATTGCTGTGTTCTTGTATTTCCAAGCTTTTAGATTGCATACCATCTGTGTAACTGTGGCTGCTTTGAGGTGATTTCAAGCTGAGGGAGAGACTGAGGGAGAGAGAGAGAGAGAGTGAGAGAGAGAGTGAGAGTGAGAGTGAGCACCATCAGGTTCTCCTAGCTGTCAGCTCCCAGGCCTCGTCTCCATTCATCTTGATTTGAGTCAGCTCAGAACGCTCTCGGCCAAGAGCTGACAGCTGTTAGAAGGACTGCCGATGGTGGCTGCCCGCCCTCCCTCCCTCTCTCTCTCTCTCTCTCTCTCTCTCTCCCTCCAGCTTTGAACCTGTCCTTCTTTCTTTCACTCTCTAAATCCCCATGCTCTCTGACTGGCAGCCTTCCGTTCCGTTCTCTAGCTTTCACACGGTCTGTCTATCTCTCACTCTCTCTTTCTCTCTCTCACTCTCTCTATCTGTCACTCTCTCTCACTCGCTGTCACTCTCTCTGTCATTCTCTCTCTCTCTGTCTCACTTCGTTTCTTACGGAGGAACGTCCTCCTGTCCTTTTCTCGAGCTCTGAGTGAGATGTTGTGATAGTGTTCCCACTCTGCATGGGTGTGTGCCAGTCGGGTCTGAGGTTTTGCAAGTCATACTTTTCACTCAGAAAAAAGACTAATAAAAGGTTTTAAAAAAAGGATGACACCTCTGTCAGGAAATGACAAGCAGGATCCCACAATGTATATGTTCTGTTGCATCCTAATGTTTACCAAGGCTAGTGGGTCAGTCCTGCCTCCCTCATGACACAGCCTGCTGTTTTGTTGCCTGTTGTAACATGGACTGCGCTATTAATTCAGTGTTTCCCTCCTAGGAATTCCTAGTATTTTCTTTTTAGCAGTGGGGGCAGGTCTGTCCTATCAACTCCCCCCCCCCCCAAGCCGAAACGAAGTTCACTATATTTCTGAGCAAGTTAATTTAAAAGTCTACTGCCTAATAGCTAATGCAATATTGCACGTATTTTTGTTCCTATTTCTCCTAAAGCAATAAGGTTAGGCTACTGAAAGAGACCCCTTCTTCTCATAAAGTATGTTCTAAATGGCAATAAATAATGGACGTAACTGATTGTAAATGGTCAGTAGCCTAGCCTATCGATTAAGGTAGGCCACTCTAAAGCCCGTGTTCACTGTCTGCTTCCTTTGATCTTGACCTATAGGCTAAGCATTCTGTAGCAAATAATAACAATAAACCCACTATGAATTACATTATGTTAATGCATTGTAACTACTTCAGCATACTAATGCACCTAAAATAGAAACGTGAGCAAGGGCGTTCAGCAATCGCTATCGAATCAACAGCCCACGTGCAATTGAGCTGGCGGGGCGCCACGGCAAAATCAACATAGAGGAAACACTGTTAATTAATATTGCCATTTACTTTGACACATCAAGGTTGGACCTCTGCTCTGCCCCCTTCCACACACACACACACACACACACACCTCCCCACTCATCTCTCAAGGTTACCGGGTGCTCACTCTGCCCAGGAAGGCTGTTGAAGGAAGGCTGTTGAAGGGCCAGTGACTTGGCAGCTTAACATGGGCACCTTTCTTTAAATAGCCTTGCATGTTCCAGACCACGGCATGGCTCCTATCAGCGTCCTTAATGCCTGGGACCTCCGCACACAGCCGCTTGACTGGAACACCACCCCCCCCACCCACCCCCCCCCCCCCCCCCCCGAGGCCTGGGACCTCCGCACACAGCCGCTTGACTGGAACACCACCCCACCCACCTCCTATCAGCGTCCTTAATGCCTGGGACCTCCGCACACAGCCGCTTGACTGGAACACCACCCCACCCACCTCCTATCAGCGTCCTTAATGCCTGGGACCTCCGCACACAGCCGCTTGACTGGAACACCACCCCCCCCACCTCCTATCAGCGTCCTTAATGCCTGGGACCTCCGCACACAGCCGCTTGACTGGAACACGACCCCCCCCCCCCCCCCGAGAGATTAAGCGCCGTCTTCCTCCGGCGGCCACACCGGGGGTCGGAGCGGAAAGAGGATCGGGTTCAACAGGTCCAGTTTTCCCAGACTCCTTTGTTGTGGTTTGATTGTGGACGCTTGCCTGGATCATGGCTGGCTGTCAGACGGACGGATGCACGGGGTTTAGGGGTGAATGAATAGAGGCCGATTTCAACTGAGGGGGAAGGATCTTCAACTGCTGGATGGATGTGGTGTGGCCTCAGGGTCACTGTTACCATGGCAGCATGTGATTACACGGCAGTTCAATAATAAAAAAGATATTTGATTGTGGGGCTGTATCAGTCACAGCAGGGGCCTTTTGAAGTTGAGAAAAGTAGTGCATTGTTCCAAACTGACCATGCTACTACGACCCAGCAGAAGATATGAGTGTGTGAGACTCAAGCAAGCATTCAAGCCTCTTAGCACCGACTCCGATGAAGCGACAGAAGGATGTGGTTGAGTCGAAGGATGAGTAATGGATAGGATGGGAACAGATGGTACGAATAAGAGAGAGAGAGGCTGCACCTCAGTAACTGGAAAAGCACCTGCTCTTGTTCAGCTCCTACCATCATCAACGCAGGGTATCTGCACTCTGCTTCCAGCATCCCTATGACACACGCTCACACAAACACGTGCGCACACTCATGTTTCAGTCGAGTGAGCGTTGCTGACAATGACCCCCATTTTGTCATTGTCATGCCAGTGGTTGCCATGGCATTCTCTCCTCTCGCCGAAATGCATCGTTCTCTGAGATGGTCGTTTTAGAGTTCACAAGGAAAAGACGACTTGGACTCAATTCTCCATGGAAACTGTGTTTTTTCTTCAGCTTGCTTGGTGTTTTTCTAGTCAAGTAATCCTGCTTTCAATTAATATCAAATGATAATATTAAGTTTCACAGAGGGGGAAAAAGACTAAAAGTAGATGTGTGGGGTAAGGATACATTCAAAGAGATAACTAGAAAACGACTTAAAAAAGAAAAAAAAAATGATTCTATTTGAGTTGACTGTCCATATACCCGGTTCAGAAAAGGATTGATCTCCTCCTCGCAGCGTTTCTTCTTAATCCTGGAGAACAGAGCCGTGACGATGGCAGATGAAGAGGACCCAATGAGAGCTGGAGAAATGACACATCCTCAGAACTCATCTGACAGTGTTCAACTTGGAATCATCCAAACGGCAGGCACAGTCATTGCTCTCTTCTCTTCCTTCACTTCTCTGTCCATCATTCTCTCACTCTCGCTTCCGCCCCCCCTTCCCTGGTGTTTTGTCGCATAGCTGGGACCGTGCAGACTGATTGACTGTTGCTGCAGTCATGCTTCTTTCACAGAGGACACGTGCATGCTCACACACACACCCTGGTCCGCAACTCAATATCGTTTCATTCATCCAACTCCAGCCCAGTGCGGTGTATCTTGGTGGATTGCTGCCAGAGAGTCAGAGAGCTCTGCTGTAGGAGCTTAAGAAGCAGCCTTTTCTGTCAGCACTTCCTGTTTCCACAAGTCATGATTCTGACACGACGCCTAGCCAAGACAGTTGTCCATGACTTAGGAGGTTTAACTCATTTGAGACTTTCTCCCTCCTCCACTTGTCTCCCTCCTCCTTTTCTCTCCTTCCTCCTCCTCCTCCTCTTCTCTCCTTCCTCCTCCTCTTCTTCTCTCCTTCCTCCTCCTCCTCTTCTCTCCCTCGTCCTCCTCTTGTCTCCCTCCTCCTTTTCTCTCCTTCCTCCTCCTCTTCTCTCCTCTCCTCCTCATCTTTCCCTAGTCTGTTTATCATCTTTCTCTCCAGTTCTCTTTCTAATCCTATCTTTCGTCTGTGAGCAACGGCTCCCTGGGTTCTGAGTTCTGCCTGGGTGTGTGTGTGTGTGCGCATTTGTGCGTGTGTGTGTGGCCGTGCTCGTTTTTAGACAGATATCACATGGATGCTTCCTTAACAAAAACGTGACGTTGAATATCTGGGACTGTTTCATTACGACACCTTGTATTAAAGGAAGGAGGAAGTCACTGAGTCAGTCAGCCAATCAGCACATGAGTCATCATTAACCTTTTCAAAAATATCCAACTGACAACACCCACCTACCGGCTGAATTCCTTTTGCGCTCCCCTCGGGGGAGCCACCTATGGCATTGTCACGACGGAGGGGGAGATGACAGGCTCTGGAAGTTTCTATTATGAATCCCTCTCCAGGCTGGCTTCTGACCTCACGGAGCTCTGCTGGGCGTGTGGCAGCAGGGCTGCCGTGACATTCAGGAGACGGGGGGGGGGGAGCATGGACCAGACCATCTGCGTGTGTTGGTCAAGACCTGCTCTCGGCTGAAGGCCACATTCTGCCTCCAGCGACTCAGAGCCAGGACCAAGACCTCTGCTGGCCATCAGGGTGCAGCAGCTTCTAATGAATAATACAACTATATCGGCGCTGGTTCGGTTCCTACTGTGCAGCTTCTCCAAATAAAATACTGGAGATGTCTGTCTATGTTTAGGTCTGTGTTGTGATGAATGCGATGCGATGCTTTATCTGAACATATTTGAGGGGCAGTTTGATTTCAATCCAGACAATGGACTGACAGGACAGTGCCTCTCACCTGGGCCTAGCGTCACTCACCTGGGCCTAGCGTCACTCACCTGGGCCTAGCGTCACTCACCTGGGCCTAGCGTCACTCAGCTGGGCCTAGCGTCACTCAGCTGGGCCTAGCGTCACTCACCTGGGCTTAGCGTCACTCACCTGGGCCTAGCGTCACTCACCTGGGCCTAGCGTCACTCACCTGGGCTTAGCGTCACTCACCTGGGCCTAGCGTCACTCACCTGGGCCTAGCGTCACGCTCCCTCCTGGCTCTTCCTGTCCATCACGAGCTCACTGCCTCACATCCTCTTCATGTACAAGCTGTCGTCAGCACCCTGGGTTTGAATACATGCCCAGCCCTTTCTGTAATCTCCCTTCCATCTCTCTCTACTGATAAGGATGGATGTCTCTACTGACACTGATATGGATGTATGTTGGGTCCCAGTCTGGTGTTTCTATGTGAGGTGGTCTTGATCCGGCTGTGCGCCCGTCTGAGTCTTGACAGATGCTATTGGGAGGGTTGCAGACGATTGCAGTCTGCTTCTCAGACGATGCATTAGACTAGTTATTCCAACCATGTCCAGACAAGTCATGTTGTTCCATCGAGTAATAGGATGACTATGAATAATCCTTTTTTCTATTACATCAATTGTCAAGCAGTATTAATGTCCGATTCAGAACATTTGGAATCAGACAGCCGGTGGATTCTGGATGGATACAGATGAATCATGTTTGTTTTATAGCAGTGTTTGATGGTAACCGTTACGGTCCGAATGATTGAATGTAGAGTAATTTAGGACCTGACTGATTTATTTGGCTAACCCTGGCTTTTGAAGGCTCTCAGCTGCCAATATATTTCTGGATACCGAGCCCTTCCATCATGGTCTGTGTGACTGATGAACTAGGGGAGTGTGGTTTCTAAGAGCCAAAGCACCAGCTAATGGACATATTTTGACTTTGCAAGCACTCCTGAGTGCTTCATAAACCAGTTATCTTGCTCTGTCTAGCACTAGGAGGACTGCGCTAAATCCCTGTTTATAGCTGCCAGAATGTGTTAAGATCCAGCCTGGAGTTTATATTGATTTATTCTGTGTAAGTGTTATTTCAGCAGTGTTACCTTGAAGCTGTCTCCAAATAATTATGACACGGAAGTGCATCAAAGAAATGGCCTGGTGAAACTATCTCTGGAAATGTTTTCTCAGGCTGCTGCTGTTTGTGATAAAAAAAAAAAAAAGTTATCAACTATGCTTGTCTTCATAGTTTTTCTTTCCTCTGGTGTCCGTCTTGCCTTCTGCGTCAGACTGAAGTGTCAGTGTCGCTTCACATCAGGCGCCAACGGGTGTCAACCACGGTTCACATTCTCTGTGCCGTTGTCCATCTCAACCCATCTCAAATGTGTCATTTAGCATTCACCACACTGCCTCGCCACCTCGCTCCACACTGGGCTCACTAACCGGCCAGATATGCATGTACCAAAGTACAGAACCAACCTCGTTTGGCTGAAGATACCGATGCACGTTTTGCTTGGATGCTAACGAGACATTGTGTGGAAATGTGATTGGGGTGAAAATGAGCCAGGGACGGATGAGTTGTGCTGGTGGGGGTGACAGCAGGTCTGAATGTGACAGACCAACAGCGTAACGAGACGTCTTTGAAAACCAACAGTATGTACCGTTCAAACATCAGTTAATCTCGTTAAGCTGTGTGACTTGTTCTTTCGCAGAGAGCCGATGAACCATCTGCACTTTGAGTCGCTCATTAGAGCTCATTAAATATGGCTTGTGAACAGCCATGAAATATTCAGAGCTGGGTGTTTTCAAAGGGCCCACAGGGGTCGTCTGCCATGTTTTCACACTCTTGTTGGACATTCCCCTCTCCAGCACATGCATCGGGTGAAGCATACTTCTAGACGGTCTGATCGCTCTGTGGGGGGGTGGTGGGGGTGGGGGGTTGGCGTACGCTCCACGTGTGTGTGTGTGTTGCAGGCCCCGTGCCGATCCTTCTGTGTGCTTGTTGCAGGTTTCGACAGGGGGAAGGAAGACCTGCCCTTGCCGCTGAAAGAAGATTCATCCCACTCTATATCGAAGAGCAAGGTACCGTCTTCAAACACGCCGGAAGCTTCCACTTCTCCCCTCATCCTTTTCCTAGACCCTGTCTCCCCTACAGAGTGCACTCCTCTGTCCTCCTTAAAGTAGAAACCAATCGATACATTTGAAATAAACATCACCCCTTCCCCTGTGTTAGTAATCGCCTCCCATTAACGGTTCACCCCAGTCACTGATGGGCGCGTGTGGAAGCTGCTTCTGGTGAGACGTTCACGTGTCAACAGAATGTGGAGACGCATCCATATTGAACAGATGTGTTTTCTCAGAGAAACACAAGCTGCGTAGCCAACCCCTTAAAGTGTCACTGCAGCAGCAGCCTGCGGTGCATGGAAGACGCCCTCTGGCTTTTTAATCGTAGCATGAAGCTAGTTTAGCCAGCCTGCCGTCGCTCATGTCCGTGTGTGCGGGCTTCCTGAGTCATGCTCGAGTGGGTCGAGTCCGGGTGGACTTTTGATTGCATCCTCATTAAGAGTTTGTCGTCGGAACAGACGCACTCAGAGCCATCTCTCTCTCTCTCACCTTCCTCCCTCCCTTCATCACTCCCCTGTGGGGGTTTGGATTCGCCCCCGTGCTCCACAAGCACCACGGTTAATCAGTCTGGATGAGCGAAGATGACGACGACCACATTTCAAAGGTCCCTACTTCAAAGACACTTGAGTCGCACAAATTGAGGCAAACGGCATGCGTTTTAAATCCCTATATTCAAACTGTCCTCGCTAAGAGAAAAAAGAGGGAAAAGAAACACGTCTTCTTTACATATTTTCATTCCAAACTTTTGAGTGACGTCTCAAAGAGCTTTTAAAAACATCCCTGCTTACGTTTCGGTAATGGGAAGTCAAAACTGTCTTCACCACAAGCATTGAACAACTGCCACCGTCTATGGGCACGCAGCCCTCCCTACACTCCTCCCAAATCAATGCACCAATCTCAAACAGGAAGTGCAATGTCACTGAACACCCCCCCCTCACACCCACACGCGCACAATACACACACACACACAGTGACAGGGATGGAGGTTGTTGTCTCTGCATTAGCTGCTGGATATACCAGCCTGACCTTCTGGAGTTCTGGTCCCTCCCCCGGGGGAGATCCTGCCCTCCATCCTGGGGAGATCCAGCCCCTAACCTGTCCTCCCCCAGGGGAGATCCAGCCCCTAACCTGCCCTCCATCCTGGGGAGATCCAGCCCCTAACCTGCCCTCCCCCAGGGGAGATCCATCCCCTAACCTGCCCTCCATCCTGGGGAGATCCAGCCCCTAACCTGTCCTCCTCCAGGGGAGATCCAGCCCCTAACCTGTCCTCCTCCAGGGGAGATCCAGCCCCTAACCTGTCCTCCTCCAGGGGAGATCCAGCCCCTAACCTGCCCTCCATCCTGGGGAGATCCAGCCCCTAACCTGTCCTCCTCCAGGGGAGATCCAGCCCCTAACCTGCCCTCCATCCTGGGGAGATCCAGCCCCTAACCTGCCCTCCCCCAGGGGAGATCCAGCCCCTAAGCAGCCCTCCCCCACGGGAGATCCAGCCCCTAACCTGCCCTCCCCCAGGGGAGATCCAGCCCCTAACCTGCCCTCCATCCTGGGGCTCACACTCCTGTCTGCAGTGCCTCTCTGAAAGAGAGCCTTCAGCCCTGGAGCCGACTCGAGGAGTCATGGGTTAGAACAAGTCTTAATGGAAGGGGTTGGATGTGGAGCACAGACAATGATGAGCCTAACAGCCTAGGCTTCTACAGGGGCTGTGTCTCCGAGGGATGATGATCATCTACTCTCACTCTCAAAGAGCACGTACTCTGTACATGACTATATGAAACTTTAGTTTGAGTTTTCTTGCCGTTTGAAAAACAAAGTACTGGTAGGTGTACGTTCCGGGTCCCTCCCCTCTACTGTTTCCCAGCAGTCTAGCCAGAGTCCTGTACCTGGTTATCAGGTGGTCCTTGTTATGCTGAAGGTCTCTCTGAAGGTCTCTCTGAAGGTCTCTCTGAAGGTCTCTCTGAAGGTCTCTCTGAAGGTCTCTCTGAAGGTCTCTCTTCTCTGTCCTCCCAGTCAGAGACCAAGCTGTACAATGGCTCTGACAAGGACGTGTCAGCCTCCGGGAGCAAGCTCACCAAGAAGGAATCTCTCAAGGTACTGACCACACACACCCATGCAACGGCTTTCAAACTTCTGTTTGGTTTTCAAACACGAGGTCTTGAAGCTGGACAATACGATACACCAAATCAACCCGTTTCTCAAACTTCAATTGGATTTCCAAAGGCAATTTGTAAAGTTCACAATAGCAGCTGTGACGACCGCCCAAGGAAATCATGCCTCGCCATTAAACCGAGAAGGTTTTCTCCCGATCAATATAACCATTCTAATGTATCAACCAGAAAGTCACGACTGCTAAATGGCTGGCCGCAACACTTAGAGGTGGCGACTGAAATGAACAGCAAATATAATGAGTGTTTTGGCCTATGGTTCCTGTTTAAAGGCAGCCGTGTGGAATGCTGTCTGGCCGGTCTGAATACTGATTAGGCTCTGTCTCACAGCCCGCTGGGGAGAGACGCCATTTTCAACACCTCTCCATTTAGATGTGGTCTCTGACTTAGAGTTATGCGGCGTGACAAAAGTTCCAAATACAAGTTTAATATTGAGGTTGTCTTTAAAATAATGGTGTTCAGAGGGCATTGACGTTCTGGAAGATGTCTGGTGAGGTCAAGGAAATAGGTTGGTTCTTAGTAAGATGGAGGGTTGTGAGTGGTACTGTACAGGAGCTAACGTCCTAGCTGTGTGCTGCCTACAGGTGCAGAAGAAGAACTACAGGGAGGAGAAGAAGAGAGCCACCAAGGAGCTGCTCAGCACCATCACTGACCCCTCCGTCATCGTCATGTCCGATTGGCTCAAGGTCAGTTTAACAAGAACTACTTGGTGCTAAGGTTCCAGGATGGCCTGTTTCGATCTGAAACATTCAACAACTCAGAACATGCCTCGCTAGTCTGCAGACGCTTCCAGTGAGGGGATCGGCCGATGAATAACATAAAACCAGCTACTTCCTTGTGGGTGTGTCATTTGTATGATTTCTGTGTGTATGCATTTCTAAACGCAGATCCGGGGCACGCTGAAGAGCTGGACCAAGCTGTGGTGCGTGCTCAAGCCGGGCGTGCTCCTCATCTACAAGACCCACAAGAACGGCCAGTGGGTGGGCACCGTGCTGCTCAACGCCTGCGAGCTCATCGAGAGGCCCTCCAAGAAGGACGGCTTCTGCTTCAAGCTCTTCCACCCCCTGGAGCAGTCCATCTGGGCTGTCAAGGTACGGGACGGCCAGGCCGCTCCGCTGGGCCTCCCTGCCCGGGGTTTATACCGGGGAGGGAAGCTATGAAGAGGGGGGGGAAGTGATGGGTTAATGCAGTGGTTCTCCAGGGACCCCCTGTCCTGCATGTCTTGGTCAGTCAGGTGTGTTGGAGCAGGGAAACATCTAAAACATGCAGGACCGGGGGTCCCTGAGGACCAGGGTGGAGAACCACTGGGTTAATGGAATACTGGATTTTCAATAAGGAGTGATTGTCTGAGGCAGAGTTGTGGAGCAGTTAAGGGACTGATTGTGGTTGTCTTTTGTAAACCTTCCTGTCTGGATATCTCTTCCCCGGGTCCTGTGCACAGTATGGGCTGTATCTCGTGTCGGTTCATAGCTGATCCATGTTCGGATGAGCATGTGTCCCGTGCTGTAGCCCTTTCCTCAAAGGGCCTTTTCACAGCTTGTGTCCTCTCCTCTAACCCTGTAAGACCCAGTTGTAAAATGACAACGTCACTTTCAGCTCTCCAAAAAACACATTTGCAAAAGATTGTTGAACGACCAAATGTACATAGCCAATGGGTCCTATTGTGTTGTCTTGCAATGCCATTAGATAAATGTGGTCTTTCAAAAAAAAGAAATAAGCAAATAGAGAGCTAAAAATGACTTTGTAATTTTATAACCAGGAGTCTTACAGGGTCCACAGGGCCTCTTCACAGATGGGAGGGACAACACAGGAACAGAATCAGATTAGTGGCAATGTGTTGATGGAGGACGAGTAAAGATCATCTCATCTCATAAACCTTGGTTGTAATTGTTCACCTTTAAGTTTGTGTTTGGCAGCTTCCTTTTAATCCGACTCTTTCTGTCTCTCTGTGTTGACCTTTGTTAGCACATGTACACTCCTTTACCTCAGGTACAGGCCTTACGGTGTACTGTCTTGTCTTGTTGCTATATTGCATATCAGTGAGAGTGCTCTGACGTGTGTGTGTGTGTCTGTGTGTGTGTGTGTGTGTAAGCAGGGTCCCAAAGGGGAAGCCGTGGGCTCCATCACCCAGCCATTACCCAGCAGCCACCTCATCTTCCGAGCTGCCTCTGAGTCTGATGGTAAGAGACAACGTTCTAGCAGCTTCTCCTGGGTTCTCATTTCACGTGTCTTGATGCATTTCCCCTGGTGCAGAAGCCTCTGTTTCTGCCTGTCCTTGTGTGTCCTTGTTTGTGTGTCTGTGTGAATGTCACTGTGTGTCTCTCCTGTCCCTGTGTGTGTGTGTGTGTGTGTGTGTGTGTGTGTGTGTCCAGCGTACCTCAGTCATATGATCCACATCAGTGAGAGTCTAAGGTGGTGTCCTGTGTTCCAGGGCGGTGCTGGATGGATGCTCTGGAGCTGGCTCTGAAGTGCTCCAGCCTGCTGAAGCGGACCATGATCCGGGAGGGCAAGGAGGAGCTGGCCAGCTCTGGGGAACACTCCCACATCAACTTCTACAGCCTGCTGAGAGCCCACAACATGCAGGGCTTCCAGTGAGTCCGGCCCCCCTGCTCTCTCCGTCAATGGCACCCCCCCCCCCCCCCCCCCCCATGGAGTCTGCCCCCCCACCACCAACCCCATCACCTCTCTGCCTCTCCCATCAACTCTCTCCCCCCCCTCCCTTCCTCTACTCAGCCTGTGTGAGGAGAATACAGAGTAGCAGAGTGTAACTGGTCGAGGGTGGGCGTTCTCCCTCCTCATGGAGTCAGAGGGAACTTTCTTCTCGAGGCTTTGAACTTGTTGAGTTGTGGAGGAGCGATGCTCTGGGGTCCAGGCCCTGGGGGAGCTCTCCGGCTGCTCTTACCACTATGTTCTGAGGAGACAACCCAGGAGATCTGCTGTTATGGACTGGCTGGGCCAACTGCAGAGCTGATCAATGCCTGCATGTTGCACTGTACTGTTTGGGGGTCTTGCTGTGTTACTGGGCTGTAGATGTAGCTAGATGGGTAGTATGGCTAGATGGATCATTAGAATTGATCAATGGTTTGACAGGTACTTTCCCCTCAAATAGTTTGCGTCATACAGCCGTGTATCAAAAAAGTGAAACACAAATTGTACACAAGTGACTCCCAAGACAAGTGAAAAGACGAGTACCATAGGCTGTGGTGTACTACCCAGTGATGTGGCTCTGGTGCGAGTGCCATGCTGTAAACACCGAGCCCTCCTCCCTCCCCAGGTTCAACGACAGCGACCAGTTCAAAGACCCGGACCTGTACTCGGACAAGTCCGACCGGGAGAACGAGCCGGACCACGAGGAGTCGGACCCGGAGGGCCTGGAGAAGAGCGAGGAGAGCGACAGCGACACGTCGGAGCGCCAGGACGACTCGTACATCGACCTGGACCCCAACGAGGCCCTGCGGGAGACCCCTTACCTGGAGCAGTCTCACGAGGAGCTGGGAGAGGTGAGAGACACGCCCCGATTGGCTCACAGCACTGAGGCTGCATGTGTCGGCGATTGTTATTGGCTGCTTTTGCGCTCGAAGGAGGAGCTTGGGGGCGAGGCGTGAAGAGACACGCTCTGATTGGCTCGTGTGACGAGTATAATAATCGACTAGAATGGGTCGAACTCACTCGGTATAAATACCAGGTGAATCTTTGTTTTAATCGAGTTGGAAAAGTAAAGGGCATCGGATCAGCTTGAATCTAAATGTCGGGGATAGAGGTGTTTGTGTGCCTGCGTGCATGCGCGTGTGTGAGAGGTGTATTCGTGACTCACCAAGTCCATGTGCATCATCAATTAGAATGAAGCCTCTGACAGCCCCTCTTTCATCCCCACAACATAGCTCCTCCACACACACACACACACACACACACCCTCCTCAGGCAGCATCGCCCCCCAACATCCACAAAGACAGAGCCTACCTCCCCTCCCAGCCCCCACCCAGCCCGGCTTCATAACAACACTTGTCTGTCAACACACACAAATGCCAAGCAGACGAGCCTGCTTGGCTCATCCTTGAAAGGACTCTCACTGCAGTGGAGATGCTTCTGGGAAGTAGAACATCCTCTCGCTGGGTGAACACACGAGCGTGAAAGCCAGCAAGAAAACACGTTTAACATGTGTGTCGTGAAGAAGCGTCAGAGGTTTTTAAAAAAAAAGGGTCTTAATATAATGTACACATCTGCATGAAATATTGATCATTTTGCGCTGCCTCCAGAAATAGCCGTGGTAGGGCCCAGTGTCAGAGAGAACTTTCTGGAGGTGTAGGGTGTTAGAGCCGGAGTGAGATGGTGTCAGTCTGGCGTGTCTTTATTTAACTTCCTTACTCCCTGAGGTCAGGAAGCGTGGAGGAGGGTGGAACGAGATCATCAGCTGATGGGGCGACAGAACATAGACTTCCCTCAGAAACATATGGCACTGAATTGAGATGCTTGTTTTGTAGTTGAGGCTCAAGGTTGCATGTGTGCGTGTGTGTGTCCCAGGCTGGCGAGGCGTCCCAGACAGAGACGGTGTCGGAGGAGAACAAGTCTCTGATCTGGACCCTGCTGAAGCAGGTGCGGCCGGGCATGGACCTGTCCAAGGTGGTGCTGCCCACCTTCATCCTGGAGCCCCGCTCCTTCCTCGACAAGCTCTCCGACTACTACTTCCACGCTGACTTCCTGTCAGAGTACGTATGAACTTCCTGCCCGGTGACGCTCTACGGCGATTTCCTCTCTGAATAGGCTCTGAGGACAGCACCGGCTGCCAGGACAGTACAATCACACGACAGAACAGGTTGTGGATTTGCGCATCGATTAAATTAAGGAAGAGTAGTTCTAAGACACGGCTGCTTACACTGGGTGTTTTTAGGTTTGTTGAGTTCTTCCGTTCTCCCCCTCATGTTCCACCTCTCTCGGTTTTCCAGGTCTGCAGTTGAGGAGAACGCCTACAACAGGATGAAGAAGGTGGTGAAGTGGTACATCTCGGGGTTCTACAAAAAGCCAAAGGTGAACCGGAACACCACCGCATGTCTGTTCCTCCTGAACACTTGGTCAGGCTGTCAGTGTGTATGAGAGGTGTGTGTGTGTGAGTGTGTCACTCCCTCAGTAAACGGGAACACTGAACACTTCCTCTCCCAAACACAGGGACTAAAGAAGCCGTACAACCCCATCATCGGCGAGACTTTCCGCTGCATGTGGCTCCACAGTAAGACCAACAGCAAGACCTTCTACATCTCTGAACAGGTCAGCCTGCTGGCGCCCTCTGCAGGACCTACTGGTGGATGTCTCTTGACTTCCTGTTCCTGTCACCTGACTTCCTGTCACCTGACTTCCTGTCACCTGACTTCCTGTCTCCTGACTTCCTGTCTCCTGACTTCCTGTCTCCTGACTTCCTGTCTCCTGACTTCCTGTCTCCTGACTTCCTGTCTCCTGACTTCCTGTCTCCTGACTTCCTGTTGCTGTCTCCACCCAGGTGTCCCATCATCCCCCGGTATCGGCCTTCTACGTCAGCAACAGGAAGGACGGCTTCTGTCTCAGCGGCAGCATCCTGGCCAAGTCCAAGTTCTACGGTACGCCGCACACGTCAACACCCAGGACAGAGCCTCATGGTACCTTATCAGGACCATGTCTCCCTAGTGATAACAGCATCGCAGGGTCGTGTAAACACGCTGTACCTTCATGGGTGCAGTGCTGGGATCTGCTCAGCTGATTGTTCACGTGTCCAGGTCGGGGATGTTGACAGGCGTTCCTCGTGCGTGTGTGTGTCTGCAGGAAACTCCCTGTCAGCCATACTGGACGGAGAGGCTCGTCTGTCCTTCCTCAACAGGGGCGAGGACTACGTGATGAACATGCCCTACGCCCACTGTAAAGGTACGCCCTCTCACCTCCCCCATGCAGCCTACACCCTGCTGTCCTGCTGCGCTCCTCTGCGGGGGGGAGCTACACAGACGCGGCTGCGTGGGTGTTCTAGAAGAGTCGCGTTCCTCCATGTGATCTCCACCTCGGGTGGTTTGGAGCTGGAGGGATGGTATCGTCTCTGTTCTGCTGACGGTCCAGACAGTGATAGCTTTCTCTATCTCCCTCCCTCCTTCTCCTCCCTCTCCCTCCCTCCCTCCCTCTCTCCCTCCCTCCCTCCCTCCCTCCCTCCCTCCCTCCCTCCCTCCCTCCCTCCCTCCCTCTCCCTCCCTCTCTCAGGTATCCTGTATGGCACCATGACCCTGGAGCTGGCAGGTCAGGTGACCATCACCTGTGAGAAGACAGGTTACAGCGCCCAGCTGGAGTTTAAACTCAAGGTACAGCCAGCCCGACAGTCACTTAATATGACTGTTCTGTTACTGTTAGCGTTGTTTTCCCGCCCTGTATCCTTCCTGTTCTGAGCTGTGCTTTACGTGTGCTGGTTCTGCCTCTCTCACCACAACCTGTTTGGCCGACCTCCAGCCGTTCCTGGGCAGCAGTGACAGTGTGAACCAGATCTCTGGGAAGATCAAGCTGGGGAAGGAGGTCCTGGCCACGCTGGAGGGACACTGGGTGAGTTAGCCGAGGGAGCAAAGAGGGCCCCGCACGGTCGTGTTGCATGTGCTTATGGGGATGAGCGTGTGCCTGGTGAGGCTGTGTAGCTGTGGGGCGGTGAGCTGTAGGACTGAGGAGGCTCGCTGTGCTACGTGGAGGAGGTGTTGTGTACGCAGCGAGGTCTGCTGGAGGCTGATCAGACTGTGGGCACACAGTGTGTCAGGGTTTCATTTAGGGTCTGGCAGTGTGCGGCTATATCACTGTGTCCTCTCTCCCAGCACGAGCCTCACTGCAGACTGTGTGTGTGTGTGTGTGTGTGTATGTGTGTGTGTGTGTGTGTATGTGTCTCACATAACAATCTCCTGGATTATTATTCTGTCTCACACCATACCAGGGTCTTCTGGGTAATTACCTCTCAGTCTAGATGTGCTTGGTTCTGGGAGTCTGTGACTAGAATCACAATCAGTGTGTGTGTGCGCGTGTGTGTGTGTGTGTGTGTGTGTAGGCTCGCATCCCTGGACGGGTCAATACTGATACAGCTCTTTCACTCATTTGCTGTCAGCTCTGCACTGCCTGTTCAATACCTGAACAATGACTTGACAAATAGGTGTGTTAAGTTAGTGGATATGTGTTTGTAAGATGGAACACTTGGCCTCAGTCTAAACTGATTAGACTGCTGCGTGTGTGTGTCTGTGTGTGAAGTACTCTGCCTAACGACAGTGGTGTGTGCTTCCAGGACAGTGAGATCTTCATCAACGATAAGAAGACGGGGGTGGTGGACACCTTCTGGAACCCCACCCCCGACCTGAGGCAGAGCCGGCTGACTCGCTGCACCGTGCCTCCGGAGGAGCAGGGAGAGTACGAGTCTGAGAGGTACCACAACGCACACCTCTACAGAGATACCACACATGTACATAGAGATACCACACGTCTACAGAGATACCACACATGTACATAGAGATACCACACGTCTACAGAGATACCACACATGTACATAGAGATACCACACGTCTACAGAGACACCACACATGTCCATAGAGATACCACACGTCTGCATAGAGATTCCAAACATCTAGGTAGAGTTAACCATCTGCTGCTCTCTACACATGTACCTTCCAGCCTCGGTCATGCTGCTCATGAACCTCCTCTTTCACAACAACCTCTTTCTTTCTTTCTGGACCGTTCATCCACTGTGTCCCTTAGTGTCCCTTCTGTTGGGTGATTGCCCCCTCCTCCCCCTCTCTGCCAGGCTGTGGCAGCATGTGACTCGAGCCATCAACAACAAGGACCAGACCGAGGCCACCAACGAGAAGTTCATCCTGGAGGAGGCCCAGAGGAAGTCTGCGCGAGAGCGCAAGGCCAAGTGTGAGGAGTGGGTCCCCTCTCTGTTCGAGCAGGACTCCGTCACTGGGGAGTGGCATTACCGCTATGCCGAGTGAGTCGCCCCCTTCTGGAGGCCTCCATGGGTGGCATGCTGGGGCTGGGGCTGAGCCCTGGGCTGGGGCTGGGTTAGATGTTGCTGGGTGTGGGTGAGGTGTGGGTGGGCAGGATTGACAGGTCAAACTGAGTGTCTGAACTTCATCTGTTGCAATGTGGACATCCCCTGGCACTGTGTCCAGCAGCTCGGCATGGACTACTGGAGCCTTGTGACCTCTAGTGGATGGACTTGGTCACAACATCACCCACTGGTGTCCTGATTCCCCATCTCTTTTTCTCTCTCTCTCTTTCCATTTCTCTCCATCCCTCCCCTCTCTCTTTTCACCCCCCCCCCCCCCCCCCCCCCACCCCCCCATCTTGCAGCACCCGCCCGTGGGATCCTCTGAACGATATGATTCAGTTTGAGAAAGACGGCTGGATCCAGACTAAGGTTCGCCACCGCACCCCTATGGTACGTTCTGCCAGTGTTATTAGTCTCAGTAACCAGGGGCCGCGGAGGGACAATTGCAAGTGCCAGGTAGGTCGACCACCTGACCCGCCGTCACCCTCACGCCTACGGCCCTGTTCGCAGCAAAGACCTTTTTTCTTTTTTTCTTTTTTTTGTGGTTTTCTCCACGTTGCCGCTTCTTCAGTTCTTATCACTGCCCGTCCGTTTGCTGCCTGCGCTCTCTGCCCCAACCATTCACCCAACAGTACACACACCGCCATCGCCTGTGATTGGCTGCTTCCGTGTGGGCGCCGCCCACTGCACCCTCCATGTCGTCTGTTTCTCCGGCGTTGTCACATGGACCACTTTGTCATGTTTTTGTTGCTGGTTTTGTTGCCCTCATATTTAAAGGCTACTTTGTTTTTCAGTTGCTCTGCGCTCTACATGCTATAAACTGTACAGTATTCAGTTGCACAATGTCAGTTAGTGTGTGTGTGGGTGCGGGTGTGTCTGAATGTGGTCAATTATCACTCTGGCATGCATCACAGCTGATCACATTTTTGTCAGCCTTTGTTAGTTAGATTTAAGTGTTTCATTGTTAACCTATGCTCTCCTACTTGTTAGCATACCTGATTTTAAAACGTACGCATTAAGTCACTTCTGTTAAAGCCGTATGATAGTTTTTTCTACCAGATGGAGTGATGATAGTGTGTGTGTGTGTGTATGTGTGTGTGTGTGTGTGTGTGTCACATTGATTTGGTGTCTGGTGTCTTTGGCTCCGTCTTCATGTGTGTGTGTTTGTGTGTCTGTCTGGTTGCCTAGGTGACGGGGCCAAAGAGAAAGCACAAGCAGAGCGACAAGCTGAAGAGCCCTGAGAGCGGCTGCTCCTCTCCTGAGCCCGACCGCCAAGACTCCTCTGGCAGCGAACGTAAGACACACGCACACATACTATGCAGAAGCCATACATACATACATACATACATACATACATACATACATACATACATACATACATACATACAGTGCCCTCCAAAAGTATTGGAACAGTGAGGCCAATTCCTTTATTTTTGCTGTAGACTGAAAACATTTGGGCTTGACATCAAACGATGAATGTGAAACCAGAGATCAACGTTTCAGCTTTTATTTCCAGGTATTTACATCAGGATCTGATGCACAAATTAGAAAATATCACCTTTTTGTTCGAACCCACCCATTTGTCACGTGAGCAAAAGTATTGGAACATATGACTGACAGGTGTGTTTTGTTGCCCAGGTGTGTCCTATTACATACATTATTCAATCAATAAATACCACTGAATGTCTACACTCAGGTTCAGATTGGGTAAGATAGGTTTTGTCTATGCAGACTGTATTCAGAGGTGAAAACAACATGAAAACCGGAGCGCTGTCTTTGGGTGAAAAACAAGCAATTGTGAGTCTTAGAGAAGATGGAAAATCAATCAGAGCCATTGCAGAAACATTGGCCATAGCCAGTACAACCATTTGGAATGTCCTGAAGAAGAAGAAAACTACTGGTGTACTAAGTAACAGACGTCGAACAGGTAGACCAAGGAAAACATCAGCAGTTGATGACAGAAACATTGTGAGAGCTGTAAAGAAAGACCCTAAAACAACTGTTAGTGAGATCAGCAACAACCTCCAGATGGCAGGAGTGAAGGTATCACTATCTACTGTTCGCAGAAGACTTCATGAACAAAAGTACAAGGGCTACACCAGAAGATGCAAACCACTCATTAGCAAGAAGAATAGGAAGGCCAGGCTGGAATATGCCAAAAAGTACAGAGATGAACCTCAAAAATTCTTGGACAAAGTTTTATGGACTGATGAGACAAAGATTAACTTTTACCAAAGTGATGGAAAGGCTAAAGTTTGGAGAAAGAAAGGAACTGCTCATGATCCCAAACACACAAGCTCATCTGTGAAACACGGTGGAGGTAATGTCATGGCTTGGGCTTGCATGGCTTCTTCTAGGACGGGCTCATTAATCTTCATTGAGGATGTAACACATGATGGCAGCAGCAAAATGAACTCGGAAGTCTACAGAAACATTTTGTCTGCCAATTTAAGGAAAGATGCAACCAAACTGATTGGCAGAGCCTTCATCATGCAGCAAGATAACGACCCAAAACACACTGCCAAAACAACAAAGGAGTTCATCAGGGGCAAGAAATGGAAGGTATTAGACTGGCCAAGTCAATCTCCAGACTTAAACCCTATAGAGCATGCATTTTACCTGCTTAAGAGGAGACTGAAGGGAGGAACCCCACAAAACAAACAACAACTGAAAGAGGCTGCAGTGAAAGCCTGGGAAAGCATCAAAAAGGAAGAATGCAAAAGTTTGGTGACGTCAATGGGTCACAGACTTGCTGCAGTTATTGAAAGCAAAGGATTTGCAACTAAATATTAAGTCTTATTCACTTAAATATGTTTTAAGTATATCTGTTCCAATACTTTTGCTCACATGACAAATGGGTGGATTCAAACAAAATGTGATATTTTCTTAGTTGTGCATCAGATCCTGATGTAAATACCTGGAAATAAAAGCTGAAACGTTGATCTCTGGTCTCACGTTCATTATTTGATGTCAAGCCCAAATGTTTTCAGTCTACAGCAAAAATAAAGGAATTCGCCTCACTGTTCCAATACTTTTGGAGGGCACTGTACATACATACATACATACATACATACATACATACATACATACATACATACATACATACATACATACATACATACAGACACACACAGTCTACATTTTAGCAAACTTCTCAGCATAGGCACCCTGGCCAAAGATGGTTCCAGCAATGTAACCAATCTCTCACACACACACACACACACACACTCACACACTTCACTAGTACACTTCCTTAGCTCACATCATATACCCACACACCAACCTCAAGGCAGGCATAACCTCCCCCCCCGCTAGCGTGTGTTAGCGTGTGTTAGCATGTGTTAGCATGTGTTAGCCTGTGTTAGCATGTGTTAGCCTGTGTTAGCCTGTGTTAGCCTGTGTTAGCGTGTGTTAGCATGTGCCAATGTTGGGCTGGTTCAGAGGTGACGCATGGCGTTGTAGACACGTCCTGCCTCTGCTGACCCCGGTGCTGCTCCTGCCTTTCAGGACACAAGAGCAAGCACACCAGCCGCTTAAGGAAGAAAGGAACGGACCTCAGTGAACTTCAAAGTGCCATTGATTCTATAAAACAAACACAGGAGGACATTAACAGGTGGGTGGGACCGAGCGAGCGTGTGTGTGTGTGTGTATGACCTAAGTGGTGTGTATGACATGAATGTTCATGAACAAAATAACCGTGTGTGTGTGTGTGTGTGTGTCCTCCCTCAGGAGCATCAGTGTGCTGCGTAGCCGAGCGGCGGGCCAGGCGGCCTCTGAGGGAGGCTTCCTCCAGCAGAGAGACTACGCCATCATCATCTTCCTCATCTTCGTGCAGGTCTTCATCAACCTCCTCTTCAAGTAGCAGCCGCAGCAGCCAGAGCCCTCGGAGAGGGAGACAGACAGACACAGACAGAGAGAGAGTCACACAAACACACACACACACTCGTCCAACTCCAGGACTCTGCAGGGGGGGTCTACAGACCAAGGAGTCAGGGACTCTCCAGGACTCTGTGGGGGGGGTCTACAGACCAAGGAGTCAGGGACTTGACCTGCCTCCAAAACCCCCCAAACACGACCCCCGACCCCCCCTCACCCCTAAAAAGTCTCTCTTCTCTGATGAACATCCTAAACGATGGGCCGCAACCACACACGTCCAGAACACAAGCCCTCCAGAGGAAGACGCGACACATGAACACTGTTTTTAAAGTCTATTTATTTTTTATTCGCTCGCTGTCACCACGGACAACTGTCGGATCCATATTTTTCAAAAAGGCGACTGGGGCGAGGTGGTCATGGCTTGAAAAGAGGAGTGTGGCATATCGTCTTCAACCTTTTCCCATCCTATGGAGTATGAAAAGCTTGGGGCGTGAGCGCCGGGATGGTGGAGGCCATTTTAGTGAGAGAACAGAGCTGCGTGTCACCTTTGAGAAGGCTTTCTCCCCCACCCTCCTACAGCTCCCCACACACAGGGAATGTGTTACACCGAAATCATGAAGAGTCATGAAAAACATGTTTTATTTTATTATCATTATTTTTATGAAGATGTTTTTCTTTTCCCCTCTTTGTTTGGTGTGTCCTTTTTGTGAGTAGGCTTTGACTTGGAAAAAGGGAGCAGGGGGGAAAAAAACACGTTGAAGTGGTCCAAATATATGTGACTTTTCTGAATTCTTTTGAAATGGCTTGAATTTCTCAATTGGACGGCAAAACAAGACCGGGAAACAAATAAAGGAAGGCAAACTGTAACAAAGAAAGAAAGTTAAGAGAATCATTTCCTGAATTCTTCATTCTTAATTTTCAAAGGAAAGACTCCTCTCATATTTTGCATACAAGGACAATGTAAAAACATAGATGCTTGACATGAACTATATCTGATTAGCATGTAAGGTACGAGGAACGTTCTGTTGACTATTACGCTATGCTGTCTTAACGTTACTATGAAAACTAGTCAAACACTTAGTAGTATGGTGGGAGGGAGGAGGACGTGTACTTTTAGAGTTGCTATTCTCACCATTGTCGACAAAGCAGAATATTAGTTAGACATCCAGAAGTTAGGCCAGCCAAACACGGTGTGTAGAGTAGAATGGCAGTCCTTGCCCAGTGTAAATAGTAATGGGACTGTGTCACTGCTAGCAGTTGTGTCTTATTCCATGAGACCCCCACACACTTCCACTGCTGTGCGTGCTAGCCAGTCTCAAACACCCATTGACCTGTGTGTCTTCTGTATGTGGGCAGCGTGAGCGCGTGCGTGCGTGCGTGAGCGCGTGCGTACGTGTGTATCATCATCACCGCCTCGTCACTCTCATCTTAGCAGAAAATATAAAAGACAGAAGTTAGAATGTGGTCATGAAATACTACAGTGCCTTTCTGAGCGGGGGAGGGGGCGGGTCTAGGGTTGGGGGGGGGGGGGGTTGGTGGGATGGGGTAGGTTTGTAAGGGGAGGGGGGGAAAGCGGGCATAATCAGTGTTTGGAGTGGACGTGCCATATGACGCCTTAGAGAAGTGTCCTGATTGGCTCCCCTCCCCGGCCCCTCCCCCCCGTGAGCGTTGTCGCTGCAAGTTTTCCGGAAGCTGACTCCTGCCACTGAGGAGAGAGAGGAGACTTTCTTTTCTCTCTCCCTCCGATTCATCCCTCCATCCTTCTCTTTTTTTCTCTTTCTCTCACTCTCTGTTCTCTTTCTCACTTCCTCTCTCACTCTATCTTCACCGAGGCACTAAAACCAAGGGAACAACCCGTGTATCCGCTTGTTGTCGTCATGTTGCTGTAATATACAGAAAATTAATTGTGTTTTATGTTTTCTATGTGGCACAATTTTGCTTCTAGAATAACTGATTGTTTCGTTTTTTTGTTGTTTTCCTTTTTTTCAGTGCAGATACACACATGATTATGCTGTAGCAGTTCTGTTCCCTGTTGTTATTGCGGTTGCACAGGAAGGATTTTCCTTGACCTGGTTTTCATATCAAACCCACTTCTCACTCTTCTTGTACCGCAGGTATTTATTTGTATGACATAAAATGACTTCCTGGTGGAAGTTTTGTTGTTACATGTAACATATCACCAAATAAAACAAATTACATTCCCTCTTGTCATGCCTGGGGAATCTAATTATTGAAACTACTTTAAACTCATGGAGGACCATAGGAACTGCAGCAGGTATACTTTTGCTGGCTCTGTGTTGGCCTACGATTATCTTTCCATCTCACCTCAGTCATGCAGTCAGACTTGCACCATGCCTCTGTCCTCACCAGGGGGCTCTCTCGGGTCATACAGCCTTTCCATAGAACAGCACTGACTAGCATCTCTAAACATGAGAGTTGCAGCACTGTATTATTTAACCATCATTCTGACTTCCTGAAACCATAATAATCCAGGATTGAGAGGCCAGTCATCAAGGCTATGAGGCACACACACCTGTCTGTGACGACCATGTGACCCCTAATGTGTGGTGAAGGGAAAGCCCGTCCTCAAATCGTGGACGTGGTCTGGAACCTCCGACTAGATTGTCTTCGTTCTGCCCGTCTCTCGTCTTCTATCCATCGTGACCAGAGAAGTGTATTCATGTCATCATTACCTCGGCCTATAGAAGGTGACAAGGAGAGGAGGCAAACCAACACTGTTGGAACTCGTCCCCTGGCTCCTTTTACATGGCCAAGGGCACATAGGGGGGAGGAGGCAGGGAGTCGGGTCAAGGACACGGAACAGAACGATCCAGTCCCTCTCATATGACACAAAAGCCCCTGATATCAAATCTTCTGCTCGCTCTGCAATCCTTTGTCTTTCGTATTGACACTCTCTTTACACTCTCCCTCTGAATCAGTGTTGGTCGTCTGTGAGCTTTCTCAGGGATGTGTGTGTTTGTGTGTGTGTGTGGCGGCCATCTAACAACAGTAGCGCAAACTGTAAAGTGCAGCCTGTCGATGCAGGGTGAGGTGACTGGGGAGAGGTGACTGGGGAGAGGTGACTGGGGAGAGGTGACTGGGGAGAGGTGACTGGGGAGAGGTGACTGGGCTGGGGGTTAGCTCATCTTCCACTAATCCTTACAGGTGTCGCAGCCTTGATAACCCCCATCTCAGTGCTGCAATATGACTGCGCGTGTGATCCGACAACACTTCATGACCGAAAGTATCTGGACAGCTGACCAGCGCCCCTCTGGGAGCTTGTTGGACATGACAGGCACCACTCTCATTCTTTAAGGTGCTCATATCGAAGGTTACAAAGGCTACAGAGGCACAGAAAAAAATGCGATAACAACAGCCGGCGAACTGTTTATAGAAGAACAATGACAACAGCCAGCAAACTGTTTATAGAAGAATGAGAACAACAGCCAGCAAACTGTTTAGGATTCCGGTACCAAGCATGGAATGCATGCCCAGAGACAGAATGATGAATAAGGCAAACGACACTGTGGGTGACGGGAGCCCCTCCTTGGTCTCTTCGTTTGAAATGCTGCCATCTGGGTGACATTATGACCTCCCTCCATTCACAAAAAATAGATCAATATTTTAATTTGTCCCACAAGACATTATGTTGTTAAACAAGTAATGCAAATAATACTCAACAGGATGTCCAGCTGGTCTGGCCCAGCTACTCTGTCGCAAGGTGTGACAAGGAAGGGGATGTTTCCCCACGGGGACAAAGTATCTATCTATCTTCTGGGATGGCTGTCCTGTTGGGGCGGGTCCGTGGGAATCGGTGGCCATTCAGCCTTGAGAGCATTTGTGATGTCAGGCACTGGTGTTTGATGGGAAGGCTTTCAGACGTCGTTCTGGTCCATCCCAAAGGTGTTCAGTGGGGTTGAGGTCAGGGCTCTGTGCAGGCCTCTTCCATTCCTCCATGCCAACCTCGTCAAACCGTGTCTTTATCAACCCCGCTTTGTGCACTGGGGCACAGTCGTGCTGGAACAGGAAAAGGACCTTCTCCTTAATGGGGGTGTCCACATGCATTAGGCCATAAAGTGTATACTGGATGGTTCATTCATTCTGGCCTCAACTCCTGTTAAGAGAAGCTGGGCTGTGCCAGGCTGTGTAAAAGCAGCTTTCTGGTGAGAGCGTGGAGTGCCTTCTTCAACGGCCCTCCTAAGCAGCAGGGCCTGTTATTAGTTCAACCCTCCCTGCTGAATGTGTCTGAAGTGGGGAGTGTAGCCATTGGATCTTGTTCACATCCCGACCAAACTCAAAACACGCTTATATGCTCTAGCGTTTCCCACTACCTTTTGAGTTGTGATGTTACTTGTTTTATTGTTATTGACTGTATTTTGTTTTTACTATGTATTTTATGGTGTTTTTTCTATGATTCTTTTTCTCATGCTTTTGTTCGGCACCTCCGTCAGCCTCTGCTGTGTTAATGTGCTTTATAAATAATATTTACTTACTTACTTGCTACCTCACTGCTACAGTCATTCATGTAAATGCAAAGGCCATCATTATCCATCTAAGACACAATATCCTTTGTCTCCGTTTATCTTTATCTTTTGGGGGCGGGAGTTTTTTTGATCACGAATGGCTGTTGGATAGTACTGTAAATAGATGATTTACATAAACAAAGACACAGTTTATGTTGGCTTTTGCATGATTAGAGCTGGGCTGCCAGGCTGATGCTCTGTTCTGGAAGGCGACCAGTGGAGGACGGGCCGGATGGGCCAGATGTGGGGATGTGAGGACTTGGAGGGCAGCCCCATGCTGCCACTCACAGCAGCTGCACCACGCTCCAATCACTGCGGCTCACTTCTTATGCTGCCCCCGTTTGATGAAGTCGCTGGTATGGGAACGCAAAGATTAACACCATGTAACACACTACGTTCACACTTTGTTATTGAATCACAATCACACTGATGTTGTGATGTTGTGAAATGTTCACATTCGTATGATGTCTGGCTGTCTGGCTGGTAGGATTTCTGGCTGGATGTCTGGCTGGTTGTCTGGTAAGATGTCTGGCTGGATAGCTGGCTGGCTGGCTGCTTCAGACTGCCAGTCTGTCCGTGGTGGTGATGACGTGGTGTTTCTGCTGAGTACAGAACAGCTGGAGTTGTTTATTATGACTTAATCCTTCTGTCTGCTGGTGCATGCTGGGACGGCAGCGCCCCTCACTCCGGAGGGCTCAGCACTCTTCCCTGCCACCTGTCGCTCACACACACACACATACACACACACGTACACAAACACACACACACATACACAGTGTCCCGTGCACTCCTGTCTTTGAAGCGGAGAAAACAAATGGAGTGGTATTACAATACTTGGAGTTTGGAGCACCCTCCCTTTCTTCCTTCCTCTCATGGAATCCCACAGTGACTCAGCTGTCAGCCTCAACCTGTTAGTCACCAAGGCAACAGTCACCTGACATCAGACTGCTCGGGGCTATGCGACGTCATCAGCTCATCAAGACGTCCTGTTTGGGTTTAATAGTGACCACCAAGTTACGTCACAGGAAGTGATGTCACAGTACAAATACTACCATATACCTTTACTGTGGCTCAGAGGATTCTGCATCTCATCACAGGTTATTTGGTTCATTACAAGTTTAAAACCAAACAAGCCTCCGTATTCGGTGTATTGAGTCTTATGAGCATACAACTATATAAAATCTCAAAGCTGACAGTTCCAATCCCATTATGATGGTCAAGACGTAAGGTGTGAAGAATCATGTGGGTTACAATCTCTCTGTCTTTGATCCAGAAGGAGCTGGGCTTGTGTGAACTCCCCCCCCCCACACACACACACACACACCGGCCTCCCACCCTTAGCCGTCCCCTTCGTCTCCCCCAGAACCAAGATGAAAGAAGACAAGACGGCATTTTAATTGTCTGCTCTTACTCGACCTCCTTCCTGGTGGAGAAAGGGAGACAGTGGAAAGTGTGATCAGGATTCAAAAAGTGGTCTAGCTGAGCTTGTGTCATGCATATAGAGTAGGATAGAATAGAATGGATGTACCTGTTCTTTTAATTTAAATCATGCTAACCTAATTCTTCATTCTTAGTCATTGCCCGCTTAACTCTCACTAAGCAAATCGATATTTCAAATGCTGTTGTAGCCACAGTGCTAAAGATGGTGCATTCTAATGTTCCCAAATTGTCTGTGCCACGTACTGGAGGTTTTGCATGATAGAACAAGCTTTCTCATTGTCCCAGCATCCCCTTTGTCCCAACACATCAGTGGGTAGATGTTGATTCATTATCAGCTCTCCTCTTCTGCCTTCACCATCCAAATGTCCATATTAGGCATATTGTCTCTCTCCTGGCCAGCCCTGTCACTGTTGCTAAGCTACCCATCCCTGCCTGCCTGCCTGCCTGCCTGCCTGCCTGTCTGTCTGTCAGTCTGTATTTCTGCCTGTCTGCCTGTCTGTCTGCCTGTCTGCCAGTCTGCCTGTCTGTGTCTATCTGCTTGCCTGTCTGTTTGCCTGCTTGTCTGTCTGTTTTTCTGTCTCTTTGCGTGCCTGTCGGTCTGTCTGTCTTTTTATTACAATGCCATACTCCATTTGAACTACATGGAGTGTAGAAACACAGGGGAAGGGAAGGATGAAGGAATAGGGGGCAGCAGGAGGAAAGTAGAGCATGTGAAGGATAAGGGAAACACCTTGTGATGCCGTGCTTATTATGCAATATACTCCTCCCTCCCCCCCTCTTCTCTCTTCCTCCCTCCTCATCTCTTTTTCTCCATACCCCTCTTCTCCCCTCCTCCCTCCACATCTTCTCTCTTTCTCCCTTCCCTTCTCCTCTCTCCCCATCTTCTCTCTCTCCCTCCTCCTCTCCTCTCCTCCTCTCTCCCCATACTCTCCCTCCCTCCTTCCCTCCCCCTCTCCTCTCCTCCTCCCTCCTCCTGTTCCCAGCATCACACCCTCCTCGCCAACATCCTGGCTCTCTGCAGGCAGCCGCATCTGATGCCTCGCTCTGATGCCTCGCTCTCTGCCCTGCCTCGCTCTGTGCCTCGCTCTGTGCCTCGCTCTGTGCCTCGCTCTCTGCCCTGCCTCGCTCTGTGCCTCGCTCTGTGTCTCGCTCTGTGCCTCGCTCTGTGCCTCGCTCTCTGCCCTGCCTCGCTCTGTGCCTCGCTCTGTGTCTCGCTCTGTGCCTCGCTCTCTGCCCTGCCTCGCTCTGTGCCTCGCTCTGTGTCTCGCTCTGGTGCCTCGCTCTGTGCCCTTCCAGATGTGGGCATCAGCGAACACTCGCTTTTCAACAGAAGGGAACATGAGACAGTGCTGTGTTCTAGGACTGCACATTGGGATGCGGCATCGCTCTCTCTCACACACACACACACATGCAGATATATACAGCATACACACACGGACCCACTTTCTTTATCTGATTCGAAAATGCTATTGGTCAAATGACAGCGCACCCCCATTCTCCCCCTCACACGGCTTCGCCTTTTATCTGATCCTGAAAAAAATGCTCATTTGATGGGAGGGGTGTCCCCCTCCCTCCCCCGGATGGAGCGGAGCGAGGGGGACAGAGGAATGCCCTTAGCCAACATAAAACAGAGGGGTAATCCGCAACGTTTGCAACTAGCGTGGTAGCGCTGGTGTCGGAGGGGTGGACGGGTTGGGTGGAGGGGGGGGGGGGGTTGGAGGGGGAGGAGGGAGCTGGCTCAGCAGTGTATTTATCCCCCTGTGGAATCACCGGCGCATAAAAGAATTGCTGCAGCAATGCTCTCATTCAGAGCAGGATTAGCAGGGCATTACCCTCCTATTCTCTCTGCCCTGCCGCGTCCTGCTCACCACTCACACACATGCACCGGGCATTCAATGCACCGGACCAGGGGACGAGGCCAAGGCTCTGAGGTGTTGGGGCTTGGGATGGGGGCTAGGGCTAGGGTTGGGGCTGAGGGTGAGGCTGATGTTGGAGCTGAGGCTGGGGCCATCCACACAACCACTATACAGTCACTACATTTCTTCATATATCCCATTCTGGCTCCATCACTGTCTTGTTTATTTCCTCTATACCTTGTGGGCCCTACAACATCTGGCTCTGATCAGTCAAATCAGTGAATCTCCTTCTCCTTTTTCTCTCTGACTGTCTGTCTGTCTCTCTCTACTTTTCTCTTTCTACGTCTGTCTTTCTATTTCTCTTCCTCTTCCTTTCATTCGCCTCCATCCTCCTCTGTCTACAGTTTTGGGAGTAATTCCTCGCCTGGAGGCTGGCATGTTTTGTCAGAGCTTAATTAAAATGCTGGGTTCTGCTATTTTTAGCATGGCTTTGGGGAAGACCGGTGGATACCCCTTCAGCTCTTCCCGGCAGTTCCTCTCTCCCTCACTCATTCTCCTCATCTCTCCCTAACTCATTCTCTTCATCTCTCCCTCACCTGCTCTCTCTATCTCTCACACACTCCTCTCCTCTATGTCAGTACAGGAACTGCTACAAATGGAATACTTGACAGCTAACTGTCAGTTTCAGGTCTGCAACTGTGCTTGAACAAGGTTTATTATGCAATGCTACTAATTTTCATCAAGGCAAGACGAGCATTTCTTCCCAATACTAAACCATGCAAGCATTTATTATCATGTTAATATAGACTGGTGTCCATTCTTAGGTTCCATCATGTACTAGCTCATCTGTACAAACACAACCAGCAGTGAGGGAGATGGTGCGGGTGTGAGAGTCCAGGACAATCAATAGATCCAGAATGCCGGATCGGTTTCATTGCAGCACATCTCGGCGAGTTCTCATTCTGGGGTAAGATGGATTCACGAGCCTGTGTGATATATTATTTGTATTCTAGCTTTGGGTCGCACAGACAATAAAATAAAGACATTCCATTCTAAATCGACCTTCAGTTGAAGATTTAACACATCAACACATCTTAGTCTCCTCGAATCCTGTTTACAAACCTGAAATTGACCTAAGATCACTGAAGGTTCAACTTCACTGACTCTGTGCATGGTTTCATCCAGCCATTGATTTCCTGACCATCCCCACTCTGTGACAGTCTCCCCCCCAGCCTGCTCCCCCCCCCCTCCACCATCGATCAAGTGTGTCCCTCAGGTCCTGAAAGGTTGGCTGGCAACATGTGACGAGATAATCCATCACCCACCTGGTGATTCAGCGATCTCTTTGTCTTTCTCTGACTCTCTACCTAGCTTTCTCTTGCTCTGTCTTTTATACCCTATCTCTCCCATGCTGTCCTTATGACCTTCTGTTCTCTGCCCCTTCATCATAATTCACTCACTCCGAAAGGGCTTTTCCTTTGTCTGCCTCACACTGCAGCTCTGGTGCTGGTCTGAGTACACCAGACACCCACACCATTAGTCCTCTCTCTCCAAGGGGGGGGGGGGGGGGGGGGGGGGGGTGGCTTTAGATTGAGGAAGGAAGTGTGGTGAGATCATTGGAGGAGACTGAGTCGACCCACTGAGCACTAGCACAGCAGGGCTGAGTGGGAATCGGGGGTGACTCCAGAAGAAGCATTTATCATCAGAACCTTTCCCTGGGTGAGCTTTTCACTAGCGTAGCTCTCTAATGACAATTTTTACTAGAGTAGCTCTGTACTGCAGCTCTTCACTAGAGTAGCTCTATACTGCAGCTCTTCACTAGAGTAGCTCTGTACTGCAGCTCTTCACTGGAGTAGCTCTATACTGCAGCTCTTCACTAGAGTAGCTCTATACTGCAGCTCTTCACTAGAGTAGCTCTGTACTGCAGCTCTTCACTAGAGTCGCTCTATACTGCAGCTCTTCACTAGAGTAGCTCTATGCTGCAGCTATTCAATAGAGTAGCTCTATGCTGCAGCTCTTCACTAGAGTAGCTCTATACTGCAGCTCTTCACTAGAGTAGCTCTATGCTGCAGCTATTCACTATGCTGCAGTGTTTCACTAGAGGAGCTCAGTACAGAAGCAGAATGCTCTAGATGCTTCTCTGCCTTCGAAGGCTGGTGGCTCAGACTGACACACTGATGAAAGCTCAACAACAGTGGCCTTTAGAGCAGGACTGACATGTATTGGCCACAACCTGTTTTCTGAATCAGGATGTAAGGAAGGTGTTGTGCATTTTTAAGTAGGAGGGGCATATTTTACATCTGGTCATCTCGGGAAAAAAAAAGGGAACTTCCCTTTCGAACTATGTTAGGTCATTAACAGGGACAGGGAAACAGTGTGCAGTTGCACAAGATGTTGCACAAAGGTTATATTTCACACGTATACTGAAGCAACACACTTGGCATGCTGCATGGTCAGTAGTGTGTCTTTGTGTCTGTGGCTGGCATACTTCAGTAACCTCGCTTAGCAACCCCTCAGATTAGCTAGTATATCAGCTTGTATTCTTTCCCCCTTCCTTTTCCTTCTCCTTCTCCCCTCTTTCTCTCCTTCTCCTCCTCCTCCTCATCCTCCTCTCCATCCTCTCCTCTCTGTACTTCTCCTCCTTCTCCTCTCCTCTCTTCTGTCCTCCTCCTCCACCTCTCCTCCTTCTCCTCTCTAACTTGTCCCCTGAGTAGAAACACCAGAGAAGTGTAATCTTTTATCTAACATGACTCATTAAAAGGACATTTGAGTTCATTACCACTTAGAGACTCAATTTTGTGTTCATCTCTAGTGATCTTGATTGCTTTGCTTTTCAAAGTCCTTAAAAGGCTTCTATTGCTTCTGAATGTAAATGAAAGCCATACTGAGTATACAAAGAGCTCTCATAATTGTATTCGGTGACTGTATCTTGATGTGCTGATGTGTAAAGCGGCTACATATGGATGAGCTTGATGTTCTGTTGTTATTGGGTAATTAATTCGTGAAGGGCTCAGGAAATAGGCCGTGACAATCGCAGGCAGCCTAAAGGAGCCCCACTGAAACCCTCAGAACTGCAAATCTTAGAGACTCTTTCATGCTTCCTCTCTCCTATATTTCCAGTTTCTGCCGTTGGAAAGCCATTGGGTTTGTTTTGCTGGTAGTTTTGATTTCAGAACAAAATGAATTAAATTCACTCCAATCAGGAGATGACATGCTGTTGTTTGTTTTTAACAGTTTTAATCCAATCTGTACCACCTCAGAGCTCGCTTTCAATCCCCTGGAGGATTCCTCTGTACTACTACTGATTACAAATACTATAACCAAGCATATGTTTGAAACCTCTAATCATCTTTTCATCTAAATCAATCTTACTATTTACATTTTACATTCGTATTACAATACGTTTTTATTATGCTGCATGTGTCCTCCTCTTAAGCATCTTATCCCATCTTAGCAGATTGTGTGTGTGTCTCTGGTTGTTCCACCACATCAGCAAGGGTGCCCCAAGATAAGGATCCAGGAGAGGATCCCTATGCATGGGCAACACATTGACACAGCTCAGGCCTGGATCCAGTATCGGAAAGAGTGAACCAGGGGGGTTCTGACAGGAAGCTGGCAGAGGTGTGATGGACGGATGAGGCTGAGTGTCTGGGGGGGGGGGGGGCGGCGGGTAGAAGGAGAGGAAGGGAGATGAGAGGAGAAGAGAGCCTGCAGAAGGTTCCAGATGGATGCATGTCATTCTGTAGACTTTACCAGAAATCGTCATCCAGCTGGGCTGCCATGCTTTATTTGCTTCTGCTTTTTCTTGGACATGTTGTACGTTTCATCTAAAAAAGATTCTTCTTTTAAGTTTCTGTTTTGTGGTTTCATTTAATTGGATTTGAAGCTGGTTTGTGGGTTGACACCGGGGAGCGGACAAACATGTCTATTTCTTTTCACAGCATGAAGTATCATGCCAGAACTGTCACTATAAAAGGAACTATAGAACAGCAACCTTTTTCATCAGCAGCTGTTAAGTTTCTATTTTAAAAAGCTGTCAAAACTGGCAGAGGATTACTTTTAATGTCGAGGATGTCCTATTCTTACTAAGATTACACTCTCTCTGTCCCTTTCTCTCTTTTTCTGTCTCTGTCTCTCTTTTTCTGTCTCTCGCCTCTCTCTGTCTGTCCCTCTTTCGGTCTTTATCTTTCTGTGTCTCGGTTTCTTCCACTATCTTCCTCTCTCTCTTAATCTGTCTTCTGATCTCTCAGTCAAAAGCAGATAAGCTGCGGAGGGAATCTTGGTGAGCTATTCTGTTACCAGATGTAACATGACAATCTGTGTTTTTGGGGATGGTGTAATTGTGTGTGTTTCAATATTCCTCCACACCTGCTCCCCTCTGTGTCCCCTCCAGATCCTCAAGTCACAACCATGTCTGCCTTCCAAACCCTTTTCCACATAGGCTTATGTAATGGGTTTAAGTCATGTGCTGCAGCCTAGTTAAGTATTTATCGCGCCTTTCGCAGCAGGAAAGAACAGGCTCCATGATGTCTGTTTCTTCTACTCAGGACTCCCCTCCTCTTCTCTTCTCTCCTCTCCTGTGTTTGTGTGTGTGTGTGTTTGTGTATGAGTGTGTATTTGTGTCTCACCTGAATGAAAGGCTGTCTGCTGTGATGGTTCCTAGAACGTTCTGAGCTCACGCATACAGTACCCCACCATGACGTTCTTGGCAGCTTTCCCCGGTACCCAGCTCTCCCACAGAAGGAACAAGAAGGAGTGGCCATATGGGGAGACCAGAAAAACAAACCGATTACTTGTCTTGGTGTCTGTTAACTGTAACGTATTATATTCCACAACAGATAGCAGTCTCCCATACACATCGGCTCGTTTGACATGCAATTGCATTTACATTTTGTTCATCAAGCAGTTGCTTTTATCCTGTCCACATAGAAAGTACAACAGACGTTCAAGGATCGGAAATGTGTTGTAAAATACTGTATTTTGGTGGTCAGATTTGGGAAGTGTGTTTACATGCCACATTGTAAAGTGACCACTTCTCCTTCATATCTTTACCAAGCACAGCAAATCAAAAAACACAAGCCTCAAATCCTCTGTGAGCCGTGGATTATGTTCTTCACAGATTGTCAACAAAGCCACGTCGCAACAGAGACAACAGCATTCAACTACACAACTCAATCTATGTTGTTGTACTATAGACTATTGTTGATTTTTTTGCTATTATCGTCCTTCAGATGTACTGTAATGTCATAAGAATTCCTATTACTGTAAGTCCAAACAATTATAAGGTTTAACGTTTATGGGAGATCATTTTATGTAATTGATAAAAGAAAGAAAGAGAGAAAGGGTCTGTGTATAATCTTGTGCCAAACTGTAAATTATACATCACAATGAAATATTAAGCAGATTCTTTTCTGAAATAAAAACAAAACAAAAACAACAATAATTGCCCTGCTCTAGTGTTACCAGGGAGATAAAAAGCACAAAACACTCTTTCTTTCTGTCCTCTCTTCTCTGTGTCTGTTGAACTGACGGTGTACCCTCTAGAGCTAACGCAGTTTGCAGGCGATGAAACCCAATCAGATCCCTCGCCTCTCTCCTTCCTCCCGTTCCTCCCGCTGTGTGCTCGCTCACCCGACAAAGAGACGTGTCATCACACTCGCCTTTCAGCCGAGGGGAGCTGAGGGAAAGTAGGATGCAGGAGCACCCGCAAAGGGTTAAGAGGAGCTTCTGGCTGTCATCAATATTTAAGCCTTTCCTCCTGTCTATATGTCATCTCTTCTTACTGCCGTCTGTAAGTTGTTCAGTCATGAGTTTGAGGTCTCCTCAGCTAAGGGTGGTGTGGGTATAGAAACAGCAGGCCCCGAAACAGAGCGGCAGGGATCTAGGTAGTGGTACAGATTGTGGCTTGTCGGAGGCACATCTATGCGTATATGTAGTGTGTTCCTGTTATGACCCCCGGCCCACAGTGATATTTGTACTGTCAAGGCACAGGCATTGTCTCACGCCACACCACAGATAGCGCAACCTTCCGTATACAGTACAGTACAGGTCTATTTCAAAAGCTTTGGTCGTGCCAATCTTGTCTACAGCAGTCATTTGAAGCTGCTCTCGAATTATTCCCCATATTGTAAAGAATGTTTAACCTATGACTGTCTCAATTTGGCTTTGTTCTGGCTGACGACAGAGACAGATGGCAGCTGAAAAGTGAAAATGATCATTTTACTCGACTGCATCAGTGATCGAGTCTCTTCTGGTGCTTTGCCAAAGAGCTCTTATTGGCTAATATCTGGATGGGAAGGGACCTTGTTGCCATGAGGGTAGCATCTGTCAGCACTGTTAATGCAGGTGATTAAACATGAGCAATAACATCACCCTTTGCTTCTCTCTCGGGAGGTCATTTGAGAGCCCAAACTATATTTTTATATAAAGTTTGACAGCAGTTTTCCTTTTTAAAAGCTGAATCTCGCTTCTAGAATAATTTCTTGACTCAGACTCAGATGCCTCAGAGCCAAATAATCTGAAGCCCGACCTCATTTCCATATTACTGTCATGTTTAAAGGCCCCATTAAGGTGAGTCAGTAATAAGTCGAGTCTGTGAAGGCTCTGTACACCTATTTTCAATCTGATAGATGTCAGGGCTTTCCCCCGCACAGTGCAAGTGCAGCCAGTTGGCCTTAAGGCCTGTCTCTCAAGTCTAGAAGCACGTCCCTCCTGGTGGTATATGTGAGGGGGGGGGGGGGAGCTCACCATATGTCCCCTCTGATTAGAGCTAACATTCCTTAGGGTATGGGGAGAAAAAGGGCCTTCAAGTTCAATTTTTGTACAGGTACATTGGAATTCTTGGTCCAGCACTTTTCAACTGTGTCTAACCTCAATCCAGTATGATCTTACATCTTCATTTTTACATATATTATCCTAATCCTGTCCTATGTGAGCTAATATTTGTATTAACTATATGCAATAAAGAAAATGTAGACTGATGTAGGAATTATTTCGGGGGTAATTAAGTGGGGATATCTCTTCTTCAAATATACAGTGTATTTGAGCCTACTAATTACATCCTTATCGATCTCATGTCCTCTAATCAGTCTTGCCATCACCATCATCCTCTAAATCAGGAATAATCAAGGCTCAAGAACGTATTCCGCTTTCCTTTTCCTAAGCATAAGCAACACTGCATACCTCAGGTGATTCTAGAACCTTGGCAGTGAGAGGGGGAGTTGTTACCCAAAAATAAAGAGAACTTGTCACCTTCACAAAGTGGGCCACCTTGTCAGAGCTCCCCATTCTCCAAGGTGAGGCGCGGAGGTCAATCAGGCATTCACTCATTTCTTTGCAGGTCACCGTTTCCTATAGCATATAGGCGACCAACAATGACCGTTGTCAGGGCATGAGTAAGAGTTCACCAAAAGCTCACCGAAGATCACAGGTTATGTCACGGGTCACCCTATTTCGCTGAATACTGCCTTTCTATCAATGTTAAGAAACAAAACCTTACAGAATGAGTGAACTTAGGTAAACCGACACATTTACACAAGAAGTATGCAAATCACGTGATCAACTACGCAGGTGTTTTTTCCGTAATACAGGTGTGGGGGCTGTTATGCGAGCAAATACATCATCGGTTGCAAAAGAAAAAACTTGCAGGCTTATGTCTCGAGACGTGTGTGCCTCCCTTGTTAATAATGCATAGCCTTGGTGAAACTTTAATTTTCAAGTTGAGAGCTTCTGAGACAACTATCTGGTGTGCGTTTCCCAACCCTTGCATCCAGGTCACTGCTGCAGTGGAGAACAAAGACAGACTATTTACACTTCAAACTTGATAGCTGGTGTTAATATCCATGTATGCTACCTCAGGACAGTGCTTGTATGGATGAGTTGGCTGAAATACTAAGCTAAGCTTAGACAGCAGTGACATTTAGAATAACATTTGGAATACTTGCCTCATTGATATGTGCGAGAGCAACATTCGCTCCGTCGACAGAATCTGAATTTGTTTTCTAATTGCTGGAAAACAATTGGTTCCTGGATGCACATGATTTCCCTTTCATCTCCTGTTTATTTAATCTGCAAAGCCCTTTGTTGAGAACACTGCAGCAATAAAGCTCCATGGATCTCATCTGCACACTCTGAGATGTTAAGACGCGCATTGCAGCGTTGAAAACATATATTTAGTCATTTACTCTACAAACATTATGATTAAAGCTTTGAAGGAGAGAATACAAAATGTGGCACTTGACTAACCTTTGTATTTATAGTCCACAGTTGGCCAGGGGAGGAAATCAGTTCAGGCAATGTTGAAAAAAACCTTGATAAATTATATCAAATGCATGAAATGCATCAAAGAAGTGGGATTACTGGCTGAAACTTCAGCCAACCTCAAACACAAACTCACCTTGACATTTGGAGGCATTGTTGTGTCCTGCTGTTTAAATGGCAGGCTTGTACCTCATTTCCTGTTAGCCTGTTTAAAGACTCCCGGATAACAGGCAGGAACACAGATACCCACTAATAGAACCCTTGTCCTTGTCTCTATGAACAGACACAAAGGCAGTTCATCACACTACAAAACACATTAATACTGTTACACTCATTAAACGTAAAAAAATAATTGACAAGTTGTCTGTAATACATTTAATGATTCCCGCTTGCCACAGCATATTAACAGCTCCTTCCTCATTGTGGCTGGCAGTAGCGTATCGACAAAGATTTGCATCATCACTTGTCATGTGTTGGGTGTGTGTGTATCTTGCCAGGGGCTTTAAACAAAGCGTTTCTAATGAGTCATGCCACCAAGTGGGATCAACATTAAAAATAAACATCTGAGTACAAATTTGGATCTCGAGGTGAGTTCTATTAATACTCTGTGATGAGCTGTGGTCTTTGTGACAGAAAGAAGCAGCACTTGACAATACCGCCCTTTCAACATTCAAATAACATTGTTATAGTGAAGTGGCTTTCTGTGGGTTGAAACATCTTCACCAAGAACAGGCAGCAATTCAGTACAACTTTGTAATGTAAAAAGGTTTCAGTACAATGCTGCATTTTGTATTTTCAAAACACAAGCATAAAAATGCTTGATTCACTTTTAGACTAACCTCAACTATTTAGAAACACCTGCTCTAGGATCAAGCAGCAATACGTGATAACTTAGTTAAAAATGATCTTATCTGTTTTTATTTATGCATAGGCCTACTGCTTATTGCATTTAACAACGGAAAGTGATGTCATCTCACCCACACATGCTTGGGAAACGTATTTCCACTTGAAGGTTTGTATCACACTAACCTGGCCACATGCCCAAAACGATTGCTCAGTCTGGAGTCTGTATCTGGTGCATACATGGGGAATAGGGTAAGAGTCAAGTCTGCTGGTCGATATGGGCAATGATTCATACTTTCATCCTTCCATTTTTGCCCACAGCAATAGTCTAAGTCAGGGGCAGATGAGCCAGCGTGTTTGTTTACATCTCTCACGGTCTGCCTGTTATCACACAAAAGTCGTTATGAGCTGTAATTACAGTAATGGGATACAGGGTTTCATTAATCATGCAGCACACATTCTATAGATCTCCGAGCAACTATAATGTATATTTATTAATTATAGACTAGAAGACATCCTCAGCACAGCGTCAGTTTGATCTGGTCTAAGATGTAAACGTTCACTATTGACCCATGTTTTTGCTGTGTAACGGTAACAGTGTTTGATATTGTTGGAACAAACCATCATCATAGGGATAATGAGGAGGCACGTTGTCCAACATTTCTAAAGTCCTGCCCCTCCCATTGGTACAACGTTGTCCCGGTGACAACCCGGTTTACGTGATGACGCTGGATGTATATGAGCGCAAGCGGCGGGATCTCTCTCCCTTTTACCGCCATCAGAGCGGAGTCTTTTTCTCTGGGACCGCTTCACTGCGCAGCACAACCTAGTCAAGCCGCCAGCGAAAGGTAAGCGAATGACATGAAAATTTCTATCTGCAGACTTTATCTACACCAACAGTGTTTCCCATTTTCGCTCTTTGGCAGCTTTCGATATGGATGTGTTTATGTTGCATCCGTTGAACTGTTTAGGTAGACAGTGATGTAAAATGGAGCTGTAGCTTACCAGCTAGCTAACGTGTTAGCTCGCCAAATCAGACAGCAGCAGCCATTGAGACACAAGGCTTCCACCATGATGTGTTCCATGCACGATGAAATCCTTAATGTTCAGCCCGGCTGTAAAGAGTTCCTTGAAATAAATGTATATTTGGGTCGTGGTTTCAGAAGTGTTTAACCATTATGATTTTGTTGGCTATCGTCTTTTCAGTTAGACTTGACCTTATTTCTCGATAAGCCTTCAGGGAGGGGGGCATGTGGAGGGAGGGAGATGTGGGTGCCCCAAGTTTTTGGGTGTCTGATCGCAGTGCGAGCTAAAGAAGAATACATGCTATAGGTGGCTTATTTGGTGTCGTTCCCGACTAAATGTATTTCTACCAAAGACTGTTCCCTGTTTACAGTTGAGGCATGACCTGTCATATACCTGTCAACGCAGCGGCTAAGTGCGTAGCTCTCAACTCAAAGCAAGTGATGGTAAACGAATTAAGCATGTACACTAGGGTTGAGTAATGGAGAGGACAACACCAATGGCTCACTAGCATCAGCTAGCTTGTTAACATCACTCGGAACATTGTTTTATGTCACATGGTTGCTGATCAGGCAGCCCAAGTACGTGCCTGATACACATTCTGACAGTTCTTTAAGAGTTCGCCAGGCCGTGGATGCTTGACTTGCAGCTAGCTTGCTAGCCAGCCATCTACCATTCCTTTGTCAACCATTGCATTGGCATGAGCGGTGCATTCAACACGTGGTCCCAGACGACTAGTAAAGGGCGCGTTTCTGAGATGAGTCAATCAATAGGCATTTCCACGTGCCAATTTATTTTCCTTGCAAAACATTTGGGGCTTGTGTTTTGGTGTAGTGTGGGACCATACATTTGCAGTATTCGTTTCATAAAACTTAGTTTTTGTGGTTGATCAAAGCATACATTGCAGAACAATCCTTGACTATATGCAAGCTATGTTGGGTATGAATGGAGTAGTCAGGCTCAAACGCTCATTAAAGCATTCGTGTGGAAATGCTTTGACATGCGAGTTTCCAGGTATGTCAGGAACTTAACGAATGACAACTGGACATAGCACTACTGATGTCTAGTCCTGGGGTCTTGGCCAAGTTGAAACTAGGATATTGTCCCGGCTTTACATGACTTGCTGGTGTTTGTTTTTAGGTTGGTTCTTTTCAGAATCGTTGTGCTGGGAAAGGCTTTTTACAGTCTTGTGCTCTGGCATGAATAATTTGGTATAGCAAAGAGCATACTCGGCAGGTAACAGTTTCTTGACCTGACACTATTATAAATTGCTTGACCGGTGCCCCTTTTTTTGTGTTCCCTTACTTAAATAATGAGGCTTTCATTTTTGAACCTTTTTAATGCAATGTGCTCTGGCACATATCACCTTCTTCTGCTTTGCTGGGCAGGGGAAGTCCTCTCTCTTACCCTCAGGTTGGATGAAGATTGAAGTTCAGGGGTGGTAGTTGGCCAAATAAGAAAAGCTACATGGCTTTTGAGTGCCTGTTTTGTCAAAAATCCCTCCAGCTGGGATTACCTGGCCCAGACAATTTGTCACCTTGTGTTTCTGGAACGATTTGGTTTCATTTTGGCTGTGTTTCTTTTCTACTAGCGTTGATGAAATCACAGGTGAGCTACACAGGTTCACAACATTGTGAATGCATTGCAGCTGCATGGGAGTGGCCAGCTAGCTGGATGATGGATGAGAGCAGGAGCAGACATGTGAGGAACAGATAGATGATGGTGGGGCTTCCTCACCTGTCTATCATCGGAGGACCAGACTATAGCTAGCCTAGGTTGGCACTTGTCTTGGACTACACAAGGCCTGTTTGTAAATACTTAACATTAAAAGATTAAACTCAATAACTAGATGTACCACATAAGCTTTTAGGCATTGGACACAGTTGTGGCTGGGACGTATGCCTCATGACTGCTTGTGTTCAGCCCTGTGAGAAGCCAGTCTGGTCATCAGTCACACTCACCATGTGGTCATCAGTCCCCTTCATCCCCAGCCACAGGCCTCTTCACACCACCAGCTCCTGTCCACCCCCTATCCCCTATCCCCACCAGCCCCAAACCCTACCTGAGTCTTGGTCAGTGCTGTAAGAGACTCCCCAGGCCGCTGTGGGTCGTCCTGAGGGGGCCTCAGGTGTAGTGACCCCATCACGTCATCTCACCAGCAGCCCAAGCTGTAGCCCAGGGCTCCGAGCACACATCAGTGTGTACGCGTTTGTGGTAACTGTAATAGGCTAGAGAAGATGGTGGCAGATCTGAGAGATGAATGAACAGATGGCTCATAAGGAAAAACTTTGTTTTAATATCTTCTGCTAAAATGGCCATCTGTGAACTCTGTATTTGATTGATTTTTAGTTTTGATAGGGTGCCAAACCTGCTTGCGCTGTACGTTCAACAGTCAGGGGTAGGATTACAGTCAAGAGGCCATTTTGATGTTGATAAGCTGAGTGATGAAAATCATATTTTAAACTGCACTTCAGTTAATACTCTGAGCTTTGGAAAAGCTTTCTTCTATGCTACTGTGATGAAATCGGCTGACACATCTGACAATTTAGCATCTTGAAATGGCATAAGTTAACTATTGAAACTGTGAACCTTTTCCAAACTTTCCTTCTGCTTGCCGTTTCCCTTGAATGAAACCACTTTGTTTAACCATGCCCTCAAACGTTCTCCCTCCTTTCTCCACAGTATCACTCAAGACTCGGCTACGATGGCAGACATTGACAAGTAAGTGCATCTTCTGCACTCTATTTGCTACTGTGCAACACAGAACTTTGTTGCTTAAGTGCCCATTTTGCTGAAGTGTTTGGTGTTTTTACTATTGTGGCTTTGGCTCACTACCCTGTCATCCTATAGAATCGTCTGACACTACCCACGCTTTCTATTGGTAGTTAGGCTTGCTCATCATAACTGCTGACCCTCCTGTTGCAGCCACACTGTCAAAGACAGTGGTTTTCAACCCTGGTCCTCAAGGCAGCCTCTGTCCTGCTTGTTTTAGATGTTTCCCTGTTCCAACACACCTGATTCAAATGAACGGTCATAAGCAGGCTTCTGCAGACCTGGATAACGACCCATTCATTTGAATCAGGTGTGTTGGAGCAGGGAAACATCTAAAACATGCAGGGCAGCCCTGAGGACCAGGGTTGGGAACCACTGGTCTAGGACCTGTCAATTGCTCGTACGTGGAACAGCGTGGTCTGCACTGGCTACAACTATAACGTGTGACCAGATGGCTTGTGTACTTGTAGTGTTTTACATGCAGAGTGAATGTAGTCGAATCCCCTTGGGGAAGGCACTGTCTGCACCAGTTGCCCAGGAGCCTCCAGGCAACACTATGCAGCTGCGATGTGGAGGTAGTCTCTAGAGGAAGGCTTTGGTAGTAGAGCCAAAGGAGACACTCGTCACCTCTGTTTTCAGTCTGGTCTCTCGCAGAATTAAACAAGCTCCACTCAGAATTTAAGATTTTCTTCCAGTGACATTTCAGAATACCATCAGCAAGGTGGGGTTAATACCCACCTCTCATTAGACTTTGGTTAATGCCCATGAACAGGACAAGACTCGGGTTCAAGTTAGCAGTGAGATGAATCTTGACACCAGAGTAGCAGGCTGTGTATGTGAGGAGGACAGCTAGCTCTCCCATCTGCCTGGTCTGGCCCTTCCTCCCACCAAGCTGCCATCACACTAACTGTTTACTTAGCCCTGGCTGCTTGGGATGCCATGCCTGGGGTCAGGTTTCTCCTGCTCCGTCTGACTCCCCCTCCCTCCCTCCCTCCCACTCTGGCTCTTAACCACACACTGGTAAAGAGGCTCACCTTTTAACACAACCACACACACACACAGAAGCAGACTCAATCGTCCACAGCTGCATGATCTCTTGCCTTATTGCCCGTGCTCCGTCTCTCACACACACACACACACACACACACACAGATCCCCTGTGGGCTTGTCATCTGCTGGCTGACACCTCCTGTTAGTTTAATAGTGGGGCCTTGACGTTGGTCCAGGATGCCTGTATTGTCACACACAAGGACCCAGCCCCTCGGCCCCACAGTCTGTCACCGCGACACCCTCCACTGTTAGTCCATTGATCTCCCACACGTTCCCAGACTGACAGGAAGATGAAGGGTGGAACTCATAGGCCGTCCCTGCATGACGAGTTGGCAGCTCGTGGAGGTCGCCTCGTCACTCCAGGATCTGAAAACGAAGGTCCCCCCTCCCCCCAAAGCTAAGGCTTTACTGCCCATTGTTATTCAGAGAGGGAGGGCACGCAGAAGTTGAAATGGTTGTCAGTTCTGCACAGTGAATCCTCCCTCTTGAAAAGGCCACCAGGACGGGGCCTTTGATTAGTGTGAGCCTCCCTCTTCTGTCTCTGCAGTAAAGACCAAGCTGAGCTGGACCCGGCAGACATGGAGGATGTGGAGGAAGTGGAGGAGGAGGAGACCGGAGAAGACGTCAACAGCAAAGGTGAGGTCGCCAGGGGCGCGGCCACCCCCCAGGTTCTGCCTGGTTAGCGATAACCTGACACGACCAGAAGTGTCCAGTGGACCACCCAAGATCTGTATGGGTGGTTTGGGATTGAAGCGATGCATTTTTCTTCATTCTGGGATTTTCTAACGACTCCTTTTCCTACTCTGTTAGATGGTGACATTTGTTATTTAAAGCCTGTACGACACTTAGACAAGGCTTTAAACAAGCTTATCGTATCCCACAACGAGTCTTGTCACAGTGACGCACTCGAAGGAACGGCAGCTGTCGTCCAGGCCTTGCTCTGCTCACCAGTGTTTCTGCTGTGCATCCCCAAGTTTAGGAGCCATTAAAGGTTAAAGGTCACCCTGTTGGTGTGTTCATGTCCCCCTGTCAGACGCACTGAGCTGCTGGTCAGTCACGAGTGGCAAGGCCAGGCAGGAATAAACACTTCAGCTGACTGGTGTATGAAGGCAGGGCATGTCTGCTGGCTCCCTATGTAAATTATGCAGCAATGCTCCCCTCTCTCCCTTTCCCCAGTGCTCTCCCTCTCTTTGTCTGTCTCACTATCTCTTTCTATCTCTCTCTCTCCATTGCTCTACCTCACCCTCTCTCTCCCTCCGCCCCAGTCATTGTGCGGACGTTTGTTCTCTCTCGCTGTGAGATGTGACTGTCAATCAGGCGGCAGGGTGAATCACATTTGCCTGTTGGGCAGAAAGGAAAACTCTACCACGTGTGGGGTGTTGGTTCCAGTTGAAACTGAATGGATTTGTAGAGCCCCCTTTTATTTTAAATGAAGGGTCTGACCACTTGGTCTTATGCTGTGGATGCTGTATGAATATAGGAATGAAGACCTGAAAGGGACTTCCTGTCCTGTGAGTTTTTCTGCTATGTGTGAGCATGACAGGTGCTGGCAACATGAAGGACTCCAGTGATTGTTTTGTCTGCCACCTATTTGATTGCCTTTCACCTCAGTAAACATGTTAAAACTGTGGTGTTGTCCCTCTGCTTTCTGTAGAGCCGTCTTATCCATTCTTTTCTCCCCCAAAATGGATGTCTTGTGTTCTAAATTTAGGGATCAAATGGTTGTCTTGTATTCTGAATGAATGTTTGTTTTTCTTAAAATTGTGTTTTGGATCTTAATTGGGGGTGTTTTCGATCTTAATAGGGGGTGTTTTGGATCTTGATTGGGGGTGTTTGGGATCTTGATTGGGGGTGTTTTGGATCTTGATTGGGGGTGTTTTGGATCTTAAATGGGTGTTTTGTGTCCTCAGCTCGCCAGCTCACGGTGCAGATGATGCAGAACCCACAGATCCTGGCTGCGTTGCAGGAGAGGCTTGACGGCCTGGTTGGCTCGCCGTCAGGATACATGGAGAGGTGAGGCCGCAGTCTGCTTCCTGTTCCTGCCCCCCTTCACTACCACTTCCTGTAGCCTAATGTTTCATGTTCATTAAAGAAAAGTGTATAGATTTTTCTGGGTCAGGCCAGTCAATTTAACCTGAAACTGCAGGGATGGAACACAATAAGCAGTGTTTCTATCAAAAGGCTGCTTTTGATTTAGTGCTTGAGAGATTTTTGCATCCAACATGTCTAAAATGGGGATGAGAATTGAAATGAGATCATGGACCCTTCTCCATCACCAAAGCATTAACTGAAGGACCAGGGACACCCCATGATTAAACCTCTAAAGTCTCCTTCCAATAAGAACATCATTTCTGCACCCAGCCATTAAACAAGGCAGATCTCCATAAAAGCTGTTGTTGACTCGTCCCCCCTGCATGGCTGCGTTGGTGGGTGGGTGCCGGCAGGGCCACCTTGAGTTATCGAAGCCCAGAGGAGGAAGAGACACTGGGGGTGTCGCTGAGGCAGAGAAGCCTTCGGCAAATTAACTGTCCAACAGTTTACCACTGGAACTCGAGGGCTGGGACGTTTTCAGCCTCAGAAATTAATCTTCATGGCCTCGGTTCTAATGCTGGTTTAAAAAAAGGCATGAGGTAGTTGTCACAGTAGAAGAGGTTTAGAGCAGGAACCACATTTATAAAATAAAATAAAAACTACAAACACTATACTGTGTATACTACAAGGATACCATGAGTTCATTTAGCAGACATTTCCTCTAAAGCCCCTTCAACCTAGATCTTGATCTGCAGTCAAATGCTCCACCCCTGAGCAATACAGACGTGTTGGTTGCCCTTGGTGTCTGACTGTTACTGGAGGGAGGCCAGTTGACTGATCAATCAACCACAGTGAGGCAGGAATAACCCATTATTTAATAATTCAGTTCTGCTCTTCATCTCCAGTCAGCCCTACCCAGGATGCAATGCCTAAGGGCCTTCGCCTACGTCTCGTTCTGTAGTGCTGAGGACAGAGATCATGCTCCAGAACTGTCTTTCTCTTGAATCCAGTTACCCACCCCCCTTTTAGTAAAACTCAAGTCACCATGGGAAGCTTATACTTGATCAGAGTTCTTAATCTTGTCTGTCTAAGAATTGTATTTTTCAACTTTTTAATGTGTAAGTGTTTACATTTGAATGCTTGTGTATTCACATGACTTGAGAATTGCCTCAGGAAGACTGACTAAGTTTGGATGTATAGATGTGTCTGAGACTTATCAATGGCATCCAAATGACATTACCATTACCTACTAAAAGAGGAACTGTACTGTACATAACTGGTTGCAATCAAGTCACATGCATTAGGAATGTACATCTTATGCCATAGGACCATAGCTTCATGTAATCTACCAATAGACGAAGGCTGCAACTCATTCTTGTTAGTTTTGGCCTTGAGGTGAAGCCTCCTCTGAACTACCCATGTTTATTGTTGCTCTCAATCAAGTTGAGTTTTTACATAGCCATGACTGGCCCACATGGGACTGCATGCTCACAAGATCCTTTTCCTCTGAAGGACCTTTGTTAGCCAACCCTTGGTGGGCTGTGCCAGTGAATGTCCTGGTTACCCTGGTAACCCTGTCCTCTCCGTGTCCACTCCAGCTTACCGAAGGTCGTAAAGAGGCGCGTCAACGCCCTGAAGAACCTCCAGGTCAAATGTGCCCACATTGAGGCCAAGTTCTACGAGGAGGTCCACGAGCTGGAGAGGAAATACGCAGCCCTGTACCAGCCTCTCTTTGACAAGGTAAGATGCCCCCCTCCCTGTGCGGGCCTCGTGCCTGTGTGATCCCTGGGTCGTCCTGTAGAATGGCAGCCCTGTCTGACCGTGGTTGTCTTGGGTAGGGGATGCAGTGCTGCTTTGTGGTGAGCAGCCTGTGTGACTGCCTTGTTCCTCTGTTGGCTGCTTCTTATCCAAGGCTGACAGCCTTTAGCTCCCCTCCACACACACACACACACACACACACACACACACACACACACACACACACCCTTTGAGGCTTGTTCAAGATTTAACCCAAATAAAAGAGCTGTTCTAGGGACCTGGTTATAATGGAGAAGTATGGTGGGGGAGAGGGTGGTCAGACCAACACACAGTGCTGCCAGACTGCTGGCTAGTGGACACAAAGCGCTGGCTTGGCAGACCAGTCCCTATTGCACTTATCTTGGTTTACACAGATAACTTGGTGTGTCGGACGAGGGTGTGGTGGGATTGAATGGGCTGTGTATTCCTTCCCCTTAACCCTCGAGCTCTTGGCATCAGTGCCTTGGTGTGGGGGGGGGGTTCAAGTTCTGGCTTCCTGTTCTGTTCCCCTCAGACATCAAGTTAAACACACAGCCCAAGCACACAACGCTGTCACCCAAGCAACCACTTAAGTCTCTGCCTAGTTCAGCTGTATGTTATAGCCATCAGGTCTTGTGCTTGTACTGGTGTACCCTCTTTAAGGAAACAGCACCATGTGCCCTGTGTGACTGGGCTGTGGCTCTGTCTCTCCCTCCCCTGTGTCCTCTGCAGAGGAGCGACATAGTGAAGGCCAGCTACGAGCCCACAGACGAGGAGTGTGAGTGGAAGGCTGATGAGGAGGAAGAGCTGACAGTAAGTAAGAAGGTACAGGTGACTCTATGCCTCCTATGTCACCCCAGCACCCACCCACACACACACACACACACACACCCAGCAGGACCCGGGGGGCACGCCTCTCAGCCCATCTGATTGATGTCATTGCAAATGCATGTTGAATTTGATTTTCAGTGTTGAGCACAAATGTATCTTCCCATTTAATGCATGTTTCTTGGTAGATCTGTAAAAAAAAGAGAGAAGTGTATTTTGGGAAATGAGGCCCAGTGTCCTGCCCTTTTTGACGAGGATGCCTCCACCCTCCCTGTCTTCCATCTCTTTCCTAGGAGGAGATGAAGGAGAAGGCCAAGGTGGAGGAGGAGAAGAAGGACGAGGAGAAGGAAGACCCCAAAGGCATCCCAGAGTTCTGGCTAACGGTTTTCAAGAACGTGGACCTGCTGAGCGACATGCTGCAGGTAGGCAGGGCTCGCTGAGCGGGGAGCCACATGCCGGCTCGGGGAGGAAACTAGGTCACAACAGGGCCATAATTACTGCTCACACTGGGGGGCTGGGGCCATGCTGCCACCTAGTGGCTACATCAGGAAATGCATGTTCACTTTCACGTCATCTCCAAACCAAGGGACAAATTCTGCATATAATGAGTACAGTAGATCAAGGGATCATCACAGTTCAGTTTTTCGGTGTTTAGTGCCAAGGAACGGTGTGTTGTAACTAGACTGCAACAATAACAATCGACTACAATCTTGCGTAATTCTTGTGATGGGACAGTGTGTCAAAAACAGCTTATATTGTTGGGGGGGAAGTCGAAGACTTAATGTCTAACATTGTTTCTAGGAGCATGATGAGCCCATCCTCAAACATTTACAAGACATCAAAGTCAAATTCTCAGATCCAGGCCAGCCAATGGTGAGTTCCAGATCATGCTGTGATTGAAAAGTATTTGTTGACAGTATTTTATACCTTTTTTGTCATTGGCATATTATTCATGCTCAAACTCGTCTCTCCTCGTTGCACTCTCCTGTCTCCAGAGCTTCTCATTAGAATTCTACTTTGAGGCCAACGAGTTCTTCACAAACACAATTTTGACCAAAACCTACAAGATGAGGTCAGAGCCAGATGAGAGCGACCCCTTCTCCTTTGACGGGCCAGAGATCATGGGCTGCACAGGGTACGGACCAATCAGCGCCTTAGTTCCTCACACCCTGAACTTGGGGACCAATCACCTGTCTTATAACCCCATACCCTGAGCCTCAGAGCCAATCGGTTACCAGTCTGAACCTTACCTTTAATCCTCCTCTGTCCCACAGTTGTACGATTGACTGGACGAAGGGCAAGAACGTCACGTTCAAGACCATCAAGAAGAAGCAGAAACACAAGGGGCGTGGCACGGTCAGGACGGTCACCAAGACCGTCCCCAACGACTCCTTCTTCAACTTCTTCACTCCGCCAGAGGGTAAGAACTCTGAACATCTGTTGGATGCATTTTGCGTGCTCAAAATAACACTGCTTTTCAACCTGTCGTATTGATCATTGAAATCTTTTTCAATCCACAGTTCCAGAAAGTGGAGAACTGGTAAGTAGAGCCCCTTGTTTGACAATACATCTTTTATTTACCAGATGACTTGATCCCAGCCAGCATAGAGGACAAAATTGCAGCCTGTTGATCAGCAGTAAAACAGTCTCCCACTGAGCTATACCCAGTCACTAGGTAATACTACCTGATCGGGTGACGGGTGGAGCTCAGTGGCAGAGCCCTTGCCTGTAGATCAACACAGGGTTTAGGTTGTGCAGTGATGCGGCGTGGTCTCACTATGTGTGTCTGCTCCAGGATGAGGACTCTGAGGCAGTGCTGGCTGCAGACTTTGAGATCGGACACTTCATCCGCGAGCGCATCGTCCCCCGGGCTGTGCTCTACTTCACGGGAGAGGCCATCGAGGATGACGATGACGATGTGGGTAGTTTGTGACGTGTGTGTGTGTGTGCCCCAGCATACAATCGAGGGTTATAGGGACCAAAACTAACCAAATTATTAAATAATTGAATGGCTAAATACTTGAATACATTAAAATTATATAATAAAATTAGACCCAAAATGTATAAATGTTACGTGTACTTGTGATATTTATTTATACATTTACGTTTTCATTTGTTCGAAATGTATACAGTTTGTATGTCAATTAGGCATTCAATTATATTGTTTATTTATGAAAGTATTTAACCATTTAATTTTAGAGTTTTGGCCTCTATAATCCTCCATAGCGTACAGCAGCTTGTGCCAGAGGGAGCTAGCAACTGTGAATATAGCAGCTCTGTGTGTGTAGCTTGTCTGTACCTCGACATGTCTCTAACCCTGGTGTTCTGTATATTCCAGTATGATGAGGAAGGAGAGGAGGCTGATGATGAGGTACGTAACCCAGGGTCTCTGCCACACTGGTGCTGCAGCTCCTACAGGACATCCTCAAACATTCTGGGGTGTTAACACTGCTAACGTCCTGTCTGTCTGTCTGCCTGTCTGTCTGCAGGAGGGGGAGGAGGAGGCGGATGAAGAGAACGACCCAGACTATGATCCCAAGGTGGGTAACAACTGACTGGTCTCGCTAAGACAAGGCCGCTCGGTCACGACTGACTCCTAGTGCGACCACAGCTAGAAGATTTCAACATACAGAATACATACTGTCCAAATGCATCCCATCACACACCAGCTTTTCCACATGTTGTTTTTGTTGTGGCTGCCCTCCTGGCTTCTCTCAGGCGATCACAGGTCCAATGATAGCTTCAGCTCCTCTGACGGGCTACAGGGCCTCCACATTCAGTCATAGGAATAGATCCTTGGTGTAGGGGGAGACTAAATGGTCCTCTACTCTTCCTGTGGTAGCCAGGGAAGCATGCTGGCTCTCAATCTTGCTTTCTTGAAACTGCATGTAAATCGGCAACTAAATACTAATTTTTCCAGAGCATTTGTGGTGCAGGTTTTGGTTTTGTTTATTTATCAAACTTTTCCTTTTGGGTGAAATGGGTGCTGTACTCTTGCGTCTGCCAGCCTGTTGACAAGCCTCAAATTCTGTATTCCTGCTACTTAGCTTTTGAAAGAGTCATTCATGTTCTTATTTGCGATCACTGGGCACCCTGTCAGCTCCTCTCTATACGTTTCTCCTCACTAGGTTTAAGTGATCTGTAGAAATAACCCCATCCTGGTAGGTACAGCTTGTGAATTGTCAGCTTACTGCACCCGCCCCCCCTCCCCCCTCCTTTACATCCATCTCTATTCACCCTCCCATCTCTTCATCCCTCATGCACTTACAACTAACATAGTGGGTTGGTGTTGTTGTTTTGTACAGTTTCCTTTAACCCTAGAGCCCTGCTTTAAGCGTCTGTATTTCTGTATGTTGAAGTTAGTCCAACCCCCTTCCCCCCCATTTTCCAACCAGACCAAATTCGTCCCGTCTTGCTAAAAGTCTCTTTCCGACACCCAAATATTTATTTATTAGTTTGGTTCTTGTCTGGGAAAAGAATGTTGGGTGTATGCCATCAAGTTTTGTGCCGTTTGGATGTTCTTATGTCACTGTGAGTCACCGCTCCATCCGTCAGCACTCCTCCCCCTCTTGGTTGTGACACATCAGGGGAGGGTGTAGCCGGCGTCATGGCGACCATGGATTTGCTTTCAGTCGTTCGACCTGTGGGTCTAGGAGGACACCTCGCTGGCGTTCAGATGGGCCTCCTCTCCTGACGGCATTGTGACCTGCAGACCAGTCAAGTCCCTTGTCACAGAAGGGCTTTGAGGTCCCGGGTCACGAGGCCAGAAGGGCTTTGAGGTCCCGGGTCACGAGGCCAGAAGGGCTTTGAGGTCCAGGGTCACGAGGCCAGAAGGGCTTTGAGGTCCCGGGTCACGAGGCCGAAGGGCTTTGAGGTCCCGGGTCACGAGGCCGAAGGGCTTTGAGGTCCCAGGTCATGTGGCCAGCTGGCCTCCTGGGCCCACTGGTCAGAGCTTCTCATAAGGCCTGCATTCCCTTCAGACAGCCTGTCGTCCTGTCCTTCTGAAGGAGACATGCAGCTGTTATGACTGCTCCTAGGTGTGCTCTGTGTACCATTTGACTAGAACCCTCCATCACTACTGTCACTCTTAGTTGGAGAACAATTCTGGCAATGGACTTTTTATAGTTGGGTTTTCTGGGGGGAAGTTAAACACCTACATCGGTATTAATGAAACCTATTGCTTCAATTGTACAAAAAACCATTGATGGTGTTGTGGTCAGTGTTGAATGTAACTGAGGTGCAGTCCAACATTGTCCTGTCTCCTTGTGGTTCTGTGCAGAAGGACGCAAACCCTCCAGCAGAGTGCAAGCAGCAGTGAAGTCCATCTCTGGAGGCCTTGAGGATCAACTGCACTGTAACAGCTTCTCAAATAAAACATAGATACTTACCGCCTTATAATGTTTTGTATTTTTCTTGGTAGAAATAATAAGAAAAGGGTTTCAAGATTTTTGTTACGGGAAAAAACCTACAAAAACAACTCATGATTAAATAATGGGAGCTGGGGCTCAATATGCATAGTATTTTACTAGACCTGTTTTTTTCCCTCTTCTGTACCGATAGTTAGAATGCAGGAAAAAAAAGAAAAAAAACCTTCCCTTGAACAGCATGAACATGTGTCTCACTGCTAATCTAGTTTGGGTTCTTGTGAAGTCTTTTGTTGTATTGCTCTTAGACAACAGCTGTGGTGAGACTGTATCCAGACGTCATCAAAATGCCAACCCGTTTCCTTTTCATTTGAATTCCCCCCCCCTCCCCCACTTCTCCCTCTTGACCTTTGTTTGCCACCATGTGTTTAGGCCACTGGGTTTTCAGAGGAAACCTGTTAGTTGAAGTATAGCAGGGCTCTTGGCACAGTCATGACAATGCTGTGTTCCTTATGTAGTCGTGAAGGAAGAGAAGTGATGTCATCATGTAGCTGAGTCATGTGGGTGCTCAGCTGGCCCTCCACTTGATCAGGCAGGGTGGCTTGCAGGGCGGCTTGCAGGGCCTGCCCAGGCCACTAGTTAACCTCGTACAATCTGAACATTCCTGTGTAGGCAGACTGCTTAAGCACTGGTAGTGCGCTACATTTCTTTGACTTAATGGACTTAATTGTTAAATGAACAGGGGCATGTATTGGTGCTGCTATGTTATAGAAAATGAAGTCTGCAATTTATCTAATTTGTATTGTATTTTCTTTTAACTTCCCTAATGTTAGGTTTTAGATTTACAGCGCTTTTGAAGGGATTTTTTTTTTATTTTTATTAAGAGCACATGGCTTGATGTAGCCCAGTCACACTTCCCCTTAGCGACAGATCCTTAAAGTGGACTGGCAGTTCCCCCAGTCGCCATCAGGTGGCGCCCACACACCTACATGTGGCTCGTAAGCCCACGGTTGCTTGACTGTTGTCTTTTCTATAGCACTTTGTACTACTTTGTCATGTACCAGTGGTGTCCTCTGTGAGCTGGGCTGAATATTCCTTCTAGAACATTCTGAAGTGAGCAGCACTTATGTGATTTGCTCTTGTGATATACCAAACATATAGCCTCACTTAATCACAGGAGTCTGAAGTGCATCACCCTTAACTTGGGAATCACATTGGGCTAGTGTTAGCTCTGGGCAGAGTAAGTCCTGGATGAGGTGTATTTAAGATGTAGGGCAAACCCAATTTAGTCAACCAAATCAAGTGTGTTTTGTGCTCTGGGAGGTTTTGACTGGCTCTCTGGGGTCCTGAAGAAGCCGTGTGTGACATGACTGTCTCAGACGGTCTGTGAGTTCATGCTCCTGATTATCACTGTGAAGGGAAGAAGGGAGGAAGGCTTCCTGGTAGAGGGAAGACTGAGGTCTTCTGTTGGCACCTTCAGCCTCCACATCCCCCCCCCCCCCCCCCCCCCCCCCCCCCCCCCCCCCCAAATCTGTAGCCTGTCCCCTTACCCAGTAGGCCACATGGAAGCATGATAGAGCAATACATAGTTAAGGGGGATGGACAATTTAGTAATTGGACCCAATGTGTTTCCAAAGTTAAGCCAAGTGCAGCCAGTTGTGTTTGTAGATGTATGTCCAGGTGGAAGCCCCCATCCCTCGTTTTGCTGCCTTCTGTAGTGGAGTTTCAGAGGAACACAGTGGTGGGGACAGACGGGAGAGATCAGTGATTGTTGCTGTGGGGACCTGACTGGATTCTGTTGGGATCCTTTTGAGCAGCTGTTGTCAAAGCGAAATGCTATGCTACAAAATACTAATGTACTCAATAATTGTACGTGTATGTATATTCATGAATAAATTGGTTAAACGTGCCGTTGTGTTTTTATTTGTGTTAAGTTCGGTTTCTCACATGTTAAACTTCAATGTTTTAATGAAGCTTTCTGATTCATGGGGGTATGCTGTGTATTGGCCATTAGGGTGTTGACACTCACAGGTCAAACGCTAACTCAGGTTAATCATGCAGTAATGGTGTGGACTTGTCATCTGACAAATGGCCTGCAACACTAGCATTTCAGCTGGGTATAGGCCTACAATCGAATTAAGTTCAATAAAAGTCACTAGCCATCCAAAAAGGCCTACTTCCAAAGCCGCAGATAGGATTTGAGGAAACCTAAATTGGTGCCCACACCATGTCCATAGTTGATCTTTATAAGAGGATTACATTTCAATAAACCCCTGCCTCACTTTGGTATTCTAGTGCTGAACATTTTCTGTATTTTGTAGTCGGAGTTTAAATTGGTCTGGGACACCTTTGGAGATTGGCCACTGTGACATTGATAGGCCATTGCACACTGCAGGAGGGGCAGTCTCTGCCTACGAGTTCTCTTTCCGCTGAAATTCACTTGGTGGGCGGTCCACATGCGAGAGAGAGCCTCAGTCACAACGAGAATATCAGCCACTCTAGCGATCGGCTGCCGACGGATAAAGGCTAGGCTACCACGGAACATTGTGCAGAATAGGCATTAGGTTACAGTCTCAACCCCCACTTAATGCAGTGACCACTTCATAATTCGATGCCTTCGAACTCTCCGGCAGAGAGGACGAAGAAACGTTTGCTATTCCTACGAAGAATTTGAGCGTTTAGTCATGATGTTGGAGAACGGCGGAAAGATACTGAAAGAGGGTCTTCTGGAGAAGCGGAGCGATGGCTTGCTGCAGCTGTGGAAGAAAAAGCATTGCGTCCTAACAGAGGATGGGGTTCTGCTTCTCCCGCCGAAGCAGCACGACCATCCGCATCATCAGCACCACGGCGGCGGAGATACCGGCAAAATCAAGGAGCTGCACTTTGCCAACATGAAAACAGTGGACTGCGTCGAAAGGAAAGGAAAATATATCTACTTCACAGTTGTCATGATGGAGGGCAAGGAGATAGATTTCAGGTGTCCACAGGACGAAGGCTGGAATGCCGAGATAACTTTGCAAATGGTGCAATACAAGAACAGGCAGGCGATACTGGCCGTGAAGTCGACGAGACAGAAACAGCAGCTGCTTGTAGTTCAGCTACCGGGACAAAAAATGGTTCGGAGCTCGCCAAACGTTGCGTGACCTGCGCCTTGGACATTCGACATTTGAGGTAAGACATATGAGATGTCTTGGTGGCTTAATTACATGGCCCCTTTAGAGGTGGAAATCCACCGCGCGAAAATTGCTTGGATACACATTCTTCGGCCTCGTTTGATATTTGATAAGGCTCAGGATACAAGATCACCTTACCCCGTAGCCCAACATGGATTTTACGCGCAAGGATGACTGCAGGGATAGGCTTTGATGCATTTATGAACCGTGTATTGGTTTCATTGTTCTAGATCATAGTATGCTCACATTTCACAATAAATTTGACGACACCTAGTAGGCAGCAGGCTAAATGACAACGTTTTACGCACAGGGTGTTCAAAGCACCAAATGTTGTGCGGCTGGAGCCTATTTTAGTCCACTGACCTTAGGCTACTTAATAACATAGTTACCCCTAAATTCAAAAGAACACAAGAAAATTGGCTATGGGGCAGTTCCCCGATTTTCCTGAAAACGTTAAAGCCTATTCTCTTTAGTCTGGTATCAGGTGATAATGCAGAAGCATGTAGACTTGGGTTAGGAACTGGCTACTGACTTCACACCTCTTCGCCTAACTCATTACTCTTTAAAGATGATCCTACGCTAATTGCTAATTGTGTGTCAATTGAGTCTTTTGTTAGCACAATCATTTGTGTAAGGTGTCTTACTGCGCTGACCCAAATGTATTGTATCCGCAGGTCAATTGGACATTCAGCTGAAAGATCAATCTAGACCCCGGAGCCAGCTGCGTCTCCCCCGCTTCGCGAAGGAGCGCCACTTCCCAGGAAGCCCCTCATTCAATATTGGGTTCCAAAGACCAGCATCCGTCATTCAAAGTCTTATTGCCATTAGAGACTTATTGAAAAGACAAAAGAGGCCTATAGCATGGGAGAAACCAACGGTATTCCAATGTGCTATGTTGTGTCTACTCGTCTTATTTATTAGATGTATATATTTTTTTATCTGAATAATGTCTGTTGATGAATGTTCAGTATGGTTGTTACTGGAGTTGAAATTAGGGAATGTTCACACTAGGAGATGTGTCTCAATTTCAGTATAAGCATCAGTATTTTGTCATCTTGGTGGATGGTAGCTTTTGTTACATTTTTAGGAGAGGCCTATTGTATTGTCTTTTGAGTTCTATCAATGATGTTATAGTGAGTAACATGTACTGCTGTACAAAAAAGAGAGACTTGCCATGATGCACATGTTCACATTCTTTGATTGAACCAAAGACGAATTTCGTAGACGTTTATTTTCCTTTGATATGTTCTGATGTAAAATCATCTTCCGCAGTTTGTCCAGCGATGAAGAATGATCTTCCTTTTTCCCGTTTTCTCTTGATGTGAGTTACATGGTATTATTGTCACATTAACCACAGTAAACTAAATCATAGATGATGAATAGAATGTGTTCACTCCTTACATTTTTCTATGGATGTGTTTTTTTGGTTTTGTTGACGACTGTTCAAAAACATCTCAAGGTATCTATTCTCTGAACGTGTGATGTCATGGCATACAAAGTAGTAGCTGTGCGCCTTTTAAAACACAGTTTTGCTGTATTCAGTCTGGGTTTTATCTTCATGTGTGTGTGAGAGCTATTTTCATACCTCTGAAATATACATTCCATTTCAAAGTGAACACCGCTGCTTGTGAATTCTTTCATTTGTGGACCCCAGGATCTGACAGCCTGTGGGCAGATTAACCTGATTCAACCATTTTAGGAATCAATCAAACTAGCAGGGGTGTGTACAGGTCCTGTGTAGCAAGCTGTCTGTCTCACCCCTCTCACGATTACAACCTGTGAACTTCTCACCCTGTTTCCTGGTCTAAAAGTAGAAAAGTAGTAGTCTAAAAGCCGAAAATAACATCTCTGCTGTCAGTCCCTGGGACGCCTGTCCACCTGACAGATGCTAACACACGCGTGTATCCGTTTCTTCTCAATGAAGTTAAATGTCCGGGGGGGGGGGGGAGGGGGGGTCATTCTCCACACATCCACACCCCAGGCCCTGTCAGTGTGCCCTGTCAAAAAGAGAGGCCATTTTCGAACAACATCTCTTACTTATCTGTCCCCTCAGACCTGTTTGGTGCCAGGCCAGAGGTCTGGTGGGGGCTGACAGCCCCCCCCCCCCACCACCGCCTCCCCTGCTTTGACCTCTTCCAGTTGTCCCAAACTGTGTTAGCCTGTTCGGCTACATCCCCAGGGAGTTGACACCTGGAGCTCACCATTGATGAAGTCATGTTGACAGACTAGTATGTGCCGATGGGCCTCTTGGACCCTATTGGCCCTGGCTCTGGACCAACCAATCAGTGAGAAGAACTAGGATTTTGCAATGCACTCCTCGATCTCCATATTTCTCCTTCCCTCTCTGTCTCTCTTTTTCTGTCTATCTCCATCTGTCCTCCTCACTGTATTTCTCTCTCTCTCTTTCCCTCTTCCTGGGTCAGATGAGAGACCATTACACATTTTGTCTCACTCAATCTTCAATACTCTCGTCACCTCGACCCCCCTCCTCTCCCCTCCCCCCCTCCTCTCCCCTCCCCCTTCTGCAAATTCATTGACTTCCTAAGGCTGGAATGGCATTCACATGACCGGGCTCTGAGATAAGGCTTTATTGTGGAGGGGCTACAGCTGTGTGCTCATGTGTCACACACCACAGTTGTGTTAACAGTACATTAAAACCAACGACACTGCAGGGAGTTTGTATGTGGTCGCATTGGACCGCAACTGATTTGTTCACATACAATAGACTCATAACAGGTCAATGGCTGTCTAATGTTTGGCTCGGATTGTACTTGTACTGTTGTGCATGTTTATGGGAACAGAGCAGAGGCAGGACTACTTTAAGGACAGCACGATGGGACGTGAAGACAAGTTGTCATGACATTCCCACAGTCAGCTCTTCCCAAAATGACCTATGGCCCGCTGACATGGCGAAGCAACCCGACCGTCTGGTGAATGGAAACCTGCTCGCTCTCACACGTTGTTTTTCTCTTTGAAACACTGCGTAGGTGTACAATAGGGCCAGCTACTGAACATCAGCTGCATTCTCCCAGCCTGAGGGGAAGATAACGCTCAAGGGCTTTCTTTCTTATCCGTCTTCTGTTCCTGTAGAGTTGGATACAGATGGGATGAAGGAGAGAAATCGCTGTGCTGCGTGAAAGTAAAACAAACCTTTCTGACAGGTGTGCAACAAGGAAGACACGGGGGATGAATAAACAGAACATGAAGTGGTTACTCTGCGTTTATTACACGGTTGTCTAGCCTTAATACAACATCATCATGTCATAACCCACATGCAAGCTGTTGGGAGAGGGGGGAGGCAAGGAGAGGGCAGGGCGATGCAGAGAGAGACAATGAGAGAGACAGAGAGACAATGAGAGAGAAAGGGACAAAGTGAGAGAAAGAAAGCCAAATAAAGGGACAGTGCTGTCTTTTACCTGTGGTGTTTCAGTGTGTGGGATGTACAACAGCCTTGAACAACTATGCCATCTGAACCCCTGGTCTGAACTCTCTAAAAAAAGGCCCTGTGTTTGTCAGGTTGTCTGTTAAAGCTACTGGCCTTGCCAGGGTGGTTATGCTTGGGTCACGAAACAATTGTTACAGTCGTCCATGTTACACTATACTTACACGTAGTCTGTGACCTATGTTTCTATGACTGATTATATAATGAGTTATATGAGTCCTTGCATGATACACACAGAATTAACACTCAGTACTGTAATGTTGGAAGCAGTATTTTAAAAGGATGTAAGCAGGGAAAGCAAAAAAAAAAACTTGTTAAAACACTTCAACACTTCCCTTCCCCCACCTCATAAAGAATGTTATTTCAGGAATGGAGGGTGAACAGAGAGTTCTTTTAGCTCAGGGTTTTAGCTGACTAGATTTGCTTTACCACTACTGTATGTACCTCCCAGTCCTGCTCTCCTGCTCCAACCCCTCCAGTCCCCAGCCTCTAGCGCTCCATCCTAGCCCCCAGCCCCTAGCCCCCAACCCCTAGCCCCCAGCCATTCCAGTCCCCAGCCTCTAGCTTCCCAGTATCCCAGCCACCCGGCCCTGCTCTCTAGTCTCTTAACCTCCTAACCTTCAGCTCTCCTAACCTTCAAGTTCCCTGCTTCCGGCAACTCAGACTCCAGACACGAGGCCCTCCAGCCTCTCCACCCCCCCAGCCCTTAACCTCCAGTCCCCCCAGCCTCCTGCACCACCCTCCCCCCAGCCCTCAGCCTCCTGCACCACCCTCCCCCCAGCCCTCAGATTCCAGTCCCACCCTCCCCCAGCCCTCAGCCTCCTGTACCACCCTCCCCCAGCCCTCAGCCTCCTGTACCACCCTCCCCCCAGCCCTCAGCCTCCTGTACCACCCTCCCCCCAGCCCTCAGCTTCCAGTCCCACCCTCCCCCAGCCCTCAGCCTCCTGTACCACCCTCCCCCCAGCCCTCAGCTTCCAGTCCCACCCTCCCCCCAGCACTCAGCCTCCAACCCCTTTTGCACCTGTTCCCGGTCAGACCACCCAGGAGAAGCAGAACCACACAGGTCAATTAGCTCAGCTGTTGCCTCCAGTCAAGGATTAGGACAGGAAATGTCACCTTTCCTAAACGATGCTTTGATAACTTTGATAAATAAATAGAACTGAAAGCTGTGAAACACAAACAGAGCTATGCCAGGACAACAGCCTGTGACTGGATATTTGACCACATGTCAATCATTACCTTCATATTATCATTTTATTATTTACTTGTCAATAAAAGTCACAGTGCTACATTGATTATGCTTTTTGGTCCTTAATTACTTGCACAATACTGCAGTTATCAATAGATTTATTTTGTACAGAATGGTGTCATGGTGTTTGCATGAACAGAAAAACCATATTGGGAGAGAAAAAACATGAACTACAGGTCCTGCATATAAATTATGTTTTTTTTTTGCACCAGGCTGTTATGGGAGTCTACAGTGACCAAACTCCGGTAGGGAAAAATAGAAAATGAATTTGCTCCTTAAATTTCCATTGTTGTCAGCAGTTAGGATGAAGCTGAGTCAGCAAACCCAGGGACAAAATAGAGGTTTCTGAGGATATACTGTACTTGTCCTTTCTCTTTCAGCTAGAAGTGCCTTGGTTCTGTATCTTTCGTGTGCAAAAGCAAGCAAACAGTCACATACAGACATACCAACACACATGTACACACACCTGCACACACACAGGGATGCAAACATTTCCACACGCAAAACATTCTGTTTCACACACACACATACACACAGACACACATACACACACACGAACACACACCCACACACAGTCACAGAGTAGGTGTTTGTGTTCGACCTCAGATTCCAGCAGTCGGACCAGGCTGGCTCAGCCACAGTGCCAAAGTAAACTCCACCTCCTCCATACTGCCCCAAGGTCAGTGATATGAGAGCTGCACCTGGGAGTTAAGCCCTGATCTGTCTCTGCAACCACTCACTTCCTGTTTTGCCTCAGATAACAGAGTCGTTACACCAGGAAGAGGGTTGCTCCTGTTTCTGTTCAGCTCAAGTAAATGAGGATTTGAAAATACAAGTTGTGATATGGTATGCTGTGTTGAATGACTCATGGAATACCCTTGGGTCAGTGTCAGAATACATTCAAGGCTGTTCTATACAAAACAGATATTGAAAATATAAATGGTTGTAGAGGTTGATTCTTCTGAAAAATTATTTGGACTACTGAAACGAGAGAAAAGCTTCATTCCTGCTGAGCAGCTGACATTTGACAAGTAATGAGAGGCAGAAGTTTAACCCAGGAGGGTCACGCTGTAATCAAACGCACCCATTCCAAATTATCCTCTGGCAGTCAAACCGTTTCAACTCCAATAAACCTCAAAACATGCTAAATTTGAGTTATCCAGCGCAGATGTGAAATCATGTGATTAACGAACTCATGTGGTGAAACTCCCCACCCCCCAAACACACCAACTGAGAGTAATGAATAGCAATGTCGTCCTAGCATGCACATGGAGGTTGTGCACTTCTTGTGAAACGTAGTGGGAGTGAAAGCAGGAATTGCGCATGCATGGATACATTAGTTCATTCACAGCTGCACTCAAAGAATGACATGTACAGTAGGCCTATGCCTAGTAACTTTTCCCACACACATCATATTTTCAGGCTATTAAAGCAGCTCAGTCACATAAAAAATGTGTTTGCAACACATAGGCCTACTGTATGCTTGCTTTAAGTGCCGTTAAACTCATTTGTTAACTCGTTTGTTTGGACACAATTCTTACTGTGATTGTGAATTGAGTCAAAATGAGTTCATCCGAAAATTGAAGTGGACAGAACACCATCTGTAGAAGGGAGAAACGTTAGCTCTCGTGTCAATATAAAAAGGTTGCCCTTGAAACGTAACAAAAGACCCCATTGCGTCCTGAGGCAGCAATCCCGGCCAAACGCTGCTAATCTGCCAGCTCTACATTATCACCTCCCCATTTGATAGTCGGAGATAACCATCATTAGACGTTAGAGCCACAAGGCAAGAATTTGAATGAACGACCATCGTGACTAGGCACCACGGAGAACGTGACAGTAGTTTAACCGCAGTTTGTCATCATGTGCGGGTACAGTAAGCTACAATAGTTTTTCTGCTGGGAAATGCCGAACTGGACCCTCCCTACTGTCTATAGGCAGCTAAGAGTAAACATTGGCGCAGAATACAGCCTCTGGCGAGGCTTTCTTCTCTTCTCCCCATGCAAACTATTTTTTGTCTTTCTTCCTTATTGTATACAATGACAAACTGTAGGCTATGATTACTCGCCGCACCTTTGGCTATATGCGGGTGACTCATTTCCCTGCCCTAAGCTTCCGCTGATTGCAAAGCTAGAGGAGAGGTTCTTCGGTATTTAGCGGAATCAATTTAAAATAATAAGAAACACTGGATCGTGATCGTGTAGTATTTTTTTCTTCTTTTCATTTGCCGGTCATCTGTTAAGAGTTCATTAGGGAACAATGAGGGCTTGTCATAGTGAGACAGGCGCTGAAGGCTATCAAGAGCCTAAGCTGTGCTTGCCATACCATCTGATAGGGTGTTAAATTGATAGGAGAGCCCTGGTGGAAGGCTGATGAGTGAGTGTGTGCACGCTTGTGGAAGCCTCCTCATCAAAGGGAGAAGATTTGCCTGGCCTGTACCAGCACTGGCAGGCTAGACCCCAGAGGGATTGAGGGCCATTGTGTGGATAATGAGGGTTCACTGCCTGGCTCAGGCCACCACTGAACCTCACCACAAGGAGCTGCCGGACAAGCCTTATAGGAGAGACCCACATCCAGGACACCATTAGCATGGGGGCTGACCTAGCATGATCACTTTTCCCCTCTCCTCTAATCTTTACTTTTCCCTCTCCCTTACCCTCTCTCGCTTTCAGTGTTGGGTAAAGGACAATGATCTCATTCACACCACCTTGGCAAAATGTTTGTGTCATTTCAGAGTGCTGATGGGTGCCCATGTGATACTCCAGCCCACTGCCTGGGGAGGGAGGGAGGGAGGGGAAGGAGGGAGGGAAGGAAGGAGGGAGGGAGATTAAAAACATAGGAAGGAGCAACTGAAGGGTGGACCTGTGGGAGGACAGAGAGAGATAGAGAAAGAGAAGCGTGTGAGAAAGCGAGGGATGTTGAGTGAGCTGGCAGGGCAAGGAGAGTGTGGGAGCAGATAAAACATACATAGAACGGATACTCTCACCTTCCAATGTCACCCTGTCTCTAGCCCTCTTCCTTTTCCTCTCTCTCCTCCTTTCTCCCCACTCTCTCTCTTTCTCGGGCCTGCTCCCTTCCCCCTCTTTGGCAGACTAAACAGGGTGCACGTCCACATCACCACCCTCCTCACGCTTGCCTCGCTCGCCCCGCTTGCCCCGCTCGCCTCTCACCAACTGCTGCTGTGGCTGCTCAAGCAGAGCAGAGAAGATTTGTGAGCGGGGCGAGTGACAGTCCAGAGGGCTGTTGAAGGGCCAGACCAAACCAGTTCATCACAGATAGCTCTCTCTCTCTCTTTCTGTCTCTCTCTCTGTATGTCTGTCTTTCTGTAACTATCTATCTATTTATCAATGTATCTATTATCAGTTCCTCTCTGTTCTACCTAGCCCCCTGTCTGCAGTAGACCCATACATCCTCTATGAGGTTTTATGAAGTGAAATACCCAGGCCACATGGAAACAGGGGCAAGCTATCTATTATTGATGAACAAGTCCCCAGGTGGTTCCTAACTTCTGAAGATGTCCTGATATGTGTATTCATATTATGAATTCATAGGTTAGAAAAAGCTTAAGGTTAAAATGGGTGCTTTTTATTTATTTCTGTCTTCATGTGTCTTGACCTATTTGGTTAAACTGTGCTCTGACTGTGCATATAGTGTGAAAATTCAACAACGGAAATGGTTGCTTAAATATCTATTCTTACACTAATCCAACCATAAGGGTGTGCCTTTTGATAATTGTATGTCATTATCACACTGGCATCATTGGCACAACATTGACACCCAAAACTCTCTCCTAAGAAACCACGACTCTAAGCATTACTCAGTGTTGAATAAATATATAGAGTTGGCTAAATATACCCTAACCCTATGAAGAGAACCTACTGCATTGGTTTTACAGTAGTTTGTAGTCTAAATACCTTTCCACAAAACTGTAAAGTCAAACCTTCAGAAAATCCTCCACCACCTGTCTGTTTTGCCAGCAAGCTCTGTCTCTCTCTTTCTCGCTCTCATTCACTCTCTCTCTCTCTCTCTCTCATTCACTCACTCTCTCTCTCTCTCTCTCTCTCCCTCTCTCTCTCTCTCTCTCTCTCTCTCTCTCTCTCTCTCTCTCTCTCTCTCTCTCTCTCTCTCTCTCTCTCTCTCTCTCTCTCTCTCTGTCTCTCTCTCTCTCGCCCTGACAGTCTCATTCACAGCTCCAGACCAATTATTGTTGTTAGTGTTTGCCCTCGTTCTCTCCTCTCCCGGCTCAATCCGTTCCCCCGTACATTTCCATGGCCCAGTGGTTTCTATGGAAACTAAAAGAAAGAAGATGGGCTTGGATGTGACAGAGCGCTGTCAAGCAGCACAGTGGTGGCACGGGTTCTCCTGGAGCAACTGGATACCCACGGGCAGGGGGAGAAGAACAGAGGGCAGAAAAGGAAGGGATTGAGAGAGAATGTGTCAGACACATAGAGAGAGAATGAGATAGGGTGGGAGAGAGAGAGAGAAAGAGAGAGAGAGAGGGGGAGGGAGGGAATGTTAGAGAAAGAGAGAGATACTGTGGTGTAAGGCAATATAATCACTTTAGTGCCGTGAGCTCCATATTTATGAACACTTTACTGTGAGGGCTTTCAACAAGCCCCTAGCGCATGTATATAGCCTACAGTATCCCTGATTTCAGAACATGTAGTAACTCTAATATTTCTCTTTTTATCTGTTTTATTTGTTACACAAGTCTATGTTTATGATTACTTTTTAATTCCTCATATCTGAAGATAAGATGTACCGGTAATATTTGGCACTTGGGTTTGAAGGACTTTAAGGGTATTGGATTCTCATGTTCCTCTATTTCCCCACCTCTCACTCTCCCTACCCTTCAAGCTACAGTCAATCAGGTGACCTGCACACACACACACCCACACACACACAGGCCTCCAAGGTCTGTCCTCCCCCTCCCCCTCCCCCTTCCCTTGGACTCCCCCCCCCCCCTCAAAGTGCTTTTACATGTTCAGGAAGTGAGGGCTACATGTGAGGCTTTCTGATCGGGGGGCAGCTGTCCGAGGCGGGCGCCTGACAGCCTGTGCAATTAGATCAGAAGCACAGGAACAGCAGCGGGCGCCACATCTATAAGATCCACTTCCTACCCGGCTGACAGGGATAATTAGGAGGTTAAGTCGTTAATCTTAACATTCTCCTCTGCTCCAGTCATGAGCTGGGTAAACATTGGGAACTATACAGCATAGGCAGGTGGTGCAGGAAAGACCTGCGTGTGTGTGAATGTGTGTGTGTGTGTGTTTGAGACGCAGCTGTCAGGGCGCTCTCATGCTAACCGGTTTTGAGGATGATGGTTGATCTTTGACCCGTAGATCATAGAGGTTAACACACACACACGCACGCACACACACCAACTCACACAAACACAAAAAAACACACATCTTTTCTGCTCTGATGATGTAACCTTGGGGTGGGCAGCAGCAGGGCAGCACTGGAAGGCTACCACAGTTTGATATCAGTCACGAGTGCAGCTTGATTAATCATAGATGGGACAGTTGCATCCTCAAGGCTACAGAAGCTCTTTGTTCTCTGGTGAACGACCCTTTTATCTCTCATTGGGGATCCTAGATCATGTATCATTCAGGAACTGTAAGTGAATTAGTCTTTGTGAAACATGGCAGAGTTTCTCCAAACCATACTGTAACTTAATATTCCTTTTACTAATTCAATACAGGAAACAAGAAGCAAAAAATAATATGATGCCCTTGTGTGTTTGAACTTTTCTATTTTGTGGAAATGTGCTACTAAAGATTGGCTGCAATCAGGTCTGGACTGGGACTATAAGAATGGCCCGGGACTTTGAAACGCAGCCCGGCACGCGACCGTGTGTTCTGATAATATATATGTTCTTTGCATGATGCCGCGGCCGTTTGACCGGCCGTTCGGGGAAATCTCCCGACTCTCCCGACGGCCAGTCTGAACCTGGCTGCAATCTATTCAACGTGTGTTGGAAGCATCCTATTAGTTTGGAACTCATGTCACAGAATGTGGGGAAGTGGAATGGAGCTTGTTACAGTACTGCATGTATGTGGATATGTGGCTGTGTGTGTGTGAATGTATGGGTGTGTGAGTGTGTGAGCGAGTGAGCTAGTGTGCATTTGTGAGGTGTGTAGTTATCATGGGGGTGAGACAGAAGGTAAACACTGGAGCGAGACTGTCAGCTTGTTACCTGGGAGGGTGGCAGGTGGGGTCAAAAGGTGTGGTGCTTCCAGGGCTTGGCCCACACTCACTAACACCCTGCAGAGTCTACACTGTATGTATGCATATATGTGTGTACTTGTCTTTACCTGCTTCTCTCTGTGAGTGTGTGTGTGTGTTTGTCTGTCTCTGTCTGTGTGTGTAAGTGTTTCCTGTTCCCTTGTGTGTACAGACATTTGTGTTGGTTTGCTTCTCTGTAACTTCAATATTTCTATGTTTCTTTGCGGAAGTCAGAATGGTCTGCAGCAGAGGAGACCAGATCATCCTCTTCTCACCTCCTGACAAGCTGAGGGTAGCTGCTTCTCCAATCTCCTCCTTTACTAACAAGCTAAGGTGACCACAGTAATGAGCTCAGAGGACATGGTGTAAATGATGCCTGCCCTGGATGAAGAGGCTGTCAGGCTAGCACCTGCTCCTCCCAGGTCTGTGTCCAGCTCTAAATAGCTTCATGCTTTCAGAGTCCTTCAGATCCATTACTCAGTGGCCGACACAAAAAGAGACTTCGCTTCTATCACTCTTTTATCTCCCAACATAGGAACCTGACAGAACACCTTCCAAACTTGGTTTGAGAATAACAAAAATACATAGTGTCCATGTGTCCAGTCTAGGAATTCAGGATCTGGAATACATACATGTTTCTGCAGTCACGTTTCACAGATTAAAAGGCGCTTGTTGGGCAGATGTACAGAGTTTGCTTGGCTGTGTCATGTTCCAGCCCTGCATGATCTCATAGAAGGAGGCAGCTTCACATGCTGACAGCTACTGTCACCCAGACTCACTTAACATCAGCGCCTGCAGACGCCCTCACAGATCCACAGCAGCAGCAGCACCACAGCCCTCGCAGTCTGGCTGAACAGAGGGTCTGTGTGTTTGCCTCACCTGTACTGTTTCTGTGTGTGTGTGTCTGTGATTGTGTAGTTATAGGATGTAGGTGTGTGTGTGTGCGGCACCCATCAAACGACCTGCCTTCTTTGTTATCAGCATCGAGACCTTCTTTTATTATTATTAAGGCGTGCCTCTCCCTAATGAGAAATTCTTGAGACACTGAGACATGGGGACTTCCTGTCGCTCAGGAAGTACTTGAGTCATCTTGAGAAGTCATCTGGCACTCCCTTTATCATAAAGGTGGTGTGCAAGCACACCGGCCCAAAAGATCATTCACTCCTTATCAGAGACACAGAGAGAGACCGACAGAGAGAGACAACAAAGTCTCCGCAGTGACTTGAGGGATATATGAGACCGGCTGGAGTGATGTCTGCAGTTTCAGATTCCTAGGAAGTGAGCAACACAGCAGGTTTGGGATTTATTACTGTGGAAGACAATTATCAGGCTATCAATTTGGCCTGGAGGGACAATGTGTTGATGTTATGGAGTCATAAGTCCTGGAAGTAGAACAGGACTCTGCTGGGGTTGGTCGGTGGAGTGTGTGGGAAAGAGGAGATGACAGGAATGGTGGCATACTGAAAGGAAGGTCACACTTGATTCTGGGTGACATTACCTCTAGGTTACATTGAAGTACACTATACATGATGAGTGAATAGGCATCTTCAAAACATACACTGGGAGCTCAGACAGAGGTGCAGATGCACACACACACACACACAAACACACACACATACACACAACATTCACAGTATACTCTTACCCCAAACTACAAAACAGCCCAAAGGATGGAAGGAAACAGAACCTCTATTGTGTCTTCATGCACAATGTAGTTCTACTTTGATAACACAAGCGTAGGATTGGAGGCGACAGTCACCATTTCCTCTTTTGGAACAATCTGAATGTTGCTAGGTTTTCTTCTCTCTCACCCTCTCCCTTCTTTTCTCTCTCTCCATCCCGCTAAGATGGTCTCTCTCTCTCTCTCTCTCTCTCTCTCTCTCTCTCTCTCTCTCTCTCTCTCGCTGTTCTTCACCGTCAGTCTTGCAGTTCTCAGAGAGAGAGAACACTAGGAACTGAAGTGAACAGAGAATCTATTGAATTAAACGGACCATATTATTAATTAAACTCCCACGCATGATTATAGGGTGCTCTGTTTTTCTCACGCAGTATTTGAGGCAGTTGTTTTAGCAGATAAGTGTGTGTTGTCAAGTGAATGATTTAACAAAAAACACTTTGAGTTGACTCATAGCCCATTAAAAACTCTATGACAAGCACATGTACTGTACAAAACAGTCTAATCCTAGAAAACTAATGGTGAAAATTTATAATTTTTTCAGACAGGCATGTTTACGTAAAGGACACATACAGACGGCAGTCTCTAACTTTCACATTTCACAGGGCAAGACATTCTTGACATTGTCATAAGAAGAGCTAAAGTAATTCCATATTATACGCCACAAAAAGCCTGTCTTTCAATCCTTTCTCAGCAGTTCATTATTTGGAACCAGAGAGTGTAGTCATAGCCAGACTCCATTCAGAACATTCTGTGCCTGAGGGTCGAAGCCAGATACTTATACAGGTATTATTCTGCTATCAACTCTGGCCATATGCAGGTGCTGCTGGAGAGACAGGGAGGCCATGCTGGTGTGCGGATCCAGCATACTGAATGCGAATGTGTGATGTGTGATGTGTGGTAATTAACATTTCCCCAGCGTTAGTGACTAAGGCTCAGGGCTAGCAGCAGAGATCCACAGAGACTTTTCTCAGAGCGCTAATGAAGTCCACACACTTGAGCCGGAGCTTAATGGAATAGAGCTGAGCTGAAATGGTCTGTGGAGGGGATGTGTTAGCGTCCGTTGAGGAGTGTTGAGCTATCTTACCACACTGCTACTGATGATATACCATATTCTTGCAATATGATGACTTCTACCCCATTTGCTGATGATTGGATGGTGAACACTGGCTCACCTATTATAACAGGACAACCCGGAATGGAATTGTGAGGAACACAATCTTGTTTGTGTGACAAACCCTGTATCTCCCGGATGTGGTGTAGACTTCCTGTGAAGTTCTGGGTCTACACTCTTTTGGCGGTGGGCCCTCTGGTGCTTGAAGCTTGATGATCTCTGAAGCTGAGCGACTGATAATGAATGCAACACAGTGCAAAGACACACAGGAAGAGAGGATTCAGTCTCTCGTCAACCATGATGGTGAATCAGGCTGGCCATGTCTGTCTCTCTCTTCCTTTCTTTCTATATTGCATTTACATTTTACATTTAGCAGACGCTCTTATCCAGAGCCCAAGGACACAACATCATTTGCCACAGCGGGGAATCTGTTGTTCACCTATTTTTTCCATTTGAGTTTTAGGACACTGTCTCACTAATTTCCATTTGTATCCAATCCGACTCTCTCAGACCCCAGACCACTCCAAACGTCACTCCAAACTTTACCATTTTCATTGTTAACCAAGTGTTGTGCTCCAACTGTGTTCTGCTGTAACAGGACAAGAACTTAAGTAGCAGGAATATGCTAACCAAGGGCACGTCTGCATGTCAATACAAAGGTGTTTCCAAGTGATCCTCTGAGCAATAGCCATGATCCAAAACTGGTCCTCTGAGCACTAGCCATGATCCAAAAGTGATCCTCTGAGCAATAGCCATGACCATTAGAATCTCAATGCTGACCTGTCTGCAATCAAGTTCATTTTCCTATGGGTGAAGGTTATCACACGATGAACACTGCAGCTTTTGCTGTGCTTTTGTGTCCAAGAGGGAGGATTGTAAGGCTGGGTGACAAACCTGCCCCCACCTCTCATATGCTAAAGTCTGGAGTTTCTGGACGGTTTCAACTTGATGGCTCTCACACCCCATTCAAGATGTGGTCTGATTGGCTGTTCTTGTGTATAAAGGTAATTGTAATGCATTGTTCTTTGGATTCTTCATCTCCTGAGACCTTCTCCTCAGTTCTCCCTTGTCCTACTGTCCTACTCCTTGCTCACCTCTTGCTTTCTCTCTGATTTACAATGATCACGGTAGAGTGGGTAAGATTTAAAGCCTTCATTTTGTAACATGTTTGCCTTGTAATTGATTTCATTCATTTGCAATGTTATTAAATGCGTATTTCATTTAACCGTACTTTGACCATTCTTGCTCTGCTTTAACCCATATTGTCAAATACCTGGAATTCTATTGGTTTTGGCATTAATGGTTCATGCTAATACACTGTTCAGTTTCCCATCTTCCTTTAAACCATAGGGGAATTCGTTTTGGTTGCTTGGCCAATATTTAACCCCCTACAAATCGATCCAGTGTTACTAGCCCGACTCCCTCACCGCTCAGCCATCTGACTCCTATATGTATCGGACATGGATTTGCTGTACTTTACATGGCTCTCTCTATCTCTCTTTCTCTTGCTCCTTCTCTCATTTATTCATCTGCACATTAACATCTTTACTTACCGTAAAGTAACTCATAACTAAAGGACTTCCTGACAGAGGCCTGCTGCAGCAACCTTTCACTTCCAAACACTCAGCTGTCTGTTGTTCTCTCTGGATCCCTGTTGTGCTGCCTCTGCCTCAAGACAGATGAGCTCCTTCCCTCCCACGTTTTAATAAACTACCTCTGCCACCTCATCCAGAAATGCAGAATGACTGGCTCCTCCACAGACGAGGTGTTTGATGAGGACTTTGCTGCAGACTGCCCTCTCCATCCATCTCTCCCGGCCCCTCCCTGGATCGTTATCGGGCCTCATCCGTTTGGGGGGGGGGGCGATAAAGCCGTCGGGAGCGATGGAGGATGGCGTTGCTGCAGCGGTTGTTTATTGACACCGTCAACGCTCCTGTGGTGGAGAAAAAAAGAGGCTGGGTCTTCTCTGACTAGTGCTGTTGGTGTGTGTGTGTCTCTGTGTGCGTCTGTGTGTGTATGAGGGTGCCCATGTCCATGAGCTAGCATACACTGTGTATGTGTGTTTGTTTGCATGTTGGAAGAGTACTGGGATTGCATTTACATGCATGTCAGCATATTGGTGGAGCGTGCAGGTTGTTGAGCGTTGGTATCTCTATGCACAAACTGGTCTGATGGAAATCCTGTCTACAGCCCATGCATACCAATATCCTCCTCCATAACCGTTCTGTGTAGAGTCATTGGGCTCAGTGTGAGCACACACACAAAGGCACACACACACACAGCTTACACACACAGCATACACAGGTACAAACACACCCCATACATATACAAACTCAGGCACACACACACTGCATACATACACAAACACGCACAACCACAAAAGCCTCAATATGATTCTCCAAAGACCACTCTGATGTTGAACAAAGCACAGATTGGCTGTAGTAATTTACAAAGTACAAAAATAACATGGCATCAGATAATAGGACTGATGTTGGAACATGCATGGCAATCAATTCCTTGAGTTTATTGCTCTGTGCCTCCCATGTTAATGTTTTGCTGGGTCTGATTATTTTAGCGTTGGCTAATTAAGAATGCTCCGAATGAAGTATGATGTGAATTATGACCAGGTAAGGATGCAGTTCATAGTTTCCAGATTACTGGATGTTATGTTTTCTAAATAAATACATTGTGTGTCACAACAATATAAACAATTCCTTAGATGCACTGGAAATATGTGTGCTATTTCTGTATGAACATTAATATTTGGTCCAATGCCTGGCTCATAGTCCCCTCATCCATCTTCCCCACCCCTAAACACACACACATATTTATAGTTAGCTTCTGTGTAAACACAAGCATTTTTAATCCGCAGCAACCCAATGCTCACATCTGTAAACACTGATCCTAAGAAGTGGGAAAATCGTCCTCTATCTGCTCCCCAAAGAGACTTACAAGCATCCAATCTGTTGTTTGTGTTGATAACCTTGCTTCTGTAACCAATTAGCTGATGTTAGCTCATGGCTAACGAATTAGCATTCCAACAACGTACAAGCACTTACTTTATAATTGTTTTGGCGAGTCCGTGCGGGCACAGATTTAAATCTTAAGCTTTTAACGCTGATGAATAATTGAGCTCGTTCAAATTGGGGTTGTATACATTATTGCCAGAAGCTGCAATTAATTGTTTACCCTGGTGCTCAGAGACCAAGGGACACTGGTCTGAGATTCATGTTCATATGAGAAGGCTGTGTATTACCAAGCCAGCTTGGCCACACAGGGGTTTGGCTCCTCACAGCAGCAAGGTCAAACCCATCCTTCCCCGCTACAGGTGTGCTGTACAGGGTTCATTATCCTTGAGGCTGGAACAAAAATGGCAGCTGAGTGTCATTTCTACCCTTGTATTGATGGGATTTACTTCTTTTTTTCTCTCATGGCGACTGGTAATCATTTGAACAGATGGCAGTTGGCTCCTACAGAAGAGTATCTTCTTCCAGAAGCTTCTGTGGTGTGTCCAACCACAGCACTCCACCCTAGCTGCTCTGGACACAGCTGCCACGGCCGGGCGTCCGTCGTCTGCAATAAAAGAATAGTTGTGTCGCAGCAAATATATCTGAGCTGTTTTGACACTGAGCGTAATTCTCTTTCAAGGGTGGATGTGGCTGCTATTATGAACAAGTGGTCAGTGTGGTGGTTTTATTGCTCCCAGAGTGGGGTGTCTTATAAAAGACTGAAACGAAAAGAGCATGGTTTTAGCATTGGTGCTGGAAAGCAATCCATCAGCTTGGCTGAATGTTGAACAATGGTTCCTCCCTCGGCTGAGTGCAGAGGCCGGACTGTGACCCTGGCGGAGCTTTGGGGGGTGTCACATAGGAAGTAGTCCCACGTGGACATGGGGTTGTCACGTCCTTCAGAGTCCCTGTTCCTGCTCGGATTCTAAAGCCCACTCGCAGTGTTACGCAGGAAGACAACACGTTTAACCTATCTGACGGTGTGAAAGCTCATTCTTAACCAGCATGTCCTTGTGTTCAACTAAACGACACAGTTATTTGCGTTTTACCCTCAACGTAACACAAAACCACCCCTACGACCCGAACCCTTCGCCTATCAATTGCCGTCACGTAAATAGAGAAAACAGAGTAAGTTATAATACGGTTGGTCCTGCCATAGTTGCTCTGTTGTCTTCCGGCTCTTTCCTGAAGACCACACTCAGGGGCTCTGACATCTGCTGCTGACGTCAGCAGAGCTTGGGAGACCCCCTGGGTCTGGTAATGCACACTTAGGGGAACAGGCGCCATCAAAAGACCCTTGTTGTACATAGCCTGGGGGTTACTGAGATTATCCACTCAATGAGCCAGGAGGATCAAGGCCTCTGCTGCATGATGGGATTCCAACAGGAGACAGTTTTATTTAACAACATGTACGAGAATTGTCATGACTGCAGTGGAATAAAGGAGAATGGAAAATGAATGTATTTGATGGTTAGAAATATTGACACAGAATGATTGTGGATCTAACCATCCAATTTGACTCTCTCACTGCTCTGCTATATAGACTGATCTCTCTTTTGTGTGTAAACTTGGACAAATGCCAGTGATTATCAATTGTGTATGAGCAATACAAATAGCATTTGGCCTTTAATGGCAATGGCCATTTTTAGTTCCAGCCTCTGAAAGACAGCTTGTTAACTGCAGCAGTGGAATATAAAATGTTTGAGAAAAATATTGCAGTGTTTGAGAACTGAGAAAAGGATCAGGGGGGAAAAAAGCAATTTCATTTTTGCAATTTGATAGAGACAAGACAAGACTTTAATTGCGAGCAGAGTGCAAATGGCTCAATTCGTTTCAGAACAGTTTCATCAAATTATCTAACTTTTGATATTCTATTTTATAATAAATATAATTCTTCCAAGCATTGCAGATAAGTAACAGAATGTGGTTCATCTATCTGTTGAATAGTGAATGAATTTGAGTCAATGAATTTCAGATGAAATATACACGTGAATCCACGTTAAAAGCCAGGGCCAATTCATAAAGTGCTATTCAATTGTCATCATAATTTATAATTAATTTATCACAGCCTTTCCTTTTTCACACCTAACACACTGCATCCTCATCAGTTTGCAATGTTGATTGACAACAGGTAAAGAGGGAGGTGCTCTGCAGGTTTTATCCTTGCTATACATCAGTTCACCCACTTCCTGTGAGAGCATTTCTCAATTCCTCTTCCTCAACAAACTCAGCCATCTTCCATACACATGTTGACTGCACTGGCGCATGAAATTGTAAAATTGCTCATGACTTTTTCCCCCCATAATGGTTTTCCCTAGGGTGAAGCTTCTAGGCACTGTTTCTTTGATTGAAAGCAAGCTCCAGCAACCACGGCGGCCATTTTTCTATTTCCAATACACAGAAAGTACCTTGAATTAGCTGGGTGGAGAAAATAAATCCAGGGAGGGTACATTCTGCTTCACCACCCTGTGTGACGTTGTCCTTTATCATTTATCAATTGTTCTAGGTCGATCCATTCACTTTAAATGCTCTCTGAAATGTGTGTACGTGTTCCATGCAGTATTAAGTACCACGCAACAGCATCAACTGGGGTCTTACTTGTTTTTACATTGAACAACATATCTACTGTGTCCACCAGGATGGCAACAAGGCGGACACAGTACAAGCTTTGTATGTCAAACTGTCTGTGTACAGGAGCTCTGTTCTTGGAAGATCAGCTCCAGGAACAAACTGTGAACAAAATATGATCATAAACAAACTGTGAAAGTTTACCAGCAGTCAGAATTAGAACAGAATAGGCTCTCTTGTGCTTACAAGAAGCCATGCTGCTGTCAGGGTCTGATGGCCTGGCCTTAGGCTAGAGAGAGATTGAAATAAGCATAATAATTAGAGGGATGACTGCTGGTCTAGAAAGACTTAGACCATCTGGGTTCTGTCCTCTCAACTTCACACAATTTCTGCAGTTCTTCTGGATGGGTTCGTCTCATGCATGGAACTGAGGAGGAAGACCCATCAAGCTTTTTATAGAAACCCCAGCTACTTTAATGTGTAGCATTGAGTCTTAGGACTGGTACTGAGATCCAGTCTGATGTTATCCTTATTAAAGTTCATTCTTATCCCAAAGAGCTTCTAAGAAAAATACATTGAGGCCCAAGGATGATAAACAAGATTTCACAAAACAACACCCATGGTTGATGTGATCAATTATTGGGACTACAATAACCAGGGTGACAAAAAGGGACATGACCAGAGGGTCACCACCTCTATCATGACTTGCTATCTTCTCTCCACATAAGTACAGCTAACTCAATAGAATGCCTTGTTAAAAATCCCACTATCCTCGCATTTCCCAAATTTTGCCTTCAAGGCTAAAACATCCCACCACAGCGGTTGCTCCTCTACGCTGTGTATTGAATCCCCACGACAATAAAAAACACTCCTGCTGGCAGCTGTCACTAACAAAGGCGGATTGATCTACAAACCTGGCAACCCAAACCGGCATCGGTTTACCAGTATGCCTGCAGCCTGACTGTGGCAGTGGATAAAGCTAATAAAACTGACACTGATACTATTTTATACTACCAATAAGCTAGCACTCATACAGACTTTTCTCAGCTCTCAGATCACTCCCTGGCTCTGTCAGCCATCCTGGTTCTTGTAAAAAATAAGGAAGCCTATTGCTGGGATAATGAGGAAGGTAATTTGAAGTGTTTATTGTGGTGCAGTGCCTCCCCCCCAAGTCTTATTTTATGAAGATGGGAGCTAAGTTCTTCTATTTTCTCTGGGCTTGTTTCTGGGCTTCCATATAAATAATAGATTGAGTTTATAGAGTTAATCACTTTTCAGGGATGGGTATGGTGGATTCACATCACATCAAGGAAACTTTAAGAACTTCTTTTTTTTCACCTCTACGTTTATGACCACTAAAGAACCATCTACAGGCCCTGTTCTGTTGTCCTATTTAGGTCCTGTTGCTCTCAGACTTACAGAGCTTTGCGGAACATTAGGTATGTTCTCTCTTGGTTGCAGATATGCTTGATTCAGTTGAGATACTGTCAGATAAAGATGCACACCTCGGCATGACTGAGGTTAAGGACCAAGAAGTGCAATTCCTGCTCAGCCACCACGTGTCTCTGTCTCTGTCTCTGCTTCTGTTCCTTTTAAATAACCATGTACCGTTGCTCTAAAGGAAGAAATTAGACCCCCATTGGCTGCACAAGTGTTGAGGAATCAAATATTCTCTTTAAAGTAAAGGATATGTTATTAGTTTATAAGTTCTCATAGTGCTCTGTACAGTTTTCATGTCATGTTAGGATAGGGCTTTAGAAACACTGAAAACATGCAGTACATGTGTATAATACAATCTGTTATTCTCCATCTTTTTATCCCAATTTCTCTTTTTTTTGTTCCTCTTCTTCCCACTCTATCTTTACCCACACACACACACACACACACACACACACACACCTACACACACACACACACACACACACACACACACACACACACACACACACACACACACACACACACACACACAATCTCCACTGAGACCACTGAGGCTGAAGCCTTGTTCTTTGAGTTGGTAGACCATGTCCAATACAAGTCAAAGTTATTTCAAAAGAGACATCCATCACATAGGTTCCCTCTGCCTCCCTAGAGAATCCCCTGTCACTGCATGAGACAACGATACAACCCTGGTACCAGGAGACTAAAAGCACACAACATCAACTGACACTGACAAAGGAGGGACATATAGCAATGTTTACATTGAGCATGAGATTGACAAGTGACCCACAAACCATTTGGTAATGGAGACATTACCTTATTTGTATCCACATGACTGAGCTTTGTGTGAGTGTGTGCTTACATGTATGAATGTGTGTGTATGTGCCTACAAATGGGTGCATATTATAAGTGTTCAGAGACGTGTGCATGTGAACGTGTATGCTCTCGGTGTGTGTGTGTGTGTTTGTGTGTGTGTGCTTGCCAGTCTGTTTCTGAATTAATACACAAGCCCCAACAGAGCGTGATCTCTCCTGTGTCAAGGCAACATGCCTGACTGTGTTTGTAAGACAGTATTTATAGAGACAGCGTCAGTGCTCCTCCTTCTGTACCTAGTAATTGTATCCCATGGTGCCCCAGCGTGAGGTCGGTCCTCCAATAGCAGAGCGCGAGCTTGCCTGTTCCTGTGACTCAGATGCTGTTACTGTAATTCTCGGGACTGGAGGAAGTGGAAGTTACTAAATAGGAGGGTACAGTTTAGACTTGTGGTTCTGTTTTTACCTCGGGACATGGCATTCGAGGCTGTCAGTGTCTAGAATAAGGGCCGCGTGCTGAGTCTGCCAAAGACACCGAGCCGTCAGGGAGTCGGTGTCCGCTTTCAGCTTGAGCTAATACAGAAGGAAGAGGAACATTCAAAAAATGGAAGCTTCCAGAATGAACTTTTTCAACAGCGTAGCGTGACTGAGCACCAATACCTTAGGCCACGACAGACTGGATATGCAGTACCCACAAACAAACACTGTTATGACTCATCTTATTTTTTGGGGAAAGATAAATGATCCCATATTGGCTGTATGCTCTGCAAATGATGTGTTTTTCTAATAGTAATAATGTTCTGTGATTAAAGCACTGTTCCCTGCGGATGCGCGCTCCTGTGATACTTCACAGAGCTCTACAGAAGGTCCCAGGGAGTTCAAAAAGGCCTCTTCTGCTGTTTCAATTTACACACTTTTATTTCCTCAAAGAGAATCCGGAAATAGCTCCTACATCTTAATAAGAGATTCAAATTATCTTTGTTATTTGAAGTTGGGGCTTTTCATCCTAATTGAACTACAGTGCATTGAGTCCCAGTCTGTTCTCCTTAATTCTGTCTTTAGGCCTTTCCTTAAGCCCCTAGGCAGCGAAAAGTATACAAGAGCTTGATCTTTTTTATTTCACGTTCAACATTTTCATCTAAGTGATGCAGATATTGCATTGATAATGATGTTGATGATAAAATACATAGTCAAGTCTTTCATCACAAGATTTTACATATACATGTATATATATACATGTATATATATATATATATATATATATATATATAAACAAATCTTTACAGGCATCAACACAAAACTTTGGCAGATGGACTTTAATGTTGCAAGAAAAACACTTAAAAGCACTAATCTGGCTACTAATATTTGTCTTTCACTTGCCGACTTTCTCAGTGTGGCAGTGTAAGGAGCAGTGTAACACATGGGACAGGACAGGACAGTGATACTCTGCTGACTCTTCGGTGCAGGAAACAGGTCTACATTCTACTGTCAGTTTCTCTGCCTCTGTCTCCAAATCCTGATTTGACCTTAATCTTTTATGTTTACAATAATACTCATCTCTGCTAAAACTAAATTGTATGACTTGACAGAGCAATGATTGACAAGTACTCCCTTTTCATGTGTACAATACCAGTTTGAAAAGTTAACCCATTCTTCTTGCTGAGGCATGCTGTATTACTGTCAGAACATTATCCTGTTGGATAAGCGAAGTATTGATTACAATCATCAATCAAGTCTGGCATTTTTGCAGTGTATGATTTTCATGAAAAAAAATTACTGCAAGTACATCACCTTCATAACAATCAGCATAAAAGTATTATCTGACGGTAGATTGTTTGGGAATGTTTATATTTTTTGGAGACTTGAAAACGCTTTTAGGTCACTGTCTAGGCTAATAGAAGTAATGTATCAATGGAGATGACTTTCATCATGTCTTCACTAGCAGACTCCTCATCCATCTCATCATTAGAACCAGAACATCCAACACTATCAGGGTGCCAGGGCGCATCACAATCTTTTCCATCTGAAAAATCTGAATTCAAGCTTTGGGAAGTACAAAAGACCCTGAAATGTAAAAAAATAAATAAACAAACATTATCATTGTGTGTCAAACATCCCCTGTTCTGTCAGAAGCACATTTAAGGGATATATAGTTCACTCAAATGTCAAGATCAAGGTCTTTTTGTATGAAATGAAAATTGTTTTCTGTTTAATCTACCCTAGGGGTAAATCACTGCTGTAGTGCGAGCTGTTTGTCATTCTTTAGGCCCCCCTGTCTCAGACATGGAACATGGATCCAGAAACTGTGCTGTTGCCATGGAAATAGGAAAATTCATATGTAGCTGGGAAAAGGCTATGTTTCATTAAAGGGTGTGATAAATGACACACACAAAGAAATAGAAAACAGGTGGGCGTGTGGTGTGAAAGATGTTCGATTTGATTTTGATTTATTCATGCTTCTGTTGCGGCATTTGGTAATGAAGACAAATGGGTTAGAACACGTTTTAATTTTTTTTATTTGCCCTTGCTGAGATTCAAACAATGATCCAGGATCAGGAATTAATTTGGGTTGAGGCTTCGCCGAGAATATAACATGTTGGTGTTCGATACAGATAGCAAAGCGAAGAAAGGAGCTATCTCACTGACAAATCAAGTCAGGTACATGCTTCATTAATTCCTCCACAAGCTGCTGGTCTGATGAACTGATTCTGGTATGGCTAAAGACAAGTCCTGAAAGGTGTTTGTGTTGTGTCAGTGTCAGGAAACTAAATCCATCCGTTACCACGGAGACTGGTCTATCCGTGTGTTTCTCAATAGCTCCTTTGTTTTCCTTCAGTGAATAAAACGGCTAATTGTGTTTTGGTAGGCAGAGATGTGTTTGTTTTCTCGTTATCTACATAGAAGCAGAGAGGATGCCACAGTGGAGGTTCAGAGATATAGCTGGCCTGTTGTTTATTTCCTATGGACGGCGGGCAGTGTTCAGCCTGTTTCACTGTTTGAAGAGACATGACAAAGTAATTCGGGTGAGAAGTTCAGACACAAAGAGCAAAGCAATGAAGGGGTCTTTACAGTGTGAAAGGAAAACCTTTAATGTGCGCCAACTGAGGCTACAATTGTGTTCTGTAGGATCGTTTCAATGCTATGAGGAGGGTAACTATAGTTGAATGGTACAGAATGACTGCAGATCAAGATGTTGGTTGAAAGCCTCCCTGTATATTAATCTGGATAAAAACAGGTGCTAAACAAATGCATTTCGGTTTCGTTACAAATTTTTTTTTTCAGGGCTTGCTTTGTGTGAGATGAGGACAGAGCATACACTATTTCACCAAAGTAAAACACCCAGTAACCAGAAATGATATGATACAAGACAGGTTAGAAACATTAATGATGTGATCTTTACAAATCTATAAAGTCAGCCTCGGATCCTAGCAGTTCTCTTTGAAAACAGATGACCATCTTCCTGATGGGTTGAGACACTCAACAACGCACCCAAACACATATAAATGATTAAACATCATCTAATTCAATTACACATTCGAATATGCATGAGCACGTCTCCTACATAAATGATGAATGAAGAAAAATGGAGCAAAAACAAACCAAAAGTATGAAACTCTAAATGTTTATTCACCTCCTGCCCTCCCAACGGAGTGACAAGCAAGGGTAGAAAAGTTGATAAATAAGCAGAGGTCTCCGACTCGGTGACATGAATAAAACATGCAAAGCATGCTTGGAGATGAGAGTTCTGAGACACACAGCATGGGGCGGAGGGACACCAGTGGACTCATTAGCACGGACTCTCCACAAACCCTCGATGAGGAGAGAGGCCAATAATTGAAACTTGTGTGTTGTTCACTCAGACAAGATGGCAGCGTTGTTTCGGAAGAGTTTGGAGTGGGGTATTCAGGGATTGATTTGTCTAATCAGAAGGAATATGATTATAATGTATTGATTAGGTTTAGAACGTTGCAGAGGAAGATGGTGGTGATCAATTGTGACTACTCAGTGGTGAAATGGAGTCAACAGTCCCAAGTGTAATTAACTGAGTGTGTAAAAGAACGAGCTGTGCATCCGAACCCAAACACAGCACAATGCATCTTCCCATCCTGCCATTATAGCTAGCATGGTGCAGTTTATGCAATTTTACGATCCACTGAATGCAATTACAGGAGCTGTCAACAGTGGAGCATGTGTCCTGCCTCCTCTTCTAATGTATGCGCTTCCAGTCCCTCTGTCTCCAGTGAGGTTCACACATACACACACACACACACACGCACACACACACACATACACACACACAGGTGATGATGAATATGGAAATGTATCCTATGCTAACACACAAGCATACATTATTCATTTGGATCACATTTGATGCAGTACACAACAGTGTGTGTTTCTGTGTGTGTGTGTTTATATGTACATTGTGTGCCATTGTTTGTGTGCTTTGGGGATGCGAAAGGGGATTTAGTTGAGTTGATAATCTGTTATGTTTGGATTTATTTACATCATTTCATCATGAGAAAATGCCAAGGTCACCCTTTAACAGGCAATTATTTTTCCTGCTTGTGTCTCGTGTTTCACACACAAACCTCTCTCCTCCAGCTATCCTCTCCTTCAGCTATCCTCTCCTCCAGCTATCCTCTCCTCCAGCTATCCTCTCCTCCAGCTATCCTCTCCTCCAGCTATCCTCTCCTTCAGCTATCCTCTCCTCCAACTATCCTCTCCTCCAGCTATCCTCTCCTTCAGCTATCCTCTCCTCCACTCTCTCCCTGTGGACCAGCCTCTCACAGTTCCACTGCTGTCTTCACACCTGTCTGCCGCTGATCTGCCCGGAGATGTTGCTGCGGAAACCCAGTTTGACAGGCCGACGGGGAGGCTGTTGCACATTCATCTGGTCCTCCTCCGCCGTATCACTTCCTGTCTCTCCAGAGAGGTCTGAAAATGGGGTAGTGCCGTCGGCTTTCAGTTTCCAAACAAAAACGGTCCTGGTTGAATATAATAGTGGCAGACAGACAGTCAGAGCGCTGCGAGGAGGGAGTGTGTGGAGGCAGCAGAGGCATGTCTGTGTGTGTGTGTGTGTGTGTCTGCATGTCTGTGTGTGTGTCCCATGGTGTTCTCCTTCCACTCTCTCTTTTTCACACAGTCTGAGGTGTGACCCTGTTTCAGAAAGCATGGGCTGAGAAGCTGGTCTAGCTTCAAATATTTTAAGTTCTCTTTTTTTTTTGTCCTCCACTCACTTCCTCTCTCTTTGAGGAAAAATGGAGGGGGTAGTAAGGGATGGAAGGGGATTTCAGAATAGGCTTGTCAATCTGAGAGAGAGAGAAATTATGAAAGAAAGAGAGTGAACAGGAGAGGGAAAGGGAAAGATAACTGGAAAAAATGAGAGAGAGGCAAAGTCAGAACGGGAAGGAGAAAGAAAAAGAGGAGAGAGAAGGCAACGTTCCTTGAAGACAGAGAGATCCAGACAGAAAGAGAACAGGGGAGGGTTGGGGGAGGATGACACGGTGAAAGACCAGGATGCCAGTTCCCACCGATATAGAGTCTCAGTTTCCCGCATGGGGAGGGGGGGGGGGGGCAGGGTTGGGGTGGGGATGGGGGGGGGGCAGATCGTGTGACCAGGTAAAAGAGTGGGTAGATGATTGCGGGAGCCAGGACCGCAGCAAAAAAAACACCTGCGGTCATTATTTTGTGTGAGTCAGCAGAGGATCCTGGGAGAGTCCCGGAGTTGAGTTTCAGAGTGTATGCTCCAAACTTGTGGTTTAAGTTGGCTTTAGGAGCTTGGCGGGTAGGTGGGGGAGAGGCATCAGGTGGCCAGGTGAGGAAGGGGGCTGTGTGTATCTACTGGGAACCCTCACTTTCAATCAAACCACAGAGGTCCATGGCAGAAGAAGAAAAAGAAAAAAAAGGTGTGTGTGTGTATTTCTTATTGACATAGAGAAACACTTTGTTAGTGTAACTGAATACTATCTCTTGTCATTGATGTAACCCTATAAGCCAACATCCAGTGTTTTGTACGGAGAAAGTGACAGACGTCAAACTTAATTAGGAAATATTTGATCCTTGATTTATGTTAAAAGGAGATTGTAAATCAAGCATTGTGGGCTACTTGAAATCTATAATATTTGTGACCTCATTTGACACTGGATTTCACACAAACCTTGAGTGCAGAAAAAAATGGAACATTTTATTCCACTCCTGTTACTACTGACCTTGATGTGGGGTGTAAACAACACAGTCACAGAGGATACACACGCCCGACAAGGCAAGGCATAAACCAAGACGCCACCGTTTCACATTCGTGTTTACACAGAGGGAGATTGGCCAGGGTTTGGCTGATGAAGAGGACTAATCAAATACCACATACACGGACGTTTCTGCGTGCGTGCACGTGTGTGTTTCTATGTGTGTTTTAGACATGAGTGGGATGGGTGTTTCAGTATGTGTGAGATGGGCTACGGCTAGCCTTGCTATGTCAACATCCATAGAGCCAGACAGCATGGGCCAGACAGTGTTGAGTGCCAGGCCGGGCCAGGCCGGGCTAGGCTGTAAGAAGAAGAGCAAACAGGGACACACCCAGAGGAGAGCCGCCCCCACACATCCTCCTTCCAGCTCATGTATCACACTTGTGTATTATGCTTCTGTCCACCGGTTGCCCTGGGAAAAAGGCACAATAAAAAACAGAGGCAGGCTTTTGTCATAGCTGTGACAGACTGGCTACCAGAAGACTGTCGTATGTTTGGAAAGGACCTCAAGGCATTCAACCTGCCCACCAAGGAGTGGGAGGACTTAATATGGCACCAAGCTTTCTGGAGTAGTATTACACATTGGTGATGTGATGACTTTGTGGAATAATGTTCATTTAGCGGCTTGAAAAAGTATCAAAACATATATTGTAAAGGGTAGGTTGTAAAAAGTCAAAGTTATAATTTGACCTAGTGTCTTTGGAAGTCTTTTCATTTACATATTTCCTTTTCTTTAACCCATTTGGAAAGGATTAACTGCTGTAGCTATAATCAACTGCTTTGCTTACTGTAAGCACTAATTAAACATTCTTTTGAACTGTCTACAAATAGTTTGTAAATGGCAACAAATTAATAGTAATTATACCAGTGCCTGTCCAAGCACATTTGATGCCCGAGGCAAGGTTTACTAACACCACCAATTTATTTATGTATTGCCTTGATAATTCATTACTGCATTTATTTATTGTTGTATTCATATATTTCCTTCATAATTTATTTCAGTAGGTCTATATATTAACGTTTTCTTTAAACCACTTCCTATGAAAGCCCCTCATCCACTGCCTCATCCACTGCCTCATCCACTCCCTCATCCACTGCCTCATTAATAAAAGAACAAAAAGCCACGATTGATATGAACGATGCATAGCCTATGTTGATGCCCTTTATTATATTCCCCACACACCATCTAAACACATCTAAGATGACTTTGTTGGCACTGTTTGAAATATAGACTATTAAGCAACACACACACACTCACAGGAAGTTGACAGGACCCCCATGCTTCCAGGTCAGCCCGCCAGACACCTGCCTCCTCTCCCAGTGAGTACCCTGCTCCTGGAATGCAGTGTCATTACAAGGCCCATCCAAGGTCAAGACAGGGCATGGCTGCAGACAGTCAGGATATTGTTGTCAGTCTATGTAAATCCGAACCATACAAATCATGTATTAGATTAACATGAATTTTAGTTAAATACAACATATTCACATGCACAGAATATGAATTTGAGATTCTTATTGTGGTGAAAAGAAGACTTCCCAAACCTTCTATTTCATGCTGTATCATTTGAAAAGGTTTTGTAATTATTTCTTAACAAGATAATACATGTCCCCAGTGAGGGTAGGCGGTAACACAAGAACTAGAAAAGGTTTGTCTTTCTGAAGGCTTGGAATCTTCTCTGGTTCCTTCTCTCTCTTGTTCAATTAATTTCGGTCATTTTCGAGTAACGCTCCACTTTCCTACTCACCTTTTTTCAGCCTCAGGTCATATTTCACACGGCTACTGTCACAACTTCTAAGCCAAGTTACTTTTAAGGACCAGACTCAACGTTGCTGTAGACTTGTTGCCTGGTCCAAAGTTCACTTAGGCAAATTGTGTACACACTGTGTGTTCAGTTGAAAGACAGGCTATTCAGAGACCATTTGAGTAAACTGTCAGTAAGAGCTAATCTATATATGTATGTACTTCTCAAACATCGACCTTGGAGAAACATAATTTAGGCTGCTAATGACTTAATAGAGCACAAACCTGCTGTTGTGTGTGTGTGTGTGTGTTTGTGTGTGTGTAATTGCATTGTGGAAACCATAATGTGTGCCACAGTCTACTGAACTTTACTATACGTCCCATGCAGGCCTGAGGTTGGCATAGCCAACTGTATGTCTGCATTTGTTTTATGTGTGAACTGGAAAAAAACGAGACAACTTTCTTCTCTTTTTGGGGGGTTGAAAGGGGCCTTAGTCATAAATAATACATGATTCCGTGTTCGAGTGATTCCGTTCAATACCCTCAATGTTAGCAAAAATAGCACATTTCAGATTTGAGGCTGGAGTTAGTTAATTCAACACAGTTATTCAAGTTAGATCTGCAACTGTGACCAAATGTAACTAGAGAGCTGAACTGCCTGTCTCTTTAGTAAATGATCTTTTCAAGGTTAAGGTTGTGTAATTCTCTTGCCTCTACTCCCCTGGCAGCCACAATATGACGTGTAGATGATGCTGTTTGCATCCGGGTCGTAGCCTGGTTCCCACTGCATTTTTATGGACTATGGCATACAGGTCCTAAAAAATGTGCAACAGTGTGTAACACTGGGTGTAACCCTAACCCTTTGAAAGCCTTTGCTATTTTAACTTATTTTTATGTCAATTTATCATACGTAAACATATACACAAATTGAAAATAAATAGTGTCACACAGTCACACAACTGTTGAGATTTGCATGGGCGGCAATAGTAATTGCTCACTGACCTCAAACCTCCCTGGTCATTTTCAGAGGAAGAGGCCTACACTGTGGTCTGGTCCGAGTGCCCATAATAGAACTCCACATAGTTCTAGAAGCTTCCTGACATCATTATTCCATATAAAGGGAGAATAGCCTCATAAAATCACTTTATACCCAGGCCTATAAAAGCACCAGCCTGTGGGACAGTGGCTGATGAGGTGCACAGTTAACTCAAGGAGCCGGCTAATGTGCCTCCATACCCTCTCCGCCATCACAATGCTCGAGCTAGCATGTTCCCTGTGCTCCCGAACCTATTAATATTCCCAACACCACTAAACCTGTACGGCGCGCTGCTCCCCCTGCCCTCCGCCCTGCGAGCAGGGCGGAGCGGCTCTCAGCCCCTGCACTGTGGTTTAATTAGCCACTATTAGTGGTTGACGGAACATCGCTAATCACCGGCAAGGCTCTAGCCCTAACAGAGATGTCCTTGTCCCCTCCCCCCGTCCCAACCGCCAACCCATGCTTGCTGTCCTCACTAACCCATTACTCCAAAGGCACCGCATCCTGACAAGAACAGCTGTTAGCACAAGCGTCCTGACAGGAAGTACGTAGATATTAAAACTACTTCCAATTTTGTACAGCAGTAAACATGGCAACAGAGGAGGAGGCAAGGTCGAGAAAATACATTTTCTCTTTGTTCACCTCGAGGTAGGGCGCAGAACCAAAGTGCAGAACAGGTATCTCCCCAAGGTCAAAGTTCAAATTAATGAACTTTGATTACATAGCTCAGGGGCAGCATTTTTGCGGTGACCCACGCCAAGGGTCGTGGTTCCACGTAGTGGGGCAGAACCACTCTCACACTGATGGGTTTAACGCTGATCATGTGTCACCTGCTTCAAAAAGATGACAGTGACTTCCCAAGAATTCACCGGCATTGTGTGTTGCTACTTCTTCGTTGTGTCTTGTTTCCATCTTGCGTAGCAGCCATAGTGGCCCACAATGTCTGCTGGCATTGCACCTGCGTGCACTCAAGAAGTATATCACATGATTGTACTCGCTGTGAATTATATTATTGTTGCTTGCTTTTTCTACAGGTACACTCTTGCACTTCTGAGGTTCCTGTTGTTTAATTGTAACTTGTCTAACTACATGCTCTTATGGTGCTTCCCTTTGGGACTTATTTGGTTTTTCACAATGTATGCTTCATGTTTTGGCTACCCGCAATGTTTGGGGCTATCTCGTTGTTATGATCAGTGACCTATGCAGTTTTGTAAAGCTTTCTCTTGGAAGTCGCTTTGGATAAAAGCGTCAGCTAAATGCATAAATGTAAATGTAAAAAATATCAGGCATTGAAAACACTCATGGCTTTTGGGGCTACCTCTCAGTGTATGACATTCTAGCAACCCAGCCAGTCACCACACGCACCCATTATGGTGACTCCCAAATCAATGATCGACTTCTCTACAGAGTCAGACGTGAGCAAGAATAGCCACACAGTCATTTACAGCGGCAAAATCAATAGCCAATCAATAGCCTTTACGGGCCAGTTTTTGGTAATCCCTTTTATTATCTGCATTAGCAAAACGGTGGCCATTTTGTGGCAGTGTCAAAAACCAGAAAGATTGTACCTAATAAATTCACATTATGTGAATGGTTAAGGGGGTACATCATGCGTGCGGATTGTGCCCCAGCGGGTGGGGGGGGGGGGGGGGGAGGGGGGGGTGAAATGAGTCTCTGCAGGTTGGGATGTCTGCATGATGCATCAAACTCATTCTCCCACTTAGAGCTTCAAGTGAGTGTATTAAGCCAAGGCCATAGCCATGGAGTCAACATTGGGGGTGACGAATATATTTGTTATGATTATTTCGGACAGCGTACGTGGTTGGCTGTCGTAGAGTAGCACATTTATATTCTTATATCAGTTAATTGGGGGGGATATTTTGACCAGATTTGAATATTAGGGGGGATGGGTCCCCCCAATATATATTATGATTACGGCCTTGTATTGAGCCACTGGTGTTCAGCTGATCTAAACATGTTTCTCACTCTGGATGAAAAAACTAACTGTTTTGGTGATATTAGCAAACTGCAAGCATGTAAATGTACACAAGAAAACCCAGAGACCACAAAGCCAAAGCAAAAGAAACCTTCACAACAAATATTTGTTGTCAGCATGCATGGTGTGGGTGTATGTAAAGTATGCTTGAATGCATGTGTCTGTGTGTGTCTGTGTGTGTGTGTGTGTGTGTCTGTGTGTGTGTGTTTGTGAGTGTCTGTGTGTGTGTCTGTGTGTGTGTGTGTCTGTGTGTGTGTGTGTCTGTGTGTGTGTGTGTGTCTGTGTGTGTGTGTGTCAGACTGGCCCTGTGGAGGCAGGTCAGACATCTCCACCAGGCTGGCTTAATTCTAACAGAGTCCTGGTGTGAGAGGAGAGAAGTAGGACAGTTCACAGTGGCTGCCTCTGACATTGAGCTCTATCTACAGATGTTCAGTAAACAAACTGATAACGCGTGTTTGTGTGTACATGTGCATTTCCTGGTCGAAAAACTGGAAATCAGTGTATCAAATACAGGATTGTGCACTCTCTTTACAAAACGTAGCCAACTATTTTTAAGTACTTTTTTAATTCAGTGTCAGATAATTCCATGCCCGAATGAATTAATAATGGTTTCCCAAGGCATGTTTCCATATTCTATAACAGCTTAATTATATAATACCATAACGTTTGCCCTCAAACGTTTATAGCCATCCTTCAAGGATGAATTATGACGATTACAAAAACATTACAGATGAATAAAATAATCTCTATTCAATTCAATCCAATTAAGCGGCATGTTTCCTAATTAGTCTTTCTTCTGCAAACAGGATCTCATTCTTCTTCTAGGGCTTTCTTCTCAATGCCGCTGAATGGCCTGCTGGGAAATCCAGCAGATGTCAATCTATTGATCCTTGTTCACTGCGGTAAAATCAATATGCTCGCAGGTTTTTCAGGTTTCTGATTTTTCTAGTTCTCATGTTAGGTTTAAATGGTTAAATTATTACATATAATTTCTTACTAGGATTTATTGTTCTAGAAAGTATAGTTTCATTTAGCAAATACTGTACATCTTTCAACAATGACCAAAGACCACAGTTAGGAAAGAAGCACTGTCCAGAAGAGAGAAAAAATATTTCTAAAAACGATTCAACATATAAATTGCCTATATAAAGAGGAGGGTCGATATCCCAAAATTTAGATGACCCTTTAATAAGTTTTTATTTATTTATTCCTCAGCCAATTCTCACTCATCTCCATTAATCTTTTATTTAGATTCTACCGCCAAATGCCAGGAATAGTGTCCCGGCAAGCAGATCCATGGTCAGTTTTTCAAGTCCAAACCTAATACATCAGCAGAGAGTGCTCTAAACTGACCACACACAAGTCTCCATAAACAACACGACTCAACGACACATCTTTACAAATATCTATGCAGACCTGAGCCGTGACATACCAACACAATCAGTTACCTCACTGAAACCAGGGCCTACCCTTGTACAGCAGCTACCCTAATAGATGCCAAGCTTGTCCCAGAAGTCACATATATGGTCCCTGGTGCCCACCTGTGCGTGTGACCGCACGGTGAAGTTCAGCTCCAGCCAGCTGCTGCTTCCTGTATATTGCGGCCAGGCCGGGAGGCGCTGCTGTCTGCAGAAGCCCGTCTGCTCCACCCTCGACCCGGGGTCGCCAGTGTGGGCGAACGCCCCCCAGTAACACAGCATCCGATTGGCCAGGAGACGCTCGGGCGGGGACAGGGTGAAGTTGGCCACGGCGGCGGTGTTGAAGAGGAAGGGCAGCTCGGCACCGTGGCAGACGTGGTCGTAGCAGAAGCTGAGGCCAGACCACACACGGTGGTCCGACGCCACGTGGTCGAAGACGTACATCCACACGGAGCTGCCCGCCAGGCTGGCCGCACGGGCGGACTTACGGGAGGGGCAGAGGAACACGTAGTCTGTCACAATCTAGGATGGAGGGACAGAGTAGGAGAGAGAGAGAGAGAGAGAGAGAGAGAGAGAGAGAGAGAGAGAGAGAGAGAGAGAGAGAGAGAGAGAGAGAGAGAGAGAGAGAGAGAGATGGAGGTGACAAAGGGAAAGTAATGGTATGACATGGAAAGACAGAGTAGGATGAAATAGTAAAGGTTTGACAGAAAGAGAGAGGAGACAGAAATGTGTGGTTAGTAACAATTAAATGCATTTTTTTCCAGACTTATTAAATGTTCTATTTGTCTCTTGTGGTTTCTTAATTTTTCTGACAACCTTCACAAAATAAACTGCCCCAAATGGTTTGCCTTTTTCTGAGATAAAAGTTTTAATATACTGTGACAGCATGTATCTTTCTTGGCCACAAAACACCACACAACTGGAGCAGGAACGCTTTCCATCCTACATCCTACATGTTACCTGGAAACCACTAGCTTTTAAGGGATACAAAAAAGACGACTGCCTACGCTCAACACCAAAAAACCTCTCTCACCTGTCCACCTCTGTCTCTTCCCCCGTGACACATCACACATCAGTATGGGAAGTGGAAACAACAGATACTCGTACAGACATTTTGACTCTGGCTATAATAGGACACACACACTTTGCCTTAAGATACAGGTTGGACCCTAGCAGCGGTGTCAATTCATGATAAAGCAACAGCACAGAGGAATCTTCCGGTATTCTTCTCCTCTCTTCTCTCACAAGTCTTTCTCATCCTCCATTGTTCTCCCCTCTCGCATATACTGCCTCAACTGTACCATGACCCTTCACCCCCCCCCCCTCCCTCTCTCTCTCTCTCTCTCTCCCCTCTCTCTCTCTCTCTCTCTCTCTCTCTCTCTCTCTCTCTCTCTCTCTCTCTCTCTCTGTCTCCTCCATCCTCACTCGCAGAGTGACATCTGACATTTGTTGTACATCCCGCCCTCTCCAGAGGCCTGTCCTTTAGCGAGGGGTGAGTGAGTGGGCCCCCCCAGCTCCTCAGTGGGCCCTGTTTGGGCTGGGCTCCCTGGTCTGATAAGCCTGACTGTGGCCTGTGCAGATGAATGCTAAACAGACTTGGGAGCTCCTCACTGCTCTCTCATCTCTCACGTTCGATTCTGAACATTGAGAGACTGTGCCCCAGGCAGTGATATGATCTTTTCTCTGTCTGTAAGTCTACGCTTGTGTGTGGGCTCAACACTAGGAAAATCGGTTTTTCACCACTGACTCAAACAAGACTTGCATGGGTCGGCTTTGTACCTTGTAAATTGTATAAAGAGAAATATGATCAAAATATGGGAATCAGATGGCTGAACGGTGAGGGAGTCGGGCCAAAATATTAGAAGGTTGCCGGATCGATTCCCCGCCGTGCCAAATGACGTTGTGTCCTTGGGCAAGGCACTTCACCCTGCTTGCCTCGGGGGGAATGTCCCTGTACTTACTCTAAGTCGCTCTGGATAAAAGCGTCTGCTAAATGACTGAATGTAAAAATATGACATCATTGGACATCATTTGCTAGAAATGATCAAACATAATGATGATAAGTAGAGATAAAACTAAACTCATGACTTGATATATCCTTGCCTTGTCTATTAGCACTAAAATAATGACATTATTCCTTGCTCACTAATGGACCCAGCAAGGTACATTCAGTATGTATGACTGAGAACCATCATACATCCTCTGTCTATCATATCGGTGGGAATAAGACTCGAGTCTCTAAGGCTCTAGTGAGTCGGCATCCAAAAGAGACAATGGCCGCGTTTCCCAGATTCACTAAGAGCTTCTTAGGAGCGTTCTAGAACGCTCCTAAGAAGCTCTTAACGTTAAGAGCTTCTTAACGAATCTGGGAAACGCGGCCAATGTCATTCTCTTCCAGGTGAGCTTCCCACCTCACCCATACTAATGATGACTCAAGCTGATGAAGTCTAAAGAACTTCAGCCCCCTCTGTTGACGATTTGAGGAAGTGCGGGGTACTTTCAGAAGGAAAATATTATACATATATATATAAAATATTTTTTAAATCATTAGTAAAACAAATATTGAAGAATAAATGTTATTTAAATAAAATAGATGACATATGCATCAACTTAAATAACGTCAAGTGGCTCGAGACCTTTGAAGAATAACTTTAAACCTGAAGAAGGAACGCTGACATGAAAAGGCTTTACCACTACTCCAAATACTTCAGGTTTACTGGTGCTGATTAAGGGAGGAGAGAGTGAGAGAGAGAGAGAGAGAGAGAGAGAGAGAGAGAGAGAGAGAGAGAGAGAGAGAGAGAGAGAGAGAGAGAGTGAGATTGAGGAGGGAGGAGACAGAGAGAGGTAGGGGGAGAGAGGGAGGGAGAAAAAGAGAGGGAAGCGAGAGAGGGAGAGGGAGTGAGATTGAAGGAGAGAGAGAGAGAGCGTGAGAGAGACAGCGTGAAAGAGATCTGTTTTGGGCTGGGTCTCATCTGGAGTGAGAGCAGATGGACAGCTGTGTCTCTGTCACGCTCCGAAGCCCCTCTCTCTCTCTCTCTCTCTCTCTCTCTCTCTCTCTCTCTCTTTCTCTTTCTCTTTCTCTTTCTCTCTCTGTCTCTCTCTCTCTCTCTTTCCTCCACAAGCTGCTCAGACTGGCTGGATCAATACTAAAGGCACATAACTGCTTCAGTTATCACTGCTGTACGTGTGTGTGTGCGCGCGCATGCGTGTGTGTGACAGAGTGAGACAGGGTTTGTGAGCTTATTAGGTGTTTTATCTGATAAATTATCACATAAAAGCGAGGTAGGCCTGCACAACAGATGGTCAACATGTACACACACAAGTTTGTTTTACTATCGTAGTGAGGACAGACACTTCAACTCCATTCAAAATCAAGGTAAATGATTTAATAGTTTATTAAAGTCCCTTTGTGGTTTGCCAATAATAGTCCCTTGTAGTCCCTAGTCCTTAGTTAAACAGGACCACACATGCACACACACACCCCTCACCTGTGACAGCATGTCCCTGCGGTCTGCGTTCTTGTACATGGGGAGGTACTTGCGCAGGATCCTGAGAGCGTGCTGTTTGAAGATGGCAGTGGTGTACACAGTACACTCCACCGCAGACACAGGCTTAGTGAAGACTCCATAGACGAAGATCACCCCCTCCTCAGAGGTGGTGCCTGCATACACACACACACACACACACAGGATAATAAACTCCAAATGGGCACACCTTTTAACGTTTCATTTGTTTAGCAGATGCTTTTTATCAGACGGGTTACAAACTATGCTCAAGGAGGCTTCAACTTGCGTGCTAGACATGCGGTGTAGGCGTGTTCACAGCGTGTTTCCCAGCCTCTGAGCTCATACAGTAGTCGTGCTGAGTGTGTGAAGTGTTGCTCACCTAGGAGGACTGGCTTCTCCTTCTGCCAGTGGCCCTTCTGGAAGGCTGTCACAGCCTGCTCTTTAATCAGCTCTCCATCGATGTAAGGGCCCCACGTCTCAAAGATCTCCAGGAACCGGAACGGGTTCACCACCTTTGAACCTGACAGGGGGAGGGAGGGAGTAAGACAGGGGTTGAGATGAAGAAAAAAAAAGAGAGAAATAAAGACAGACAGTGAGAGAGTAAAAGAGAAAAAACATAAGCGACAGAAAGACAGAGAAAAGGTGAAAAATGTGAGTGAGGGTGAAACAGACGTTAAGTGAGAGACAGTGTGCAGTGTAGCAGCCATTTGGAGGTTTTGGTAAACAGGAAGTAGGATGAGAACAGTTCTCCTACTGGACTTGATCTGAGCGGCGAGGACAGCCTGGGGACTGAGAGACAGCAGACACACGATGTCGCTCACAGTGCAGTTGGCCTGCTTGGCAAAGTCTTTTCCCAGTTTCAAGGCGTCATGTCTGAAAGGCAGCCAAACGAACAAACATTTCACTCACCACGGAAATGCTGTTGGAACCACGCACTTCTAGTCCTTGATTATAATCTATTCACGTCATTTAATTTAAGCATGTATTCATCTAGCAGTTAAATTCTCTAACCGCTGAGCTATATACTCCCCCTTATGATCAGCTTTATTTACTTTTATACACTATTCATGCACTAGTGAATTTGGAAAACTGTATAAATGCTAAATGATTAATGACTTAGATGTAATGACTGAGTGAATGTCCAGGGGTCCGGTCTCACCTGGTCTTGAGGGGGATGGAGAAGGGAAGGCTCTGGAACACGGCTTGTTTGAACAGCGGCTTGCTGCTCTGGATCATCAGGTGGAGACTCACAGACTGGGCGCCTGCGCTCTCCCCAAATATGGTCACCTGGTTCAGACACCATGGAAGACACGGTCATCATGCGGGCTAATAGATCAGCACACACACCGTAGATGGGATTTTTTATAGCCTCATTTACTATACTATGTGAGGGTGATGTTGAACTATAAGCACGTACACACACAACCAATACTGACATATGATTTGAGGCGGTGAGGCACTGAATTAATTCCAACAGAGCAGCATATCCCTTCCCCTCCAGACAGCCCCATTTCCACTCTTCAGACACAGCTCTGTGCACAGAGCCTCAGACAGCCTTCAATCCCCCCACCAGAGTTTCTACACAAATCAGTCACGACCACACCACAGGACCCCGGTAGCCAAAACAACCACCTCCCTATAGACTCGCCCTGCTCCTGTCTGACTGTCTGTCTGTCTGTCTGACTGACTGACTGTTTGTGTCACACTCTAGCCAAAGCCTTACTTCACAGACAAAATACATGGAAACCAAAAATGAATAGTGCTTTATCCAAAAATGCCAATACTGAACTACATTATCACGCTGACTTCTATGGAATTGTGTACTGTGATGTCTCATGGAAAAAACCCTGGAATTCGTAAGTGATACAGTAGGTCTGAAGGCTCATGAGAATACACATCGCTCATGTATAGTTTCTGTCTACCGATCACCTCTGCTTGCTTTTGTATACGTGTTATTTATTTCACTTGCATGCTTGCCTTGCTAGGGTCCCCTCCAAACAGAGCGATGTTCCTCTGTACCCAGAGAAGAGCAGCCTGCTGGTCCAGAATCCCATAATTCCCTGATGCAGACGTCTTGGGATCTTTACCAGAGACGAGGAAACCAAAAGCACCTGAGAGAAAAAAGCCACAGCCATGAATGTTAATCCTGACCTGTATATTTACTTTACTTCACCCCCCACCACTGTAATGAATTGCACGAGATGTCCACAAAAGGTCATTTGTACACGGCACAGTCTCTCTCACGAAAGCGCAACCCCCCATAAATGACCCTAACTCAATTATAGACAACCAGAAGCCTCAAAGCAGCTACCCAGCCTTACCCAGCCTGTACTCCAGGCTCACCACCACCGAGTGGGTGAAGTTGCTGATGAACCTGCCATCGTACAGTGGCTTGGAGGCTGAGCCGGCGATGAAGTCTCCCCCGTGGATCCACACTAACACAGGCAGGGGCTTCAGCAGAGGAGAGCTGAAGTTCACATCCAGAGGACAGAAGATGTTGAGATAGAGGCAGTCCTCACTGACCTAAGGGACAGGTGAAGCCTCTGGTCAAATACGTGATGTCAGAACATACTAAAGTCCATCATGGTGGTACGGCATCCACCCCACCCCACCTACCAACCAAGAAAGTATTTATGATGTCCCCAAAATCACAGAACATCTACCTGACACATTGGAGGTGGAGAGAAGCTGTTTTTTCGAACACCGCCACAAAATACACTTACAAATCACCTCACACATGTTTTTTTTCCTACATTACAAACTGAAAATCTCACGACAAAGAGGCTCTATCTCCCATACCTTCTGAGGACACTCGTCAGAAATGGGACCACTGCAGCCTTGCATGCAGGCGTCCCTGGGGAAGGTGGCATCATGGACTCCCGGCCAGGGGGTCACAGCTCTGGGAGGCTTCCACCGGTATGCTCCCACTGGAGGATCCGCATAGGGGATCCCGTAGAACACGTGACACTTGTCCACCGTCAACCCTTTGATCACTCCGTCCTTGGTCAACACTATAGGGCCGTAATCAGGGATTCCTGCATCGAGAGGGTTTGGCCAGAGGGAAAGACGCTCCGCTGGATCCGCAAAGTCTTTGAGGGAGTTTTCTTTGAGCGGCAGGTCTCGGTCGATGACAAGAGGCTCGTCTCTCACGAGCAGTCCAGAGGAAATGCTTCTCAGGAAGTTGAACAGGTCGATCTCGTTCTCGTAAACGGCTTCTCCAGTCCTCAGCGCCAGACTAAGAAAACAGAACAGCAAAAAATACGGACAGCTCTCCATCTTCGGACTAGAAACTAAGACATTTGTTTGACTGGGGTACTTCGGCTCAATTTATTCTTGACTTGAATAGTATATCCTTGTCAGGGTAAGGGCAAAAGACCGAAGCCTGTGCCAAGGGTCTCCTTCAGTCTGTCCTGTGTTTGTTCTTGTGACATCAATTTGGCCAACTGGAAAACCAGGAGCAATAGTTAGACAAAACCACCCTTGTCACAGCTTGTGGGTCTGGACCCATGACAGTGATGCAGAGAGTGGGCTGGACCGTGTGATGCTGGTCCAGTAATTGGAAACAAGAGGTCTTTCACTTATCTAATGGGATAATACAGATCCCCATGTGAAGCTCATTCTTGGGAAGGCACTAAAGTCTTATACCTATGACTGCAGTTTTGGACAATACTTTATTGTATGGCTGGGGGGTGAGAGAATGGGTTTCTGAATCTAGGCAACATTTAAAAAAAATAATTGTCAAAGTCTATTGTTTTATGTAATACGAACATAGACCTGTAATGAAAACGTTATTGTGAGATGTCACTAAAATTACACAAACCTTATAACGTTAATGTGAGATGTCACTAAAATTACACGAACCTTATGGTAACAAATGCTCATCCGCACACCTGCTACTGATGCCTCTCGTCTCGTTAATCGACAATGACGTCAGGTAGTTCGTGGAATCGACACCCTTTGATAATGCGTAATTCGAGCAATATAACACTGTCAAACATGTAAATATGTTTGTTTTTCTCATTCCCTAAGTCGTTAAACCCTTTACTGTTTTTAAGTATATCTTGACTAATCGTTACAAACGTTTGCAGGATCTACTTTACGTCTCCAATTGTCTTATTCGTTTTTGTACCCCAGACGACATCACTCGGTAAGCATCCCAAGTCGAGAGATTCACGTCAGTATTCAAGCACCTTTTCATTATTTCCTCACCCTAGTTGCAATGTGAGTTTGGCAGAAAAGAAATCTCATCGATAATGCAATAGGCCTACCAATTCGCAGCGTCTTTTCCTTTTTCAGTAAGATGCCAAAGTTTTACACTCTCCATGTGCTGGACGATTAGGAACATCAGCTTGTTTGACAGGTGACTGAACACTGTTTTCTTTTGTTAAGTTCTGTTTCACCATGTTAAATACAGTTATGTTTACCCATAGATCAGATAATATATGGTTGAACACCAACAAAATCCAATCAATGTGGAAAAAGGACAAATTCACATCATTGACAGTTTCCCCATCGTTGAACCACACTGTAACCCTTGAGTATGGAGACGAGGTCTGGAAATGGACATTTTCAGTCTTGCCGAGTGAGTATGCCTGCGTCTCCCTTGATCAGAAAGAAAAAGTAATTCAAAGGAGAAATGTTCTTATCCGTGTGCCCAATTGTGAGCACAAGGACTGCTTTTCTTTCACCTTCTCAGATACTAGCAACATTGTAGTCAGAGGTCAACTCAAGCCTGAGCAGCAGCCCTCCAAAACCACCCTGGTGGGTATGATGTCAGTGACACCATCTCTCAGTACACGCATGCATATCTCTCCTCCCATGGACACACACATCAGTTCTCACTGCTGAACTGAGAACTACATGATCAATTGTATTCTTCTGTAAATAACCATTAAGGATGTCTGGAATCCAACATTTCATCGCCAGTAACTGTGTTAATGTGCATATGACAATGTGAACCACTGTCCATGTGAACAAATATCAAACAAGCATCTCTTCCTCCCAAGTAGGAAGCCATGCAGTTGTTGTCTGACGATGAGGTTTTTCCATGTGAAGCAGGCACTCGGTACCTCTATCAGGATGAAAACCTCATCATCGCTCTGGGTACGTTTTCTATGACAAAACATGTCATTATGATTGAATGAAAGATACATATGTGGGTGTTGTGAGAGGGTGCAATAGAGAAGAGTAGATGAGACAGACAAAGAAACAACAAGAAACAAGACTTAGAAGAGCAAAGAGAAACAAGCTCTTCAGAACATCTAAGCTGAGCTGCACCTAGATTCCTCCGTTTTGGATTCCTTTCTGCTCACGCCCCTTTGTCTCCCCTCCAGGCCACACCCCACGATACCCTCTCAAAATGGAGCCCAGGAGTTCCTCAATGTTACTGATATCCTGGCAGAGGGCGTCCTCTGATTCCTCTGCCTCCCCTGCCAACCTAGTGTCTCTCTACCACCCTGATACGAAGGCCTACGTTCTTCTGACTTCAGACACGACCCACTCCAAATACTACCGCTTCACTGGCCTGGATTCCTGTGGCCCCTATGCTGCCTGTGTAGAGAGGGAAGGCTCTCACACGCTCACCTGCCTCTATGCCAACACAGGTAGGGCTTAAAAACAGGCGCCAGCCTAAACGTATGAAAGGTCACTCATTTGTTAGGATTTATGTGTTTTGGATATGTTGTTTGCTTCATTTTGAATTATTATCGTTTTGGGGTGATAGTCCCGGATATGCCTAGAAACTTCCAGGTGGTATCATGGAACGTCACCAGCATCACGGTGGGTTGGGACTGTCCGGACAACAACAGGTTCTCCCTCTTTCTCGTCACGGCCTTCTACCTCAACGGAAGCGACTACATCCTTGAGGAGAGGTACTTCAGGCACACTCTGAAGAGCTTTGTGTTTACGCTGCTGGACCTGCAGCCCTGTAGCAGGGTGAAGTTTGGTCTGCAGACCGTGTGTGAGTTTGACACAGCGTCTCACTTCAGCAGGATGGTCCTTATCGATGGGAACACTGGTGAGAAAAGAGGAAAAAAACGTCATTAGATAATCATTTCGATATTTTTGTGTTTTTATCTCCCAGGAGGAAGTCTCTTATTCAGCAGGGGGTCTCCTCCATTTGTTTTGTTCTCTTGAAAGTTTTAAGGAAGTTGTACCATGTGAGGGCATGTGCGAATCCCCCTGTGACATGGCTCGTAATTAGTTTTGTATCCTCTTGTCCATCCTCCAGTCCACTCAGACATCCATAACCTGCATCAAACCTCCTCTGGGCCTGGCAGCTACACCCTGACCTGGGAGGTGAAGAACATTTCCACAATCTCTGCATTCAGAGTGTACCACCAGGGGGCGCTCCACGCCTCCACCCTGCTCACCACACACACGGTGGACGGCCTGGAGCCCTGCCAGTACTACCTCACCAGGGTGGAGGCCATATGTGGGGACAGCGTGGTCATGAGCTGGAGGAGCGTAACTGCGTGCTCGGGTACTGGAGGACCACCTTTCATGTTTGGGTGATTGAGATGTTGTTCCATTGAAAGTACAGCAGATCATCTTACAGAGCTTGGATTTGTTTTAGTTATTAGTTTAGTTTATCTGTGAGTGCATCCGTGTGTGTGTGTGTGTGTACATGGGTGTGTCCTTCCTCCCACAGGAACTCCAGGTGTGTCAGATCTGAAGTATCACTCTGAAAACTCCACGGCTCTGTGGACAGCCGATGCCGGCGGCGAGGCAGTATTCCAGTACCAGCTGTCGTACGCAAACAACAGCACCATCATCCAGAAGGGGTATCTGACGGAGACCATGCTCCCCCTCCCAGGGCTGATCGAGGGGGCCCGCTATGTCCTGGACGTGTGGGAGGAGTGTAATGGGGAGATGAGTGCCAACCAAGCACTGCTGGTCTTCAATGGGATCAACGTGGCCCTCAGACCCCTTGATCTGGACTTTGGTTGGTTTTGTGTGCTGTGAAGATGTTTGTAAAGCTGTCAGGGAATTATTTATTATTCACCAGTGTTTACTGATGAGTGTGATTTAGGTCCACATCACATCACTGAAAATCCCTTCATTATGTCTTTAAAATGAATGCGTTCAGTAGACCTCATTTTGTGACTTGCAGTTAAATGCTGTACACCCCCCCCCCCCCCCCCCCCCCCCCCCCCCCCCCCCCCCCCCAGGGTTAGAGATGGAAGACCCCAGCCCAGTGCTGGTTCTGGAGGTGCCCTGGCTGCTGCCAGAGGCCCTGCATAGCCCCACATCTGAGCCCAGGGCCAAACTGCAGCACATCATTGAAAAAAAAGTGAGGGTTGATTTTTTATTTTTTTTACTTACTTAATCATGTTTTAGGTATTTTAGCTTCGACCTGAAACCTCTCACAAAAGGTATGTTTGTCTACACTGAGGGCATCTAAGTCAGAGATGTATCCAGTAGTGTACTTGCCAACAGATGTACACACAGAAATGCTTACTAATATTAAAATATTTGAAAACACTTATGGACCTTGTGGAGATATGATTCCCAACATCCAATCCTGTCATATTTCACTCATTCTTTATCAAGGAGACAAGAGAATGGCTATTTGGGGGTACAGGAAATAGACTAAATTCAACCCTGTCTTTTTTTTGTCAGTTGGAGGAGCTGCTGAAAGACTTCCCACAGAAAGCCAGGGTACAATTGGATGGCTTCAGGAATGCGAGCCAGTCAAATACAAACATCCTTTTTAGTGTGTTTGATGCCTTGATAACAGACAGGGACGTGCCACTGCCAGTAGGAGACCTGCTGGACCATGTCCAGTCCCTCCAGCTGCCCAACGTATACGTCAACAATGGCATCATTTACTGGGACGGTGAGAAGGATCTCCTCACCTGAGTTCAATATACATAGAAACGATTTGAAAACATAATTGAACCGATTCACCTTTGTAAAGTTTTGCCATCTCCTTTACAAAATAGCTAAAAAAAAAGTTTACTTAGCTACTATATACTGTACCTGGTTCCTGTTGCACTTTGATTAGAGACAGAATTTATGTTCTAAAATGTATTTTCTTATTTGAGTTCTGAGTGTTTCCATTCCCTAGACCCAGATGAGTGCTCCTCCCCTGACCTGATCAGGTGTCCCTCCCACTCTCTCTGTATCAACACCCTGGACTCCTATACCTGTGTCTGTCACCCTGGTTACTATGATGTCCGCTCACCCCTGACCCCCTCCCTGGACCTAGCGTCTGCTCCTGTCTGTTACGGTATGTCAGTCCATTCCACCACACCTCCAAAGTCAAGTACAAAGTTGCTAGAGTCAAACCCGTAACCATGCGTCCTAACACTATCAACAACACAGCTTGGCCACAACCCCCCCACCCCCTCACCCCGCTTCCCATTGTCAGTTGTCAAGTATCCCACTGCTATCATTATCGGAACATAATTTGTCGACTATCCGACTGCTATCACTATTACAATGTATCTAGGGCTTGACGATTAGTAGAATAATTGAAAGGTGTTTGTGTGAGAGAGTCACTGCTCTCCCCACGTCTTCTCCACACAAACAGAGAACGGAATGTTCACCCAGTGCCTGGACAGACGGATGGCGGGAGGCGTCTCCAAAGCCTTTCTGACTGCTTACCTAGGCGGCGACGTGACGGTCTTCCTGAATGACGGCCGCTGCGCCGTGAACGAGAGCGAGACGCTGTACCACTTCAGCTCCTCGCAGTGTGGTACCGAGAGGCTGGTGAGTGGTCCACCCGTAGATGAAGGACGTCATGTAGGAACAAACACGGGCGATCCCTAAGGGATGGTCAGATTCTAGTCATGTGCAGGGCATCGTCATGAACGCATACTAGACAGGCAGGCGGTATGCCATGGAAATCTGTAATGAAATTACGCTTGTGTACACGGCACTTTCTGTCGACGTAATGGGATTGTGTGTGGTGCGTTCCGTCTCTAGGTGAACACGACACACATCGAGTTCCAGAACTCTCTGACTGTCACCTTGATCAGCCAGATGACCATCACACGCAGGGATCTGAAGGTTATCTGGAAGTGTGTGTACCCACGAACCTACAACATCCTCAATGTGCGGATTAACGTAGATCAAGATAGGTGACAAATGAAACATTTTGTGTGTCCTTGAAGTAAACATCTACGTTTTCTGTACTATATACAGATCACAAGTGTCATGGTGTTGCTTGACGGTATTCCTCCCTCACTTGCCCTCTCCTGGGATCAATCCAGGATCCTCTGACTAACGCAGTCAACAACCACCTTTCATAATCACCGCTTTAGCTAGCTACTATCCCTGAAAAACTTGCTGTTTTAGTGGGTGTGATTTATACCAAGGACAAGTTGAACCAATTCTACTCATATCTCATTCAGTATAGTTCAGTCTGCTTTGCTCTCAGTTAAAAAGCCTCCACTTACAGAAAAACCTCCTGTCCGTTTGGCATACTCCAGGGTGTCCTCCCACTCTGTGGGCGTCGTCAACTCGTCCCACAGTCTGTTCCTGACCATGAACTTGTACAGCGACCTCTCCTACACCAACAGAGAGCCCGTCTCCATCACCCAGGCCGACGCGCTGTTCTTCGAGGTGGCCCTGCAGACGGAGCACACCTTCACCCCCGAGGTGCTCCTGAAGGTCTCGACCTGCTGGGCCACGGAGAGCCCCGCACCCAACAACACGGTCGTTGGCATCTTCCTCCTGGAGGGGTGAGTTTCCTCTGTGGGGGCGGGGGGGGGGGGGGGGGGGCAGTCTTAATAGTTTTCAGTGCATTCATACTCTTTGTACTTTGTAATCTGAACCGACTTGCAAGTTACATGGTTAGGTGAAAAAAGACCCAGACACACGTAGCCACTGCATTTATTGTTTGTAACTGTTTACTCTTTCTCATCGACTCTCATTTTGAATTTCATGGAACTGAACAATGCAATCCTATTCCCCCAATCAGATGCCCTGTGGACAGTACGTTCCACTGGCTGTCACTGAACGGAGTGGCACAGAGGAGCAGGTTTTCTCTCCAGATGTTCACCATGCCTCGGGGCCTGCCCATCTACTTCCACTGTCTGGCCCACATATGCAGACACGATGAGGACTGCACCACTGTAAACCAATTCAATTCACTTAATTAAATTGATCGTTTTTGCTGGCTTGTCATTAGTTGATTAACAACATGTTTCTTATACTTGTAAGATGTCATGTGTTTCGCAGTTGAGCTTCTGTTAGTGTTCAATTCTTCTGGATTGAATAACTGTTCTTTGACTATTGATTAGAATTTATGGACTATTTGCTTATTGATTTGTGTTTATTGACACTGTATCTATTTCTCTAATCCCACGTTTATATTTTAAAGAATTGTACCGCTCCACGACTTTCTAAGAGGTCAGTGTCCCAGAGGAACGTGAACACCAGACAGATGTCAGTGGTGTCAGCTGGCCCTCTGGTGGTCAGCCTGACGGCAAAGCCAGACACCAAACCCTCTGACTGTGAGTAGATGTGCTGGGATCACGGCTGTGTAAATAAATGGGCCTACCTCCCGGCCTATGTCTTTTTTTGTGTGTTTTTTTTAGATTTTGTGTTTCTTTCATTCAGGGGGTGAAATGGGGACACTGATCTCCGTTGTTGGTGGGACTGTAGGCTTCTTTCTGTTGGCTGTGCTTGGAGCCATTGCATCCCAAGCCATAATGATGTATTATAAGAGACCAAGGCTTCAATGAATATATGAATGAATGTAGTGGTTCTAGTGAGCTGCATTCAGTATGCAGCATTTTCAGTGCTACTGCAATGTACATAATACAGTTATGTATTCCTCCAGTGATATCACATTGCTAAATAAAATGTAAAAAACGATCACGTTAATTTATTGAATTAATCGCCACAGAATATAATTGACACAGAAACATGATCGTAAAAAATGGTTCATTAAGACTGAAGATGCAGAAACACCCGGTGGATATAGTACTTCCGGTTTAGAATATCTGGTACAACAACAATGGCGACCTCCACGAGTGAGGAAAGCATGATCGATGCACAGTCTGGAAAGAAGACGAAAAATAGTAAAAATCAAGGTAAGTGATCTATTTATGACACATTTTAACATACGTTAATATTTGATTTCTGCTACCATGTCCATGCTTTTTGCCAATTTTGAGGTATAAATGAGCTCGAGTTAGCATCAGTTACCCATGCTATAGCAAAACGTGTTGGCTGGCTACTGTGATAAACATGGCTGGCAGCACTAGCTAAAGCAGATATAACTTGCTTTTACCTAGTAATCGTACCTGTAAAAAAATATATATATATATATATATATTGAATACGATGGAACTATTAGTGCCTCAAATCTGCGAATTATTAGTTAACAAGGTAAAATGCACAGTGTAGCCATATAAACCGTGCTCGTGACACATTTAGTTACATATTTGGGTCACAGTCTGTACCAGTTACATTCTTTCACTAGCTACAATTTCTGTTTTCTTTCCCCCAGTGGACGAATCGGACCTCCTAACTGTGCCAGACGGCTGGAAGGAGCCAGCGTTCACCAAAGATGATAATCCCAGAGGAATGCTGGAGGAGAGCAGCTTTGCGACACTTTTCCCCAAGTACAGAGAAGCATATCTCAAAGAGTGCTGGCCGCTGGTGCAGAAAGCTCTTGGAGAAGCGGTAAGTTCAGCCAATGGAGGGTTCTTTTAGACCAGGGGAAGGCAACCCTGGTCCTCAGGTGCTACTGTCCTGCATGTTTTAGATGTTAATCTGCTCCAACACACCTGACTCAAAAGGGTTGTTAAACAAGCTCTGTGGAAGCCAGGTAATGACCATTCATTTGAATCAGGTGTGCTGAAGCAGGGAAACATCTAAAACATGCAGTTCAGTGGCAACTGAGGACCAGGGTTGCCAACCCCTGTTTTAGACTGAGGCCTGTCTTCAGTTGTAAGCAATTTGTTTGGAAGTTAAGTATGTCACTGGAAGTTCACTGTCTTTACTGTTGCGACTACAGCACATCAAGGCCAACCTTGATTTGATTGAAGGCAGCATCACTGTCACCACCACCAAGAAGACCTTTGACCCCTATTCCATAGTGAGGGCACGGGACCTCATTAAGCTGCTGGCTAGAAGTGTTCCGTTTGAGCAGGTACCCTCATGTCAGCTGTCAGTCTGTGCACATTTGTCAACCTAGCACATACATTTAATGTATTTTCTGCTCTACCAACTGTATGCACTTGTTTTGAAGCGTATGCTAAATAATTCAACTATAAAATAAGCTGCTTCTTTGCCTAGGCTGTGAGGATACTGGAGGATGAAATGGCATGTGATATTATAAAGATCGGGACGCTGGTACGAAACCGGGAGAGGTTTGTGAAGAGGAGGCAGAGACTAATAGGACCCAAGGGCTCAACTCTAAAGGTAGGACATCAACCATGTAGTGGAGGCCAACACACACTAAGGGGCAGTGTTGTGCTATTTTGTGGTGACACCCACCATCCTGATAAGATTTAAAAAAATATATATATTTTCTTTTTGTTCTGATAGGTTCTAGTTTCTTGTTGAAAATGTTTCATTTTCCTCTTGTGGAAATCCAGAACTGTTTACTCACTATGTTCTGTCTCCCACAGGCTTTAGAACTGCTGACCAACTGCTATGTGATGGTGCAGGGAAACACAGTGTCGGCCCTGGGGCCCTTCAATGGCCTCAAGGAGGTGTGTGGACTGCTCTCTGTAACACAAGCCCAAGTTCACTTTGTTTTCATGCTCAGTATACTTTATATACAGTATACACCCAGCTAAATATATTTTGTATGCAGGTACGTAAAGTGGTGTTGGACACCATGAAGAACATCCATCCCATCTATAACATCAAGGTAAGTCCTAGTGTTACTCTTCATGCAGGTTGGTTTTGAGGCAATGAAGCTGATCCGAACCACTGATAGGGTAAAGATATCTTGCCTACTTAAAACACTTTTAAGTACCATTGCAAACCTGCTAAGATTTTAAATATGAACTATCCAAGAAAAAGACAATAAATCATCTAGTGTGTTCTTATATTTTGCAGCCACAGACTCGAGGTGTTTTCTGAGGTTCTAAAAGTGGTAGTTACTATTTTACTAGGACAGGAAGTATGGGCAAGACATAGGATGTGGTTGCATATTAAAAAAAAAGAAAAGGAAACGCAAGCAAATCTGCAGCTGAATCTTTTTATGATAATAATATTCAGTCAGTAATATTAAAAAGGTTAATTTATTTTTTTTTATTGCTCAAAAAATGTGATGTTGGTATTTAAGGGTAGTCTTAGGGGGTATTCCAGAAAGCAGGTTATGCAACATAACCAGGTAAGTTAACCCACAAACTGATTCACAATGTTGCAGCAACCTACTGGCAATGTTGCTACAATGCTGGGTTTCAGCTTTTCTTAGTCCATTACCGCCATAGCCAGGTACATAGTTGTATTGTGCCCAATGATGATTATCCATCCTTGTTCTGGATTCAGTGAAGGACAAAATGCCATCTCCAGGCTTGCTTGCCATTGTGGTAAAGCTTGGAGCTGAGGGCACAAGCATTCTCGCAGATACATTATTATTTCTTCACAGTAGTATGGAACAGGTTTGCTGCCTCAAATATTCTAAACCTGTAAAATATCAAATTTTCACACATTTTTACCTTTTCTCATCCTTGATTGTGTTCCATGTCGGGGCGTCTGAACCCAGACGCTCATGATCAAGAGGGAGCTGGCTAAAGACCCGGAGCTCCGGACACAGAGCTGGGAGCGCTTCCTGCCTAATTTCCGTCACAAGAACCTGACCAAGCGCAAGGAACCCAAGAAGAAGACCACAAAGAAGGAGTACACACCGTTCCCCCCCCAGCAGCCTGAGAGCCAGGTGGGTGGACCCTCAACACACACACACACTCAGCAACCCTAACCCTGATTTGTGGACCTTCCACACACAGAACACCTCCTTTAAGTCTGTTTCAATATTTTCTCAATTTCTTTTTATTCCAGATTGACAAAGAACTGGCCACTGGTGAGTTCTTCCTCCGAGAGAGTGTGAAGAAGAGGAAGAAGATGGAGGAGATCAAGGTATGCAGCTCCGTCCATTTCTCTCTTATAATTCTGCTGTCGCTTTGATAACTTATGCCCAGCAAATCAGTACAGTTCAATAAAATCACCATTGTCTAAAAGTATGGGGCCTCAGTACAGTCTTTCATGTCTTGCAGGGAAAACAAGCTGAAGCACTGACCAAGAAGCAAGAGGAGAGAAATAAGGCTTTCATTCCACCCAAGGAGAAAGCTGCTGTAAAGAAGACCAACAAAGGTATGTGCCATGATTGTTTCTTTTCATGCCATTACTTTGTGCGTTCTCATCTGTTCACAACCAGGTTCGCACAGTCAATGTACAAACATACTCACGCGACTAAAAGGCATCAACAACATAATTCTCTCTTCTGCTTTTGCAGCTCCCTCAGATGGCAAGATCGATATTGAGGCAATCAAAGCTAAAGTAAAAAATGCTAAGACAAAAAAACTGGGCGCTCCCCCGGTCAACCCAACCCCCCCAACCAACACCAGTGATAAAAAGAAGAAGAAGAACAAAAGCTAGTTGTGAAAGCCTGGTCAGTTGACTGCAAGAGATGGAACAGGAACTCAGAAGGATTGTGACATGTCCACATGTGACAGTTTGAGTCCACGCAATGACTAAAGTACTTTAAAGTATATAGCAGTGTCAATGGTGTTTTCCATTCCCCTGTTCTGTGAGGTTTATTTAGGATATTCCTACAACTTCAACAAGACGCATGGACTTTATTAACATGACTCTGAACCTGACGGATTAACACAGCTCTGCATACACCTTTTCTTACCTTGTATTTGGTCAATTATGATTGACGTGTAGAGACATTTCGTTTGTGCACAACCCATGTTTGCCAGGCATGCAGGTTAATGGACAGAAACGCATCATTTTCCAAGTATTTCTATTGATAAATAACATTCATATGAAGCGGGATTCATCGCTGTCTGTTCTCTTTATATTGGGACATTTTGTAAGTACCAAATAAATGTTAATGTATTTAAAGTGATTGTAGTGTGTGTTTAACACCATACAAAAATGTTCAAATTTCATCCTATGGTCTCTTGAGGCACATCCCAAATGCATAGTGATCATGAAACACCAGACTGCCTAATCTATTCATAGAAGAAGATGTCAGGGTAGTATTGCTTTGCACCATATGCAGAGAGGAAGGTGAGGAGCAGGGCTAGTGGTCGGATGACCAGAATGGACACGCAGGCTGTCCCAGTTTCGTAGTCCCAGTCAGGAGTCCAGCTGTAGTCTGCACACAAACACACAGGTTACCGCACAGGTGAATACCAGTCCACTGCACTGTCCCTGGACAGGAGGGGCATGTGAATAGGGATGGGTATAGCTAGATATGCTACGTATCTTGGCCGCGTTTCCCAGATTTGTTAAGAAGCTCTTAACGCTAAGGGCTTCTTAACGAATCTGAGAAACGCGGCCCTTATTAGTGTCTGTACCAATGTGAAAAGAACATTGGAGTCCCCACTAGTAATTAGTGGTAGGGCTGATGTAGTGTTGGCATACAGGGTGATGATACAAATGGCTGTCCTCAGTCATATTCAAACCTACACTACTGGTGCTGTTCTTCTACGTATGTCATAGGTAACAATACATGGGAATGTACTGAACAGAGGTGAAAGCATGTGATTAAATCAATAATGTAACCAAAAAAGGAAGATATGTAGCTTTTAGCTGAGGAGTGTACAGTGCTACACTCTGTGAGAGGGTCCGTTTTCTTGCACTGTTCTCATGCTACAGTGTTATGTAGTATTCACTATGACTTACTTCTTGGTGCATCTCGTTCTTGGTTGCCTGTGAAGAGAGAGGGCACCGTAAGATGTAGCCAGGAATCATAAAGGTTCAAGGTCATGTGATGAAGCTGAAGTAGGTGGAGCGGTCGGGACCCAGGTGTGATGAGGAGGACAGGGGAAAAAACGAAGTGGCCGTGTTGTGCAACACCTTTGCATAGCAATTCCCTTTGGGGGTTTCAGAGCGCTTTTCCAAACTGACTGCAACAGTGGCTTACAGAAAATATGACAGCTTTGTGGTTTCCTGCTAGCTGGGTGTGAAATGAGACTCACGGCATAGGTTCCCCTGACATTCGTTGGTTCCAACCTCACAGTCGCTACAAGCAGCTCCAGTCTTGTATGGTTTCCTCCCAACCACGTTGCCCCTGGTGACGGAAGCGTAAAGCACACCCAAAAATACGTATGGGACGGAAAAATGATATTCATTTATAGATGAGTGTTTGTGTGCAGTTTCATCTTGACTCACGCAGGGGCATAGTTGCACACAAATATAGCCGCCTTTGTTGTAGGAAAGTTGGTCCGAGCCACTCCGTTTGGACAGATGTTGACTGCACAGCCAACCTTGTAGCTGCTAGCCCATACAACCTGGGAATAGCAGCACTTATCAAGCAAACGTGATTAAATTCTGTGACTGTTAACAAGATCAACAATTTCCAAGGGACCATCTTAGTGAAAACCAGCTATTATTTATGGGGTTATGTACTTTATCACAGCAAGCATGCACAGTGTTGAAGCTCATTATACTGTACCTGAGTGTAGTGGCCACAGACCTTACCCTGCATACACGTATTGCTTCGATTGGAGTAGTTTATCACCTCAGCAACCCACAGGTTCAAAGAACTTTGTACTGAGAAGATTGAGATGGGGTATCCTGTCCAGATGTTCTCTCCAACAGAGGAGAACGAGGGATGGACTCGCTTGGGATCTTTCAGGTAGATGTTGTGTTGGAAATCACACTTTCTGGACCATGCTCTGGCTGTGATGGCCAGTCCCTCATCCCAGGTCTGGATGGAAACAATGCCATAATAATGAAAGGATCAACATTAGCATGAAGACAGGAAGAAAAAAGGTGGAACGTAGATTAGCTATGTTCCCCTTTTGATGAAGATTGTATGTGAGGTAACCTCACATCTTACCATATAAAGCATGTCACTAGCATCTTTCACCGTAGATCACACAGAGTTGTGCATCTTCACACAATCATCGATGAATTGTCCATCTTTGATGTCTGGCAGTGACGGGGAATCCTGTCCTGACACCAGACAGCCAGACATACCAAGAACAAGCCCAGTACAAAGCAGCCGAGGTAATACTATCTGCCACATACTTCTAATCAGAGAACAATTCAGTTGTCTGGAACTTGAACAGTAAACATTGAGGATCTTATCTCACATCTCATCGTTCCACTTCTTCCGTGTCACTGTGAGGAAAGTTTAGCTACAGACTGAACTGTAATGGCTTTGGAGGAAGTAGAATATGCAAAAGAATATGTTAGGCAAGTGTGTTAAAAAGGGTGGTGTTTGAGCAAGAGAGAAGTGAGGGGTGTGCATGCTTAAGAATGGATGGTGACTAATGGTGATCTATGAAAAAATTGAATTGAATACGTTTATTTTAATAAACAAAATACATTCCGTAGATTACTCGACCCAATGGAAAGAGATCCAAGATTCAACCCAAGTCTCTAATAAATCCCCCAAAATTATACTAGTCATTTTATTACACACAATCATAAACCTTTCACTTTCAGTTTATTTATACAGTGAATACATTCTGTAGCAAATCTTTTAAGTCTCTAAATTAACAAATAGAGTCTCAGAAATCAACAGTTGTGTTACATCAGTATTTGCATGTAATAAACATATACCTTCCACCATAATTCACATAAAAATAAAATAGAATTACAGTGGATTAGTTCGCTGTGTATATTTCTTAGCCTTTGTGTATGAATGAACTTAATGGGTGACTGTGTATGTATGAAGTTAAGGAACTACTTTGCGAGACAAAAACCTGATATGTCATGATTGTCAATACAAATTAATTAGTGCTGAAACCCTTCTCATTGGTTTTGTGCAATACAACATGGAAGCACCACAGCTATGACAATGCACACCCGTATGTGTAGCCATTGTGTTTTCCCCCCTGTGTGACCATGTTGGGTTTTGGTTCAGAAAGCTTCTGCAGGAGGAACTGGTCCCAATCAGGTCCAGTTGTGGGCAACCCTGTCTGGAAGTGGTTCCAGAACCTGGAAAGAGAGTTGACTAAATGTAAATGTAAGAAGAAATGTTTTAAAGTTGTAAGGAGAGATGATGGCAGGCGTGAAATATGGAGTACTGTGTCTGTGAACAGGCGTGGGACGGGGGGGTTACCTGTGGTGGTAGACGTCTGGGTCTCTGCTGATGCGATTCTGGAAACCGATGTACAGGTGGTCCCATAGCAGACCGTTCAGAACCACATGTCTCATGACTCCAATCCTGCTCTTTATCTACACAGGAGGAAATATACAGATATACAATATATATTTTCTACATTTGGTAAATGACTATGTTATACTATACTATTTACACAGATATAATGTACTCTGTGTGTATATTACATTGGACGTGCATTCAATTTCCACAAACTAGCTCTTTGTACACTTGAAGAGTAGCGTTAGACTTGTCTTGGTCAACAGATCCTGTTTCATCTGTTTGCACTAGCTACATCTTACCAGCCATTATTGGCTTATCAGCCATCCTACCTCTATGTATGCATGTTCTCTTGTGGGCCTCTCTGTGGGAAAAGTCAAATTCAGGAAGTCCACAAGATATTCATAGCCAACGGGCTTGAAGTCATCATCTGTCTCAATGACCTGTAGCGCAGATGGCGTTAGGCAGTAGTTAGAGCAGAAACATTTGACACATATTGAAAAATATGTATGCGGATGTATTTACCCGCACAACTAGCTCGTAGTTTTTAAAGCCAGCCCAGGTGTAATAAACCGGTATCCAGCTGTCATCTCGAAACATCTCGGCAGTGATGGAGCTGTTGATTTGGCTCACGTACATATCAAAATCCCAGCTGTCCTTATAGATCTTTGTACCAGCCGGAGGTTCGGTGATGGCCTTCCTATAAAGTAGCAGAGGAGATATTGAACATGTGATATATTTAATGATCACATCATGCAATCATCATGTAGGGAATCATCTGGCTCAATGGGACATTTCAACAAACACACGTACACGTACAGTCATATTGATTTGCATATGCACACACACACACACAAATGCTACACACCTGTTCATTGGGTCTCTCAAAGCCAAGCCCAGATCCAGCACAGCGCCTGGCTTTGGAGTCCAGGTTATGATCCCTGGGTCAGTCTTCCTGATCAGGGCATTGAGCTCCTCTGCTGTGTTTTTCCTGTTCATGTCCTTGATGTTCCTGTGAGAACACACAACAGCACTTCAGAGGACGTTCTGCTGGATTCTCAAGGGGAGAAGCATTTCAGCACTTGACTGCAGGTCAAGCAGTCGTAGGTTCTAAATCGCCAAACCCATGGGTCACGTTGATAAAGGGATCTGATATGGTAATTATGATTCTATTCGTTATCATTATAGGGCATTATTATTATCATTACCTGTCTGAGGGATGGGCTTCTACAAAGTAGCCTGCAAATGGACAGTAGATTCTGGGTTGCAGAGTTTTTACCAACTGGGCCTTGTAGTTCAGAAGTTTCCTTCTGTCAGTCTTGATAAAGTCTGCCTTCCACTCGTCTGAAAGGGAAAACAAGGATAACAAAATAACTACTAACATACACATGGCACATAAACAAGCTAGGTTATTTTCACAGTTTTCCTGGTTTCCTCATTCAAATTAACTTTAGATGTGCTCAATGGTCTGTTATGTACACTCTCCTCAATGCCCAATAAACATGGCCGTTGAAGAGGATGGTGATTGACTATGTTTGATATGTCGAACCTGTCAGGTGTGTTCGAACTGGATGCAAACATCAACACAACAACCCACTTCCATGGCAGATCATAGGTGGAGTCCATGGCTCCGACCTCACCTGTGTACCTGCCCCCTTCAAAGGTCATAGGGAACCCGGATGCCCCACCGGCGAAGTCGCTCATCATCAGGTCCACGTTGCGGGGCAGTCGCCCCCCGTTTGGGTTGGTGCAGTCCACCGTATTCAAAATCCTGTGACCTGGATGGAGAGAGCATGAGCAGCATCTGTGGTATAGCGCTGAACTGCAGATTGAGAGGTTGCAGGTTCAAAACCCCCTCTGTACCCAGTGAACCACCTGACAGTCCCCCCACACACACACATACTCCATGTGCAAACCAGACACTTTTAAAACTCACCATGCAACACCATGGGCCTGTGAAGCATCACATTTCAATACACTGTATGTCTCCATTTCACTGCTTATGGTGAAATTACAAAAGAAAGTGCAATTGAACATTGCAAATTGCAATTGAAATGGAATATTATGAGGTGCGTACGGCGTCAAGATGCCACACTAACCCAGTGTCCCATATACCTCAACCTTTAATGAATTGACCCTTTGTCCCATGATTTACTTCCTGATTTTGCATGATAGCATAGGAGATAATGCCTTTTTATTGACTTTGATGGCTCATGATACCTTATCACTGAGCGTAGTTATAAAAGGTGATGGCGGCTTGGATTGTTGTAACCCTGATGTTGAACTGTGATGGATGAGTCTGAGGTCATTCTACCCCCCTCAAGAGTTTGCTAATGCCCTCATCAGCTCTGTTCCTGCTGCCTCCAATAGCAGTGCCTCGAGGGCTGTGACACAGGTGGCAGACTGCGCTCATGAACAACTACAGCACACCCCACGCCATTTTCTGTACACTATGGCATGATGGCACCATTGTGTGTGTGCATGTGTATTGTGTGTGTGCATGTGTATGGGTGACTCTGTATGCATGTATGTATGTATGTATGTATGTATGTATGTATGTATGTATGTATGTATGTATGTATGTATGTATGTATGTATAACTTATCAGTCATCTGACAGTATGTATGTGTATTTTAATAGCAAATCATGTCAGCGTCCAAGAAGACCAATTTATATCCGGGGCAGTAATATATGTATCTTTTCTTGTCTAGGATGTATGGTTGTATTTATGGTTTGCATAAGCATCATCAAGACAAACAATACTAGTATACCTTTGTACTCCACTAAGATACAGGTGTCAATTTCGGGATGGACGCCATCTGTCAGAATCATAAACCTCAACTGCTCGTCAATCTGACAAAGAAGAAATGAAGAACAAAGAGGATGATATCACGAGAAACATCTTTGGAAAAGCCTTCATATAATAGAGAAATTTGCACGAGCTTACATTTAGCCAAACGCCAAATTGGACCACGTTGATATTTGTCAGTTTGAGTGTGCTGTTTTTCAGGTACCTTGAATGAAGAGAGTATTATACAGAGTAAAACAGCATACTTAATGTTAGCACCATTTTAATGTGCCATGATGGCTTGTAAAACTAAGGATGAGTTTATGATCATGGTAAAAAGCAACAACTTTCCCTCTGCCATGTCATAACTGAATACTGACAAACCAATCACCCACCAGAACACTGGCCTTGAGGTGTTACCGACATAGATAGGGAGATCTGGTCTTCTCTCAGACAATGTTTTCAAGGTGGGGTAGCTAACAAAAAGAAAGAAAAGATCAACAAGAATATCCACAGAGGAGCTTCGAATGAAATGCACATTCAAATACACATTCAAATACACATTCAAATACACATTCAAATACTTGGTTCTGAGCGTACTACACCCCACCTGTGTTTACCTGAGGTGGTCAGAGTGCATGTGGCTGATATAGATGAGGTCAGCGCTGCACAATCTGTCCATGGAGTCAGCAGGAGGCTGATGGAATAACCACCAGCCCCTCGCAAAGGCTGGGCCTGTCAGCCAGGGGTCGAACAACATCCTTCGCCCCCCCAGGCAGAGCTCCATGCAGGCATGGGTGAAGTAGGTCACCTGTGGTGGAAGGGGTGAGGGCATGAGGGTGGAAGGGGGTGAGGGGATGAGGGTGGGGGGTTGAAACCATCCTTTGAATATTGCATGCACATTGAGGAAGCAAGATTAGATTAGATTAGATTCAACTTTATTGTCATTACACAAGTACAGATACAAGGCAACGAAATGTAGTTTAGGTCTAACCAGAAGTGCAATAACAGTAAGTGCAGGATATTATAGTGTAGTGCAATAAAGTATGGACACAAGCTATCCTAAAAAAGTGTAAAAGTGCAGTGGAAAGTGCAAACAAAGGCAAGTGTGTGGGCAGTTCAATAGCCCTCTCCGCACAGTCACTTCTCCCTCTTGTAGTTCCAGAGTATCTCGAGGATCTGACAGCCAGGGCTCCGGTGGGAACAGCTCCACCAACTGAAGATCCCCCTCAGCTAGTATCTCGATACCTGCAGGTCAGAGAACACATCTGCGTTCTCTGTGCTCCTCTCCTTTTTCTTTGAACAAATGAAAGACAATCATGTTCTACCAGAGAGGACTGATCCCACTATCAAGAGATTTGGGTTTGGTTTTAACCTCTGTTGTGTATTCTCATTAAACTCTGCTGTAGTGGGAGATTAACACACACATACTTGTTGGATCAATCCATTTTTAGACATACATACCTGGTGTTTGAGTACTTACTAAGTTCCTCCTGTGTGAAGCTGTCTGGGGGGTTAACATACTGCATTGTTGAGGTGTTCAGCTTCCAGTGATGTTTTGTACAACGCACTGTTCTGTAAGATCAAAACCACCTGTTAGGTTGTCCACTGATCAATTGACAACTATAGGGATTAAAAATACTGATTATTATTTTGTTTATTATGCTGTTTTGAATGTTCTGAGTATAATAAACATTTTGATCTATACCCTGCTATATTAGCTCATTCGAACATGACCCTTGGTCAATCCAGGAGAAAAATAAATGAATGATGTTGTTGGTAGCATTGATAAACTGTCATTGTGCTGTTTGCTAAAGCTTGCTTATGCTCTGACACTAGATGATTGTAGGTCAGAAGTCACAATGTTACCAAAGTGTATACCGGTAATGCCATGCAATTTTGAATGATGAAAATAGCAGCAACGCGTACAATAAAACACTTCTTCATATGCTAAGATACTCTTCCAGCTTACCTGCCATCTAAGTCTTCTATGTCCTTTATGAAAGAGCCTCCTTGATGTTTGCACTGGTTCTTGCAAGCCTTAAGACCATATTTATCCTTGTATATGATATATTTCTTACCAGTCTTTGGGTTGTTTTTGAAGTTAATGCCATATTCTAGGTTCCTCACCCCTTCAGAGTTGAGATAAAGAACAACTTCTGAGTATTGAGCTGACATTTGGGCAGGAAGTTGTGCTGTAATGAATCAACAATGTGGCAATGTGGTGAATAAAGTGTCAAGTACTGAAAGCCGCTTGGCAGAGATGCTTTGTGATTCAATGAGGACTGAAAATGGTAATTGACAATGTCTCATACAGTGGCGGATCTAAGAGGTGGCAAGGGGTGGCAGCTGCATACATTGTGAAAAAACAGTCCCAAAGGGAAGAACCATAAGAGCATGTAGTGAAACAAGTTACAATTAAACAACATGAACCTCAATCTTCCCATGGAAAAATATTATTTGTACATAACAGAACATTTCAATAAATAATATTAATGTTACTGTTTAATTTAAACTACAAATATTTGTAAAGCTCTCTCTTGGAAGTCGCTTTGGATAAAAGCGTCTGCTAAATGAATAAATGTAAATGTAATGTAAATGTAAATATTTAGCCTAATCATTTACCATAGGGAGCACTGTACCCCCCTACTTTGGGTTTGATTCGCCTCCAGGAGGCCACCCAACATCTTCCTTCTGCCACCCCATTGCCACCCCAAATGAAAATCTCCAGATCCGCCTCTGGTCTCAAACATCATGATAATGGCACTGTTATTTCTATAATTGTCACTGCATCATTATTTTCCCCTCTCCTCGTCATCTGAATTTGAACAGTGCACTTTGCCTCTTTCTGTGAGGTAAAAAAGTTCCATCTAGATTAGATACAACAATGTCAAAATTATTTGTCTGTAAACATCAGTTCTGTAAACTTTTGTATCCTATTCTCCGTTTATCTTCTTGAGAGTGTGCATACTTAACCCTGTAAGACCCAAATATAGAAACAATGTCCAAAAAAAATGTAAGTGAACTTCAATGTTGATATACAGAAGCGTTGTTAGTCATAAAACTCTACTGGGGCACCGGCCCCTAATTCATATCCCTTTTTTCTTTCAAGCTTGCTGCGCACAATGCACTAATAGGCTATAGAAACTCCCCTTGCTTAACCCACTATACAACAGTTCAGGGATGCAACTTTGATATCAGCTTTGGCAAGGACATCAATAGCTAATGCAAGCATGCAAAACAATTTTGCATTCATCTGAGTGCAAATACTGTTTTTTTTTAGCTTCATGTAATAATGTTTTTATATTTTAGTCAAAATAAGATGATCAGTAGGCCTCTCATTTAGAAATGATCTTTGAGGTGTGCATTTTTCTTAGCTGACCTCAATTCTGACTTGTGTGGACGAGTCCGACACCTGAGGGATTTTTCCAGAAAGCAGTTAATGTCACACACCCGGTTAAGTTAATTCCCCAGCTGACACCCAGCATTGTAGCAACATTGCTGGTGGGTTAATTTACCAGGTTATGTTGCATAACCTGCTTTCTGGAATACCCCGCTGTTCTTCTGTGTCTGTACAGTGGCTATTTGGCAAGTTCAGAAGAGCGCGCTGACATGGAATTCTGAATGTACAATTAATGCGCTGACTAATGAAGTAAATTGTTAAATCTCAAACTTGAGATTTTACTGGGGCACAGCAGATTTATACTGGGGCACGTGCCCCGGTAAAAAGGGTCTAACAAGTCAGGTGGCTGAGCGGTTAGGGAATCGGGCTTGTAATCTGAAGGTCGATTCCCGGCAGAGCCAAATGACGTTGTGTCCTTGGGCAAGGCACTTCATCCTACTTGCCTCGGGGGAATGTCCCTGTACTTACTGTAAGTCGCTCTGGATAAGAGCGTCTGCCAAATGACTAAATGTAAATGTAAATGTAACGACGCCCCTGTTGATATATCCAGTCAAATGAAACATAGGGATACGCTTCCAGGAAGGTTTGCTGGTGGAAACCACTTTATGGCCAGATCTATATACATATTTAGTATCCATTGGCATTGCAAGGCAAGACAATAAGACCCAATGGCTATGTAAATGAGTTCAAAACTAATTTGTGCTTACAGTATTTTTTATTAATTATGTTTGCATGTTGTATGAACAGATTATAACTGGCCTAACTTGATGACTTTAATGACTGATGTTAAAGTAAAATCTGTGTCAGTCAATTGTTGGAAAAATTGAAGATGTAACTGTTATCCTGTAATAAGAATGATTCTGTGTTCAGCATTCCTTGCCAGCAGAGAACCCTCTCCCCACATGATCTATAGATGACACGAGGCTTACACAGACAAACTGACCTAGGTTGACCATTAGTATGCTAGAAGTGCAATAAATGTGTTAACCTTATCTGTGCTGAGTGAATCATATGGTCAAGCCTAGGGTCAGAGAACTCTGTAAGTTTCCACGTGCACGCGCACTCTGTTTCTGGGATCGATCATATTGACAGCTGATATGCAGGGGAGGAGACTTCTCACCAATATATAGTCTTACTTGAAGACTTGTGAACCAGACAAACTTTGTAGCACAATGGCGTGTGATGTTTTTGTCTCCTTGTGGGCCGGCCACAAGCAATAAAGCTTTCTTAAACTTGTTCACCGACTGACTGTGCAATGCTTGATAGATTAATATTTCTGACACAATACACAGTCTTCTGTATAAAATTGTGATCGACAAATACCATTTTGGATTCATAAAGTTTCTGAGGTACTTTTAGCTGGTTTAATTGTGTGTATTGAGAGGGACAAGTCATTAATTAATTTTCAAGTCAACCCAGGGGCATCATTTATACTGCACGTGCCCCAGTATAAATCTGCTGTGCCCCAGTAAAAATATAAAGGGCAAAATAACTGCCCTTAATAGCCATTTGAACCAATAATGTCACTGTGTAATTAGTATTGCCAAGTCATCCCATGTAGCTCCTTATCCCTGACACAAGTTTTGCTTGACTCCTGCTCCCTTTCCTTGTCAATACTGTTTCATAACTACAATTGCACGTTTCTTGGCAATAAGATGGATACAAAATGATTACTGTAATACAAAAAAATTAAAATGCTGAAAATAGTTAAAGACCATTACCTTTTCTTCTCGACAAGGGACCCAGAGCATGTGATTATGGAAAGGTACAGGACGAGATTGAAAAAAGCAGGCTGCATGGGGAGGGAGGAAAGAGAGGGTTCCACTCAAGTGGTGAAACACACATAGCAGTGACCACTCCCACAGGTATAGAAAGCTGTGAACAAGCCGCAAATAATTTGCGGGCTCTTACGCATAAAGTGTTGTAGGTCAGGATTCACCCACATTCGGGATTCTCTCTGATACCATTGATTTACCCAAGCCTGTTCCTGGAGGGCTTCCTTCCTGGAGTTTTAGGGTCCAACCCCAGTTGCAACTGACCACTATAGGTGAATTGGGTGTGCTAAATTGGTGTTGGAACAAAACCCTGCAAGAAGATACTTCTGAAAAACTGTACATGTCTTGTAATATCCTGATAATTGTACTTTGAATATCTTAGGCAAGCTCTATTAAAGGGTTAGAGTAATTATAGGCATACTATGGTTGTAATTTATACACACATACTTTCCCCGTTTCCCACAAGTGTTATGTGTATAGAGGAGGAGTTTTATATCTTATTTATTTTAGGAATAGATCATTGACTGAAGAAGGAAAAGGTTTCATGGTGGCAATTCACTCCCAAATGTTTGTTTTTTAACAAGCCAGGCAAACACAAGTGTATGCGTTAGATCGGGATGTTTTTAGTGGAATTATTTATAGTTCTGCGTTGTGTGTCTTGAAAAAAGAGTCGAGGATGATGTCGTGTGGAGAGGACTTTAATCGTTAACAGCATAAACAGGATCAATATGCTTCAAGTTAATTAGAAACAAGTACAAAAACAGGTACATTGGAATTCTTCAGTGAAGAGGAGCAGGACCTAATCATTCTGTAATTGTACTTCTAACAAAAAGCAAATAAACTAACTAAAACATCGTGTTCATTTTGTGTTTACCCAGTTGTCCACAAATGAGCAAAAGTCAATAACCCTTATGTTACCTTTGGGTCATTGTGAACCTTTGGGTCATTGTGACCCATTGTCTTGTTGTGGCAACTTTACCTAAAACAAGTAGCATTTTCTTTTAACCGTCTCGTCTCATAGCTCCCACAGAGTAAAGGTTAAAGATCCCATGACACGCTGTTTTGGATACTTTTATATAGGCCTTAGTGGTCCCCTAATACTATATCTGAAGTCTCTTTCCAAAAATTCAGCCTTGGTGCAGAATTACAGCCACTCTGAGCAGTTCCACAATGAGCTTTCCTCAGGACGTGCCGTTTCTCTGTCTGTAGCTTTAAATGTTATGAGGAAGAAAGAGGCGGGGCTAACTGTCACGCTTCGGTCGTTTGCAAGCCATGATGTCTTGAGGAAAAACCAATGTCGCACTCGCATGGTCGTAGCAAAATGTGTCAATGGTGGGCCAAATTCTCTGTGCGGGCAAAGCAGAGGGGAGGGGGACGTAAGCCGCGACATGCTTCCATACCCAAATGAATGTCCTGGTGCACGTAACTCTATTAGGCTATTGCATTTTGTACTTCTGTCAATCAATTTCTTAATTCTTGTCAGTTAGCCTACTGCATCCAATCAGCGCTAAAGTGTAGTACCTACCCTTTCCGTTCAGAGTTAATGTAATGTGTTTTTGAGTTAATGTTATGTCGTTTTTCATTTGGGGGAGCACATTTTTGTATTGGGGGGAGGTGAACAAGTCATCCGATTTGAGGGGAGTTGACTCGTATTGGGGGGTAGTATTTTCATTTGGGGGAAGTACTCATATTAGGGGGTGTCATTTGCACTTCAGGGCCACCGTACGTAACCTTTCCTATGTATGCACCAGCCTGCCAAAGTAAATTCCTTGTTTGTGCAAACATTCATGGCGAAAAAATGCTTCACTTTATTTTTGTATTAGGTAAAGTTCCCAAAGAAGCAAAATAATAACTACTTACTAACCGGGAGTGAGGTCATGCCGGGAAATATCAAATTGAGGCTCGGTCGATACGGCAAAGCAAACAACCCATTAGCCAATCAGAACGCTCTTACTGTTGTTGCCATATAATAAGTTAATAATATGTTAATAATGTAATAAATATCAAACTTCGGCTTTGCCGTAAGTAGTTATTATTCTATCAATAATCATGTACTCTGTGGTGTTAAACATTGAATGGGGTCAAATTAACCTGAAAGATAACTGGAGGGAGAACGTCTGAACAGTGCAATATGTGGTGCATTTATGTGGCCGCCAAATGTAACATTAAGTATGCACACTCTCAAGAGGATAAACCTAGAATAGGATACAAAAGTTAACAGAACTGATGTTTATACAGACAAATAATCTTGACATTGTTGTATCTATTCTAGATGGTATTTTGACTGCAGAAAGAAGGCAAAGTGCATGTACGGTTTCAACTTCAAATGACGAGGAGCGGGGAACTTGGACAATAATGTTGAAGTGACAATTATAGAAATAACTGTGTCATTATCATGATGTATGAAACATTGTCAATTACTATATTCAGTCCTTGTTGAATCCCCCAGCATCTCTGCAAAGTGGCTTTCAGTACTTGACACCTTTTTCACCTTTAACATCACGTTGTTGTTTTATTATAACGCACCTTCCTTCCCAAATGTCAGCTAAATACGCAGAAATTGTCCTTTATCTCAACTCTGAGGTGGTGAGAAACCTAAAATATATGGCATTAATTTCAAGAACAACCCAAAGACTGGTAAGATATATATCATATACAAGGATAAATATGGTCTCAGGATAACGACCAATATTCAATGAACGGACCACAAAATAAATCTTCGTCACAAAAGAACATGATTATTTTAGAGAACATATGAGTGTACACTACGTTCTCATGGTCTAAGACAAATATTAATTGCAAACACCATGTGCGCTTTAATCCCGGGGGAGGCAGGAGTTAATCAACCTTCCTCAACCCCGGTCCTCGGGGCTCACTGCCTTGTATGTTTACCTGTTACAACCCGAGAAAAGCATTGAGAAAGGATTGGTTAATCTGTTCCAGGATTCACCCGGGTGCGTATGAGTTATTGAAACGTATTTTTATGTCTGTGAAGCATGTTATCAGCTGTAGCCTTTTTTCGCTTACATTCCCCGTCGAGTGTGCACCTCCCGTCCGCTAGGTGGCAATAAAATACATATTTGTGCAGGATTTAAGGAAGTCAATAGCAGCTGTCTTTTATCATTCAAAAATAGTACGAAATATTATTTGCTCTCATAAAGAAGCAAAGGATATTTTTCATTTCAATTTAAATCTAGTTCAAGCCAGCCCATCATACACGTCACTGTTCTTTGGGATTACTGCCGTTTTACTGTCGCTGAAGGATGGTTTTGTCATCATCACAGCAAGTCGTGGTCGCATTTACGGTTGTGCTATTTGCTTTTGTAGTTTTACCAAGAATGTTCGGCGTTGGAACAACTGGATCGAAAGATAAAGCGTTTGATCCAAGATACAACAGAAAAGGTAGCTGTCTAGCACGTATGGTCAATGAGATACTAATATCACAACACTGCGTTAATCTGATATATCATTTCATGACTGAAGTGTAGGCTATGGTTACTACTAGAGGCAGCACATGTCAGACGAAACAGTGTATTGCATTTTAATGATAATTAAATAATAATGAGAATCTTCACTGATATGTTGTTTAGGCACCCATTTAAATATCAGCAACCTTTGAAAGCGTGATTGTCGTACTGTGCAAATTGTGCCTATCTCTATCATCCGCCGTGTACCTGAACACTTTACCTCCTTGAATGTGGTGCGCTGCAGCTGGCCCAGGTCCCGGGCCAGGAGCCGTGAGAGGACAGCCCGTGAGCATGAAGACCCCCCCTGGCTCCAAAGCTCAGACACTCGAGAATATGCAACAGATGAAGATGATGATGGAGCAAGAGATGAAGAGCGACAAGTACAAACCTAACAGCAACAAGGGCTATGTGTTCACACTGATGCCTCTGTATGCTATTGGAGTGGGCTTGTTTGCAGCTTACAAGTTTCTAAAGGTAAATCATTTGAAATCATTGCATCGACTACTGGGAGGGAAATCTATCTCTGCTTCGTAGCTGACTGGCACACGCACACACATGCGCGCGTGCGCGCGCACACACACACACACACACGCACACAGGAATAGCTGAAGCGTCTATTTCACACTGTGTACTGGTAATCAACTTCATTAATGACATGAGCAGGTAGTGCTACTGATGGACAGGCTGTGTCACTGTGTCTCTCCCTCCATAGATCAAGTCTGCAGATGACACCAATATCCAGAAAAACAAGGTTGCCAAAGGAGCCAAGAAATCAGAGGAGACAGGTGGGTGGTGTGTGCTCAGATGCATCACAGGGTTGTGTTGACTCCTCTTTTGTTTACAAAGCTGACAAGAGACAAGAGCTTTGCATAAGCGTGGCTTTGTTCGATTTCCATAGAGAGCCAGCTTACTGAACTGGAGCAACGACTGGCCCAAACCGAGAAGATGCTCAACTCTATCCTCACCCAGCTGGACCCACTGACAAACTGGTAATACACAGGCACACTCTTACTCTCCCACACGCACAAGCTTCCTGTAACCTCAAACAGTTGAATGTACCTACAATGAAAAGCGTTTGCTTACACATTCCAGGCCCAGCCTTTGTGATTTAGATGGGGTCTGTACTCTGATGGTTTAAAAAAGAAGAAAAAACAACCCTGCTCCCTTTTCCTCGTTCTATCCTCAGTGTGAAGTCTGTGGCACAGGAGCAGAAGAACGAGATCATGTCTCAGCTCCAGACCATACGCCACCTGATGAAGAAGAGAGGCATGGACTGTCCTCCTCTGAACATCGAAGGTAGCGTCCTCCCCCAGTTCCTCTGCACCTCCATGAGCGTTCCCCCTTAACCCACAGCTCTCCCACCTTGCTCTTGGAGATGAAACCTTGTCGTTTTTTCTTTTTACTCCCAACCCCGATTGTACCAAAGATGTTTCCGTTTGTCATTCAACTAATGATCAGAATAGGGTGTGCTGGATTGGGGTTGGAGTGTAAACCTACAGGAGGGTCAATCTGTGTTTCCAACCCGTTCTTGCTGACCCCCCCCCCCCCCCCCCCCCCCATCCCCTCTCTTAGAACCTTCCTGCGAGAAGAACCTGGACGACCTGATAGAATCACTGGCAGCCCATGAATCCTTACCTGAGGAGCACACCTCGGTGACCAAGCCACAAGATGGCGCAGGAGAGGAGAGGGCGGGGGAGCCTCCCCTCCATCCACAACCCTCAGTGCTGGAGACGGAGGAGACAGATGCCCATGGAGAGGCGGAACGCCAGCTGGAAAAGCTTGAGGGAGAGGAGGAGGAAGAGGTGGCAGAGGGAGATGAGGAGAACATGGACGATAGGGAGCTCATGCCATCTTTAGAGTGTTCCTCTGACAACAACATTGAGGACTTGGGGCCTGTTCAGAACATTGCAGAAGAACCGTCTGGTCTCAGACGGCGCAACAGACCAGAATGAACGATCCATACATCTTTCAAACCGTACACAAGTTCAGCAAATGATTTATATTCTTTTAAATAGCACTACAGTCATTTATCAGGGTTGCTTTTTCATTGAAAAAAAATCACGAGCAAAACAGCTAGTTAAAACTTATGTGTCATGACAATGTGTGTGCTGGTGTATCATTGCCCTGTATGTATGCATTTAATAGCTTTGTACATCTAAACTTTACCCTAGCTATGACAATTGCCAGTGAATTTCAGGTCTTAGGTTTTTGTGCTTCACCCGACCTCTGACCTTCTTCTAAAGCTTTCTCGTTAGTGAACACCTGTCAGCGTGGCTTCACCTGTGCTGCTGGTTCTCTGTTTCATTGACTCATGGTTTACGGATGTTCTGTGAGTTCATAGGACTCTGTTGTCCTTCAAAGCTAATGCAACTCCAAAACCTGACTGCTACATGTTATGCAGATTTGCACGCCATAGAATAGTCCACGCTACTTAAAACACGACAGCCTCAGTAGACAGAATCTAGTCGAGTAGTTAGTCTTGTGGCATGTGTTATGTGGTTTCCAATATCTTATGCATGTTTCTGTTTTCCTACCAAAATAGTTTTGTGGTAGGATGTATGTTCTAGTGATGAATGTGTTCAGATTGTTTTAGAGGGAAACGAGTGACAATCAGGATAGGCTCATGAATTTGATGCTTGAAATGGCTTGTAAATGTTTGTTTTTGGTACTTCTTTGTTTGAAAGAATCCAGTTTAAACAGAAAACATAAGATTTATACACATTGTAGCGTCACGAGAAGAGCTGACTAGGGCAGGCAAGAGTGAGGCATTGCAACGGGGTGGGAAGGACCACGCAAAAACAGGTTCCACAAAAAGAGGGCACCAACTTCTCCCTGGTGCAAACTAGCCAGCCATGTGCCCTTTGTCTCTCTGGTCTCTTCCCCTGCTCTTTCCCCTCCCCCCCTTTTCTAGTTAACTAAATTAGTTAACTTAATTAGGTGGTTCACACATCTACACCTGTTCACTTGGTGAGGGATTCTGGGAGATGTAGTGTGGGCCATTGCCACCACTTTGGGGTGTTGCCACCTCTCTGGTCCAGGGATGTAACATCCCTCCACTACCTGTCCCCTGGTGATGTCACAACATCCATTGATGTGTGGTGTAAATTTTCCTGGACTGCAAATACTGTTTCATATTTACAGTATATTTTTATAAAAAGTCCTCTGATGAAGTCTTCAGGTTGAGATAGTCTCATTGTGAGATTTTCGATTGTGCATCACAGTTAGCCCTGAGGCTAGCGCAAGTGAGGAAAAACTGTGAAGTGTTTGTAATATTGAAGGATTCATGTTAAGCAATCAATAACCAATAATATACTTCCAGATTTCAATCTTAACCTTACAAAAAAGTACATGAGCTGATATTAAAAATGTCAACACATAGTTGTTTTTTAAATTGTGGTCTGCTTAACATCCTTTGAAATAATTTATTTTGTGTACCTGTTTCCTGTGTATTCATGCTGTGTGATGAATACTGTGCGTTGAGGGGAAACTGAAGCGAAGGAGCACATGTTCCATGCCTTACTAGAAAATAAAGTTGTGATGTGTGGCTGCCTTTGCTCTTTTTATGTTTTTCCTCAGGCAAAATACTGTACGTCTATTTATTCCCCCCCCTTGTTAAAATAAATGTTCATCCCTTTTTGGGGTTCACACCCTACAGAATACTTATTGAAACATGCTCCACCTTAAAAAAAAATTTAAGGAAAGAATACAAACTACAGCTGTCTGTAATGATAACCAGCATCCAGCAGATGGCGCAGGAGGAGTATTCTCTTGCTTAAGGACCTAGAAAGTAAGTGAACTGGAGTTCTGTACACGGAATGAGTTCAATACAACTTTAAGGCCCGCTTTCACTCAAGTCAAATGGTTGTGGACAGTCTGACATTTGATAGTGTCGTGTAAAACCTACCTTTTATATTCTTATTTCTTGAGTTTGACAATGTGCCTAATCATGCTTGTGAAGGCAACACTTTCTAACCTACATTAACAATTTTTTTTCTGTTGTTGATGCAGCTTAATACGAAGGTGACAGATTGATAAAGATCATACACATTTTTGCTTTGTTACAAGTGTAACCCATCCGTGTTGATTCAGGGTCCTGTACGTGTGCTGCAAATCTGCTCCAACAGTATGGAATGATCCACAGTTTCCTTGCTGGGGAGCTGTGTTCAGAAACTCAGCCATGCGTGGGAGAACACAAGTTTAACATCAGACCTCCCAGACCCTTCATTATGGTGCTGCGGTCTGAGTTAATCTGGGTGACACTGAAGGACAATGGAGAACACTGAGGAGAGAAGCACTCCTGTTCCAGAACAGAACACACATGCATTTTAGAATTGCCATCCCAGAACATTAAAGCCAAAGGTGAGGTGTATGTCTTCTGGGTGCATGACATTGCAGGAAGGAAAGGTGAAGATGAAGAAGGTAAAGATGACAGTGAAGTTGGTGGAAATGATGTAGGTTTAAATGATGGTAAAGAAGGTGAAGATGATTAAGTTGAAGATGAAGAAGGTAAGGTGAAGATAAATCGGGGTACTTGACACTGTCCTTGTCAAAAAAAAAGATACAGCATAACTGTAATGTCTGTAATAAATGATCTTATATTTACACAAAGTATGCGTGTCGGTGGCATGTTTGTTTGATATATATAGTGTGTGTAAATGTGTTTGTATGCAAGTGTTGTGTGTGTGTGCAGTTGTGATAGAGTTAAAGGAATATACAGAAAGGAAACGTCAAATGATGGCACTTCCAACGTCATTGCACATCAGTGTTGTGGATTAGATCTAAGAATAAAGCAATGTTCTGAGTGGGTTAAGAAGCCCAACGCAAATACCTTGTTGCCATTGGTTTCTCTTCCTGCTTTCCATTGACAAATTATAACACACATCTTTTCATGCCTTTTTGTTCAGCTATGTTGCCCTTGGCAAGAAAGGTAACGTGGGTGGCCATTTTGTTGCCAACCATGTCAAGGCTGTGCACAACTATTTCCATACAAGGGTAAAGCAGCATACGCCATAACTGCACTGATTCGAAGCCAGCAAAAGACACGATGGCACATGTAATGCAGAGACGCATTTGTGGTGACATTGAGCTGGCGAATGTGTGTCCGTCCGTGAGGATGCGGGTCAGTCCGTGTGCATGCGGGTGTGTGTCTGTGTGGATGTGTCTGAGAACATTGATGATGATCAGGGTTCTGACATACCACAGTCATTCTCTCCCGTCAGGGACAATAGATAGGGCTCCCATGACTGACATCTCCAGATAGGACGTGAAGAAAGCCCTGCGGATGATGGATTGCTTCTCCAACATTATTAGGTGACCATTTGAGTGAGGGAAGAGGCCCCCATTTGCATGCAAATGGTGTGTCTCTGTAAATCAGTGATGGATGAGACACCCCAAATGGACTCCTTTGCTTTTTGTTTTTTCTTCTGTGAAGGATGTATGTCACAACCATTAGGGCGTCTCATTGAAACCGCTTCAACACAGTTTGCAGACCTTTCCTGACGAAACATGTCAAGTAACCAGGATCACTACGTCTCCATCGCTCACTTAGTCACACAGTGTATTACCTGGACTGACACTGTGGCAGAGATGCTGTCCTCAGAGATGAGTGGGATCTCATTAATCTGCTGAGTCACGCGTGGTCTGGGTACTGGGGTTTAGAGATGCCACTCAACCTAGAGTCACAGAGGGGCTCCGGCCAAATGGTTCTCGATTAACCCCTTTGCTGCCCTTTAAGGCGCAGATTGCACTGTCCCGTAAGTCACCACACAACTCTCTCACACCACTAATGTTGGGCATAGGTGTAGGTTTACATTGACTTTACATTAGATTCATGTAAGCAGACGCTTTTACGCACTGAAAGTGACATACAAATAGAAAGTGCGGCAGAAATTCAAGGATATGAATTGTATAGTTCTAACATTATTTTGGTAATTAGAGTCAAGGAACAGACTGGGTTTTCCAGGCACGGCTCAAAGGGACAACATCTTGGCTACCACGCACAGATTAGGGGCAGACAGTAAGGATATGTCCCCACCAATGACAAGAGATGATTGAAACACCCCCACAAATACGGAGAACAGAGCAGGGGTAGTGTTAACAAATAGGGTGATCATCACTTTTCACCTGAGGATCAATTCTGTACTGTAGGGGTAATAGGGTCAAATACTTGTCTTACTGTAATGTTGACCTTTTTTGGTCAATGGAGCATTCCCTTAAAACAGAGTTCAGAGACTGTTGAAAAGGCAGACTTGTATTTTTCAGTGATGTTGTGAAAAACTGAAACTAATTTTGGTTCCTATGACACAACGGATAGCGAATGAGAGGGGGGAGAGAGAGAAGAGAGAGGAGAGAGACAGATAGAGAGAGAGACAGAGAGAAAAGAGAGAGAGATTATGTGTTGTTGAAGAGACCTAGAGGGTTTGTTGTGTGTGCTCTGATCAGGTCACTGTCCTTACATAGCTGTCAAAGACATTTCTGTCTGCTTGTCAGATAGGATTGTCTGATAAAGACATCCACTGGAAGTTTCCATGACACACAAGCTGAAACTGCTGAACCAGGGTCGTTTTTGTCTGTTTTAGCAAAATTCGTATCGTAGAAGTATAAAAGCATGAGTAAAACATCAACAATATTTATAGGTTTTTACAACACAGAAACAAAGAAAATAATTTGAAATGCTACTTTTATGTACACATCCAATACCTCTTCAACTCCACTGACAACCATTGAATATTGAGTCATAAATTAATTCTCAAATAGATAAACTAACTGAGTTGAGTTTAATTCAAGGAGTGACTTATTTTGGATGTTGCTGATATGCTCTGAAATATCCCATTACATCCATGGATGGGACGTGTTGGAGACGTGTTATTCATTTTGCAGATGCAAATAAGATGACTGTATTGTAGCTGTACTGGACTGTGTGTACTGAAGCTGTACTGGGCTGTGTGTACTGAATCTGTACTGGACTGTGTGTACTGAAGCTGTACTGGACTGTGTGAAGTGAAGCTGTACTGGACTGTCTGTACTGAAGCTGTACTGGACTGTGTGAAGTGAAGCTGTACTGGACTGTGTGAAGTGAAGCTGTACTGGACTGTGTGTACTGAAGCTGTACTGGACTGTAAGCTTGAGCTACATCAGTTACTATCCCCCAGGTAAAGCATGCAGGTCCACGAAAACATTTGATTTCATGCGGTCACATCATAGTTAGGTTATTTAAGGTTTCTAGATGTGAACCTCAGGTCCAGACTGATGAGACTTTTCTTTTGCAGAGATTAAATTGCTCTTATCTTTCACGGATGAGATAATAAGGATGTAACCTAGTTGGACAGTTCTGAAAACAGTAATTTGTTCAGACAATTTGTCACGCTGGAAATACAGGCAGAATCCCTCTGGAGCTGTGATAACGAAATAACAAAGTCAGGGGAGATGGCCGACAGGGAAGAGAAAGCTTAATCACATTAACTATATTTAAAATAACCTATCTTTAGGGGAATCCCCCTTTGCGTCTAAAATCACAGGTCACCTGGGTTTCTATGACTCTATTCTATGACTGGTAGAGTAAGATTTCCTGTGTAGGATTTGTCATTGAAAGTCCGTTGTTTTGATTCCAGAATGGCAGATTTGGAAAAACCTGAGACTTTAAATAGTCTGCTATTTTTAAGTTTGGCTCAGCTTGAATTGGGGTTCCCAGGATTAGCTTATCAATGCTGCACAGGCAAACATTAGCTCTGGCCCGTAGGACCCTCATCTGTGACATCACTGGGCTTCCACAAATCAGCTCTAAGGCATGGTGGGCCTCTCGGAGAATCTTATGTCTAATTAATTGTAATAGCTGAAGTTTCCCATTGGACTGATGGATAATTTTGCACTCAAAACATAAAACAGCGTTGACTTGTACACTACGACATGTTGATGGATTTGAAAAAGTATTGAAATAGACAAACTACACAAGCGGAAAAGTGAGATGAAGGAAATAGTGTTTGAATCTCATTACCATGCTTTGCATGTTATTGGTTTTCCAGGACGTTCCAGGATGTGGAGGGCATGCCGATGGGACGAAAATGTCAATGTCATTAGGCCAGGTAATTGTAACACATCCACATATGTGAGGTGGCATGTAGGTCACAGCTCTGTGTCACCGCAACACAACCTATAGGAAGACTCCAGGTTTCTATATGGTTTCTATGGCAACATGTGAAGGACGCGTGTATGCCATGCCTCAATGACAAAATACACGGATGAGGTGCAGAGAAGTACAGAGAGATGAAACAGAGAAGGAGAGAAGGAGAGAGAGGTAAGTGACAGCTTCATTCTCACCCGGGGGGAGAGAAAAAAGTTGACATTTGCAATGAGATAGATCTTTGGACTCTAACAGCCCACACTAGAGCTTCCAACACACCTGCCAAACACAGCATATCTTAATGAAAACGTAATAAAAAAACGCTGCAATCCCATATATGTAATTGGATCCATTATAGTGAATTCACAAAATATCCCATTACTGGAGTTATGAGAGACATTGCTTTCTGTGAATGCCTGCTGTATTTCAAAGTGCCGCGCTATTAGAGTCTGAGTGGGCCAGTCAAGTGATGGATACAGAGTAGGGTTAACACAGCTACTGGGTTCATTGATGTAATATAGAACATCTGAAACAGGTTTGGCAGTGAAACGTGTGTGTATGTGTGAATGGGTGTCTGTATCTGTGTGTGTGTGTGTGTGTACGTGTGTGCGTGTGTATTTGTGTGCGGGTCTGTGTGTCTGCATCTATATCTGTGTCTGAGTTTGTGTTAAACAAAATGAATGAGTAATTTTCAAATGAATTGTGCCTAATCTGCCCAGCTCCTCTGTTGAACATCGATTGGTTCATTATATCACATCTAGAAGCCTGACACACAGTGTTTGATTAATATTATCCATCTATATGATTTGCTCATCCTCGAAATTTGTTTGGAGCAAACTGCTCTGTTCTAAGAAGCATGGCTGCTTCATTCAGAGAGATCCTAATTCTGATGATAAATAAAGGTAAGCGTGCCATTATAAATGAAACTAACTTTTCTTACTTACTCAGATTCATTTACTCCAAAGTTCAATTGCAGAGCATGCAAGGTCAGGCTTCTTCTCAGATATGAATCACTTGTTGGTGCTAAAAATAGCCTCATTGAAAACACTTTGATGAAGTGCTTTATTAGTCATGGGGTCTAGTACAATCATGGCTATACTAGTGATTGCATGGCATTTTCCTCTGGTGTAAATGAATCTTAACTCAGACTAAGCAAAACAGGAAATAAAGTATGAAATAAATAGAGTGCAGCCAAGGATCTTCACTCAGCAACATCTGCTGACGTTTTATTGAACATTCAGTGTGTTACTGTAAAGGGAGAGATTGGTTGCATGCTGTTGTCTTGTATTGGCCCTACATAATCCAATATTGGGTCAACTATTGAAGCAGGTAAATTATATATATATACTGTATATATTGAAGGTGATATAAATAAAGTTAGTCTGTGTCATCGGTGTGGTAGATCTGAATGGGAAAAGTTTGAGAAGAGCAGGGCCAATGATTACAATGTACATAAACTTGTTGCAAATGACAAATTAACTGGAAAGTAACAAGAAACCATCCGCAGCCTTCCAATAAGTATAGCAATTAGACAAATGCTCTGAGTTTCCTGTAAATAAGCAAACTGATATTGAAGGGCTTTAGCTTGTATGACTGTAACCTGACACTGTCAAGCAAAAGACAAGTGGCCTTAGAATCCTTTTTGTTTGTGTGTCAATATGCCCCTTAGGAAATGCATGTAATTTACCCAGACTTTTGATGTTACTGTACAATCTTAATAGAATCGCATTGACAGAATGATCACATAATTATTACCATGCAGAACAGCTTCTAACTTCTCCATTTGCCAAGCAAGCTGTGATTACATTAGCATATTTCCATAATTATGGGGATGAAAAACACCTGCTGGATAGATGGAAGACCTCTGTCTCTCTCTTTCTCCCTCTTTCTCTCTTTCTCTTTCTCTCTCTCTCTCCTCCTTCTCCAGCTATGTAAACACAACAGGTCCCTCCTCGATGGTGTTTACAACAACACAACGAGAGAAGGAGGAGGAGAAAGCAGATGGACAGCTGTTAAAAGTGATTATGGGAAGGAATAAAATAAACATTTTCATTGTCCTCACAATTCATTGTCTGATGTAAATGATTGCTGTGGTTCATTCATTGAAAGCTGCTCTCAGAAAGAGTCCTCTGTATGAACATGTATTGACGTGAAGGGCGTTGTTTTGTCGGACAACGTTATGCATTGTTTTGTGAAGCAAAAAAAACTAAAACTCTCAATGTTCTAATATAGAAAATGGAATAGCATATTTTACACTTTTGGTGTCATTAGATTTTTCTGTTGTTGGCTTTCAGCAAATAGCCCCAAGTTACAAATGAATGAATACAGACCAACACAGTCGTAACCAAAGTCGACTTTTTCCTCCGAGACAGGAGCCAGGTTGTCTGTCTCAGTGCATGTTCTACACTATACTACATGTCTGTCTTGGAGTTCCTAGAAAGGCTTCTGTCAATTCTTTACTGTTCAGCGGGTCAGAACATATCAGTTCTGCATTCTGGATGCTGTGGGAATGGAGGACACCTATTCTCTGTTCTGAGTTCATGCACATCTCTGCACTGGCCTCCTTTATATAATTATGGGGAAAGGTTCAGCTAAGTGGTTAGGGCGTCTGACTGAAGATCAACAGGTCGCAGGTTCTAATCCTCCTCTGGATGTTGCTTTGGATAATGTTTAATACTTGTTCTAAGAATTTATTATAAAGACATAATATCATAAAAATTGGGCAACGACTGGTCTCAAAGGAAAAAAGACAGACAAAAGAGTGACAGCTTACTGTAAACCAGGGTACATCAGATACAGTTTGGTGAACCTAATGTAAACTCCCTAACCACTAACTTACGTAAGTTGATCAATTTCTTTTCCACAGGTGTTTATGTTGACAACAGGCAGCCCAATACTTGTCAAATAGGAGGAAATTATGAGGCCAATTATAAAGCATTGTTCATAATGTTTGTTGTAGTGGATGTACACTGTTACAGTATTTTAGTTTAGTAGAGCATCTCCAGCGGGTGTAATTCATAACCATGCTGTGAGGCAGTCTGTGTAAAGGTCTGAACTTAGTATTAGGTCTTAGGGAGTATTATACTCCTTAGTATTAGAATATCTCCAATGTCAGAAAAGCCTTCAGTAACGTACAAATTCAGTCCCAAGAAGCTGACTGGAAAATCCGAAGTGACTGGAATTATGTAAAGTAACACACCATCGTCTTTTTATAGTAAGTGACTGACTCGTCGGCATGGAAACCATCCCCCATGATTGGACCCAACTTCTCACGGTTTGAATGAGACAACCTTGCCTACAGAGTGTGGTTGTGGTGGTTATGTGTAGTCAGTGAGTGCAACTTCAAACACACACACACACAAACACATGCACACAAACACACACACACACACACCACATGCGTTTAACAATTTTTTTGTTGTTGTGAATTTTGAATTTCATTTCTGTTTTGGTGTCTTATTAATCCGTTTTTGTAACCCTGGAGATATTAGAGGGTTAAGTAGTCTTTTCCCCTCAACTCAGTTCAAGTATATTGCATTTGTGTACATCTTACCATGCTGTTAGGGAAACTTGGAGACAAGTTCATACTCCCATTACCCCTGGAAGCTCCTGAGAGTAAGTCTATTACCTTTTCAAATGACTGCACAGCAAACATCCGGAAACAGAAATATGTAATCTCTTCGTACTGCATTGGTGGCTGACATATGCAGGGTAGTGCTCCTAATAGCTGAAGTCATTTGGAGGTTAGACAAGACGAGGCTGTCACAGTTGGCACGCTCACAGCGGAGGAGTTCCCAGACATCAAAGCCAATATTTGACACTGACAAGCTGTGCGGTGTATCCTCTCACTCAGAGAGTTGCTGTAGCTCAGGCTGTCTGGGAACCTAGTTAACGCTGTGAAATGGCTTCAACACATCTGCTAAGATGGGCTTGTTTAATAACTAAATAATAACACAATGACAATGCCATGTTTAAACATTGACAGTATCCCATCCAGATATGTTTGAAGTTTCTGAGGTACAGAGGATGGGGCATCTTTTGGACATATTGTCTTTTTTGGAGTTGCTTTAAGTCGTTTATCTGCTGTATGCACAGAACAATAATCTGAAATTGATATCTATAATAGGTACTTAGGTAACAACAAAGGGGGAGCTTTAAATAGGGACTTTAATTCACCTGACACAGCAGCTAAACGCCTTATGTTCAATCATCCCGAGTACTCACATCTCCCCTGATAAGGTTGCTCCCCTGGCTGGCTGTTCGCTATGACAACCAGACACAAAGCCCTGACCCTTACCTACGCTTGGACCAGCTGGTCCTCCCTACCTCCGGGACATCATCGATCTGCATGCGTCCACTCTGACACTTCGCAGCCACCAGGCTGCCGCTCATTCCATGGTTGGCAGTGATGAAGGGATTCAGCTACTCACCTCTCTGTCTCCACCATCCTTCCGACACGGCCTCAAGACGCACGACTTCTAGCTCCAGCTGGGCTCACTTCTTTTTCCTTGGCCTCAGGCACCCAAAGCTGCCGTTGATAGGACATCCCTTCTTGTGACACCTGTAAATGTGTCCTTTGTCTCCATGTTGTTGTCTCTGCACCCCATTAAATGGCTGCAATTTAGATATGATGCTGTTCCTGCTGCATTGTAACTGGTAGCTGTGATGCTGTTATTTTGCGCTGTGGATGGCAAAATACAGTTTGTTCCTTGATCCTAAACATAGAAACATGACATAACTGCAATAATATGAAGCCTGAACAAGATACTGTGACACACACACAGTGACGCATGCATGGTGACACTGAATTGTTGGAGGACAAAATTGGACCACTGAAATACTGTTAGACCTGGGCATTTTTGATCTTTGATTTTCTGCTGTACTTTCTACATGCACTATGTCGCGTTGGATAAAAGCATCTGCTGAATGAACAGAATGTGAAAACTAAATAAACAAAATGGTTGAGAAGCGTCTGCTTGAGATGTGTTTTACGTACACACATTGTGGAGCAACAAGATGAGGAGACAGGCATGCTTTCTTTTCTAACCTTGTGTAATGATGACCATCCCATGGCAGCACATTATACACACGGTCCTATAGGGTTGTTACCTTTTAGACAAATGATTCAGTGGGATATGAGGGCTTTTATTACTGCACCCTGTCATGTGTGATATATATCTGTGATTCTCACCTGATATCTGAACGCACACATATCACAAGCAAAGACACACCACAAATAAACACATACACACACACACACACACACACACACACACACACAGACACATACCACAGACGCGTATGAGATATATGATGCCTCAGACCTGCTTTGCCAAATATCAATGAGTGCAGGATTAGAAGCTTGGGGGATTGGTAGAGATAAGAAACTGCTCGCCAAACTATTTTCCCTTTTAGAAGTGCCTCATAAATGTACACGAACATCCAGTGTCCTCAGATAAGCACTACGCACAGTCCCAACCCTGGAGATTACAGAAGGGCTAGAGGCTACTGCTTTCTCAGGCTTGTGTGGAGATTTTCAACAACTGAATAAATAACTTCACTGTAAGTCATTATTATCTGTTATTGGGATATTTGAAATGGTCTTCCGGCACAAGTCCTTTTTCCCCTCATACAAGAAGGTTTCTGTTTTCTACAGTAATCACTTGTTTTGGCACTTCTCTACTGGGCACGCATCATTTCCTGAAACACAGAAACTGTGTTTATGTGACTGAGGTGTCTTGTGCTATTGTGACTGTGGTGCTGTGTGACATTGTGATCAGTTACTGTGCTTCCATGCAGATGGCAAGGAGAGGACAGAAATACTAAAGGTAGTCACTGGAACAAAGTGCCTAATAAATGTTGTGAGGCGAGCTATTAGGGATAATAATGATCTATCAGCTTCAGCCATATCGAGGAGCCTTCAGGTAATCAAACAAAGAGATTTAAAAAAGACCTTCAGATGACTTCTTATAGTGAGGAGGCTCACTATAAGAAGTCAGGCGTTTGTTTCTGTGTGTTTGTATGTCTGTGCGGCTGCGTGTGCCCACATATGTTTGTTTGTGCTGTAGGAATTGTGCCCTTTCATATAAATGTACCGCCTCTCATGGTAGCAGCTCGAGTCATGCCTTACTTCAAGGGGCAGTTTGGTGCTTGGATCTGTTTCCTAGGAGTGATGGAATTGGTGTGAGTTTCTGGTGCTTAAATACGTTGAGAAATGAAAAGGCTTGAGGCAGTCAATAATCTCCTTAAGATGGAAACATCTGGAAGGGTGGAACAGTGGGCTATGCTATGTTAGCACATTAAAATCACAGAGCTGTCGGATTCTACCATCTGGAGGAAAGGGAAATGGCATGTGATGTCACTTGACCAACCTTTTCTGACAAAAGCCCCAACCATTCACCCCAGAAGCCATCTATCCCACAGTGTGTACCAGATAGGAGTTGGTTCTGCCTGTGCCATGCCTCATTGGTCGACTTGCCAATTCCAGTCTGTCTTTCGTCCCTCCCCATTGTCATTTCCATTTTGATAGTTGTCGGCCTGCGATGAATACTGATACAGCCCAAGGTCAGAGCTGTCACAGTGTTGATAGGAGAGAGAGGTGGGGGCATGAGTAGGAGAGTGAGTTAAAGAAGAATAGTGAGTGAGTGAGTGAGTGAGTGAGTGACAGACAGACAGACAGACTGAGATAAATAAATACAACATATATTTATACAGGTTTTAGTAAAAATGAAGAGACCACTGTACCTTTTTATTTCCTTTCCAAAAACGTTGAAAAATGATATTTTGAGTGAGGAACAGAAGGGCTCAATTTACAGTAAGAGGCAACTGCAAGTTGAACCCTTCTTTATTTCAAAGACTGCTCCTTTCCCCCTTTTATCCCTGAGATCCTATATATACAGTATATCCTATTTACAACTTATATATGTTATATCCTAATGTAACATTTTGTTTTTTTACCCCCAATGTTGCTTGTTTTGGAGCACTGACATGGTGTACCCCGGTCAGAGAGTTTGTGATGGAGATGAGCATTGTCACTGCCATGTCCAAGTCTCATCCCTGGTTGATGTCACATGAGGAACCTGAGGTTCAGCACACACACACCCGCATTTCTCTGAGCTCAGATAGATGTTCTGAGACATTATTCCATGATTGCTTTGTCATATAGCTTGGGGAGAAGGCCCAGCAGGGCAATTCCCCAGAGGAGCTCCACAGCTTTCTCAGTCTCTCGCTGGCTCGTCACTTTGTTCTAACACAGTCTGCTTACGTCCTTGTGACTTTGTGTGACAGTTTTCCAACACGAATCTCAGCTCTCGAACGTCAAGACTCATTCAGATTTCCCAAGACCGGAGAGAGAGGGGACCTGTAAAAAAAGAACCCTGTCGTTAACAAACTTTGAGTCATATAAACCTCGTCATAATCAATAACGACCATGTCGTATGTGTTTGCCTTGTTGCCATGGCGATCCGTTAAAGAATGGATGGCCTACTTGTTAGAACGTGAACTGGATGGATAAAGCAGCTGAATGAGGGAACTGCATCCATAAAGTGCTGTGAACCCACAGGTTTTACTGTAATACATAGAAGTCAGGGAAACTGATACTGTCTTGCTTTAGTGGTGCAGTACCAAAATAGAGACACCTATTTTGTTCAATTTTTTATTTATTTTTTGTTCGGAGGGGAAAGAGGCAGCAGCAGGAGAACACTTCTCAGGAAGACAGATCGCCTTTGTCTGCCGGGAAGATGCACCACTTTGGTCTGGAGGAAAAGGAGGCCACACAGACTGGGGCAGAGACCCAGCGGTCACACACACGCACAGACTGAATCGCTCTCAAAACCACACACAGTTCACCTACAGCCTTCAGCAGACAGAGTGACAGAAAGAGAGAGATGGCGACGAGGGGTAGAGAGATGGAGAGAGAGAGATGGAGAGAGAGAGATGGAGAGAGAGAGATGGAGAGAGAGAGATGGAGAGAGAGAGATGGAGAGAGAGAGATGGAGAGAGAGAGCTGGAGAGAGAGAGATGGAGAGAGAGATGGAGAAAGAGATGGAAAGAGAGAGAGAGACAGCCTTCAGCAGTGACAGAAAGAGAGAGATAGCGACGAGGGGGGAGAGAGATGGAGAGAGAGAGCTGGAGTGAGAGAGAGCTGGAGAGAGACAGAGATGGAGAGAGAGAGATGGAGAGAGAGAGCTGGAGAGAGAGAGAGCTGGAGAGAGAGAGCTGGAAAGAGAGAGAGAGAGAGAGAGAGAGAGAGAGAGAGAGAGAGAGAGAGAGAGAGAGAGAGAGAGAGAGAGAGAGAGAGAGAGAAAGAAAGAAAGAAAGAGAGAGAGAGATAAAGAGATGATGTATTGTTGAAGAGACGTTTCCCAGGAACCACTTAGAGTCATTGTGTTTTTTGGAAGACTACCTAGCACAGAACATGAGCCCCGAAGGACCTCTTCTGCAGAACCTTGGTTGAGCAAAACCAACATAATCTGATCATAATAAGAGTGTGTGACTGTGTGTTTGTGTGAGAGCATACAGGATACATATGAGCGGGCGTGTGGGCTAAATTGAATAAACATTATGCTTACTCCACAGGAGCAGCACCACTTGTTACCTTACAGTCTGCTGTACCATACCTCAGAGAAGATAACAACTCTTTCCGACATAGCCAAAGGCTTTTCCAACCTGAATATGCTTCACTTAACATCAGATTTATTGTACAGTCTCACTGTCTTATTTGAATGAATTTTCTTTGTTCGTACAGTAATGGATTGTTTGGAAAACCGGTCATGTCCTCTTCATTACAAGCATAGTCAGCCAGGGATGAAATAGACCACTATAGTAAATCTAGTAAAGCACGAGTACATGAAGTCGAATGGTGTGGAGCTTTCTAGTATAGTGCATCCTGTAGACTTCCCCTGAATAATGGTGGAATATTCCAGAAAATCATATTTATAAATGTGTATGTAGGGATGGCACACGTGTGTGTGTGTGTGTAGTTTTGGGGTCAGTGTGGTTGGTCTTGATCCCTGTTTTAAGAGGACTATTTGTTTTTCACCATGTGCCTGTCTGCTCCGTAGACATGACTGTGAAGCAGGTGAGGCTTGCTGTCTCTCTGGATGTAGCTGTGCGCTCCGGTGTCTTGTATCATGGCTTCTCCTCCGTGATCTGTTGAAAGCTGGGTTATCACACACTCACTTTATGCTGTGTCTGATCTGAGAGGGAGACAAGCTCACTCCCTCAAGGGCAAATGGTTTACAAATGCATTCACAAACACACACACACAAACACACACAATAACACACATATCCACACGCATACAAGTAAAAAAAGACACGTACACGTTCCCTTCATCTGTGGCCCAGGACATTCCATGGAGTGAGTTCACATGTGGGCTATGGAGGAAAAAACCTCTGCCTCCACCAACTGTGGGACTTCTGGAGTTTAGACACATGTATTAGTCAACAGCAGTCAACAGCAGTTAAACAGCAGTTAAACAGCAGTCAAACAGCAGTTAAACAGGGAAACGTCAGACAAGAAAGTCGCTCTGGATAAGAGTGTCTGCTAAATGACTACATGTAAGAAATGGCACTGAAGTAGAAGGAGGTAGAGCAGCCCCGGCAGTCGGTAGGCCCAGCGAAGCACCAGGTAGGCCGCAGACTGGACCCTCATCACTCGGATGTGTTGTGACTCGTGGATGAGCTCCTCACGAGAGGCCGGTTCTTGCAGGCACACCTGACAGGCCTGGATGCCGCTCATCCTGGGCTGTCTGTGGTCTCCAGAGCCTCTGCACCCGACACACACACACACACTTGCAAGCGCACACACAGACCCATACATACACATGCACACACATACACACTGGAGGTTTCCCATGTGGGCTGGATAGTTGGAGGGGGTCGGTGAGTCATCTCCTCCCCATGTGTCACTACAGGGCTGATATCTACACAAGACAGCTGAACATACTGGCAATATATTTGTTTTACGTTTTCATGTTTTGGATGGGAAATGTGCTTCGCAATCTGCACTGTGAGGCAAGGCGAGGCACAGCCCCTCTGTTTCTGAAGCTATTTTTATGTCCCATATTGCATATTTACAAGAATGTAAATGTATTAGCTTGTTCTTCCACTGACAAGATGCTCAGCAAGAAAGACAAATATGCAAACATTTTGAGTAAAAAAGAACTACCGCTTCCCATAAAACTTACATACCAATTCATCCATCATCCCCATCCAAGGTACACCCCTCTTTTCACCAATATTCTCGCCCCACACATGAGGGATGGAACCAAGATATCTGCAAAGGGGGGAGGGTTGGTCATGAGACATATTTGCATTGCTGTTTTGCAACAGTTTATGATGAAAACCTTCTGTCCACACACTGTTCTGACCCTTGGCTATAAAAAGACCATGTTAAGCATTATAAATGAGGTGGCTTGCCAGCAAACTCCACAGCAGATGGTATCTTCTTCAAGCGTGGCCTGCCCACATGCCTGCAAGTGGTGATGGTATCCCATTAGGTTGGCAGTGAAGAACAAGAAGGATTCTGCACTCAGTTATATGTGTTGTCCTTCATTCACCTCCACCTTTGAATCAGGTGACGGTTAGTGACAACGCACAAAGATAACTACTATGACGTAACTGTAAGTGGTTGCCATAAACGTTTTAGTTTAGGTTGTTTTCGGTAGGATTAATCTCGAAACTCCTGATGGTTGATTTTGTCTTGAAATAGCAAGGAGACATAAAATAAAAATCTAAAAGACTAAGCATAGCAACAAACAAAAAGGTATACAAAAACGTATGAACGGTTCATATAGCAACGGTGGGGCCGGACTGTAGGAAGATAGATGGCAGGTTTCACCATCAGGCTGAGGAGAGATAAGCTGAAGCACAAGGAGCTGTCCTCTCTCTTTAAACTGACTGATCAGAGAGGGTCAAAAGTGTGAGCATCCAATCCATCATCTTAAATGGCACATGAGTACAGTTATTTGTCCCAAGTTGTCTTAAGACTCTGGTGTCCGGAAACCTCCACTGGCAGCCATTTTGTCCTTTTGGAGAATGCCTTAAAAAAGTCAGCTCCAAAGAGGAATGTTACAGTAACATGTCTGTGTCTTGAGTACTTAAAATGAATGGAAAACATCTCTTATGTTCACTTTGAAACTACAGTATAGGCTTCAAGGTCTACAATTATTTGGCAACCGTCAATGTTTTTACCCCCATTAACTAAAGGTCAACAGGTAAACTTCAGTTTACTTGATGTGTCCACGGATTCAACTTCACACAAGATGTTTTCCTGGAGCCCTTTTCAAAGACTTTTGATAAAGGGCTTTTGATAAAGGGCTTTTGATAAAGATTTCATCGAAGCGCAATCAAAGCATTTTTTCAGAAGTAGTATATTGACATACTGTTCCTATGGCCCAATACATATAAACACACTGCACTGTCAATGCAAGGGGATGGGTGTAGTTCCGTGGTGGAGCATTTGACTGTGTGGAGAGGACTTTTGTCCTCCACCCTATCCACCGCAGATCACTGCTTTACCTTATCCAAATCTGATTGAATATCATGTTTTTTTATTAAATCGATGGAAAAAATCCTAAATAATCAGTCCAACTAAAACATTTACCTTGTAGAATATATGCAAAGACTCATCTTCTAGAACAGATGGGCACATGAATATATGCAAAACAACTCTGAAATAACCTGAGCGGTAAAGGTCAACACAACTCAGTTGAAAAAAGACCCCCCCCTCCGACACACACACACACACACACAGACACACACACACACACTTCCCGCACTGTCTCCTCTTCAACTTCACTTGCATGGCTCAGAGATGTCTGTGTTGATGTTACTCGGTAGAACTACTACTGTGTGAAACTACTCTACTTCCCACGTCCTATTCCCTCCGCCGTAGATCTCCAGTCTGAGATCTGAGGTAAGACTCTGAAATGGCTGAGCGGTGCAGCGTGGTTCTCTGAGGCGGATGGTAGCTCGGTCGCTTCTGTATTTACCCCCTCTGTCAGTTTGATGGATGTAGCGCCAGGCTAGCCTTGTGTTACTACGCCCAAGACGTCTGCTTGAGAATTCTGCTGGAAAGGATGGCCACATAACCACACCGTCTGGGGAAGTGGAAAGGAAGTGTGTGTTTGTGAGTAAGTGTGTGCATGTGTGTGCAAGAGTGAGTGTGTGTGTGTGTGTGTGTCTGAAAGAGAGAGTATGTGCCTGTATCTCTCTCATCTAGCTCTGCCTCTCACTTTCAGTCGCTCACTCTCCCTGTTTCTCTTGCCCTCTCTCTTACTTTCTCTCTCATTCCTTCTTTCTGTCTTCCTTCCTAAACCATTTAAAGTTGGGTGTCATATGAGAGATTTCCTTTTCCCTCCACAAGGACTGCCACTGTCAGGTAACCCAATGATCTTTTCATTTCATGTGAAGTAGAGAAAAAGCAGAGAAAGGAAAGGTTCTTTGTCTTGATGGAAATTGCATCCGTTTTCGAAAAACGTTGATATTGTAGCCCAGTTATCAGAGGTTGAGGAGCCTTGGGCAGGTACTTGGTCGGCTTGGTGGGCTTTTGGTTCTTTGTCATCTGAAGTCGATTCCTAGCTGGTTGAAAAGTCAAGGGTTGAGGGGGTGAGGATGTCAGAAGAAAATCAATTTACATTTAATCACACGCATAGAAATATGTCCCCCCCAAGTCTTAACCAGACAAAAGTAAACAAGGAAGTCCCTTCCCTTCGAGCTACAATTGAATCCACTTTCCATGCCGGGCAAACTCGTAACAATAAGTTCAATACCCTTCTGCTCCTTCATGGTCAGCCTCTTCATTTTTCTTCAGATTTTCTCCCAAAACTTGCTCATGACATAACAGTTAAAACTAAGCAGTTATAAAGGATAACTGAACTAAGTTTGACACTAGAATACACTGGACAGTACAGTAAGGCATGCCATCTTACTGAGTCTTTGAAACTGCATATTTTTTTTTTTAACAAATGCAATTTCCGAAGATAACAGATATATTCAGGAATGTACTGGATCCAGACCAACTCCAGACCTAAAGGAACCATTTTCCTGATTGTTAGTGCGGTGATAGCTGCAATGCAGACTTAATAACAGACCAGGCGATGACAAGGCAAGAATGCACTGCACCCCCCTAGACAGCATCTTGACCCAGTCATAGCAACCCTCAGTGTAATAATACAGTGCCTTGTATACACATTCACCATTATTGGGTTATTTGACACTGTCACTAAGTGCTCTATGTCAAGGCCTTTGCTCTGTTTATTTAGTTCTGCATCTTTCTGGGAAGCCTGCCAGGCATTTTCCCACCTCAGCTTGTCTACAAAAATGTGCTATTGGATGCATTATTCATTTTTGAAAAATACTGTATAATGGTTCACCAAAAAGAAAAAAGACATCTCCTAATAGCTTACTAGCTGTCTTGTAGCATTAGTTATTTGTCTACCAATGCCTCTTCATACTGAAGCTCTTGATCTACTGCCAAGAATATGCTGAGGATGGAATATACTACATTATGTGTAGTACGTAGACCCGGGCAACGGTAGCCTGACGTTGTCATACTCATAATTCTAGTCAGAATATGAGTCTGAGAACTCTCCGTTGGGCTTTGACTACGGGGCCTGTTTCAAACGAGCCTGGATAACAAATGCCTCTTCGCTCAATTGGATAGATCCACAACCAATCAGAGCAACAGAGTATGTGACGTATGTTAAGCGCCGCATAGTTGTTGTCAACAGAACTAAACTGAGAGGCAGCTAATCTTTACTGACTAAACTGCAAGCAGACTTGAAGTATGCTTGAAGAATGAATACAAACGATTTTTGCCTGTGTTATAAAATTAATTTAAGGGCAGGGGGAGTACTTGTTCACACGGTCAACCTTTTTGAGCGAAACAATAAAGGGCAATGCATATAAAAACAAGTTCTCCGTTTAGGATTACAACTCCACAAAAGAAAAGGAGAAACCACAATGGCCACTGGGTTTTCATTGTGTCCCATCTTCTTCGCGACCATCTGGGCCAGCTGATAAATTAAACTTTTACCGAATCCCGTAGGAAGGACGGCAAAAACATATTTTCCATCGACAAATGCCTTGATTGCATCTCTCTGTTCCTCTTTCAAAATTAATGCGCTGTCGATGTCTTCTAAAACAGACTCGATGGCAGAATCATAACATCCCAGATCTCCAGCGGTAGCCATGTTTGTTCAAAACGAATTCAACTTAAGCGCTCTTTTGTGTCGTGGGTGATTACGTTACTGTTGATCATCTGTCCATCATAGTATAAAGCCCGCCCTGGCAATTTCATTGGTTCGCCCAGATTCTGGTTTTCTGTAGTTGGTCCCCAATACGAGACCCTCCAGACCCAACTTCCCAACCAAATTTTTTTTTGGGCGGGGAGAAGTTGGGCTGGCAGCCAGGCTAGGGCAACGGATGACTTTCTAACCTTTTTATTTACTCCTGTTGCATTATGGGTTTTGAAGTATCTTGAGAGCACTAAATGATCTGGGGCAAAGCGGCGTTCCTCGAGCAATTGCTTGTAACTGCGTGTGGTGTGTATGTGGGGGTGTTTTGTCTGTGTGTGTACTTAAGCATGTGTGAGTTTAGTGTTTGTGTGTGTTTGGTGTATGTACCCTTTGAGCATGTGTAAGTGTTTAGAGTGTGTGCGTGTGAGTCACTGCGGCACTTTTATCATCCCACTCACATCAAGACGGACGTTTCCAGGTCAGAATGGTGCCAACAATATTCACCATTCTGACAGTAATAATCAAATGATGCTAATCAAACAAACCCTCAGTATTGACGGCCTGGTAAAAGGCAAAATGGGTGGATGAATGTCCTTGGAGAAAGAACCTACTTAAAAAAATGTAGTAGTTAAAATTATTTTGGTAATATTGTGCACATTTCAATTGAGTAGCTACGTTCAAAGTAAATACATGATGCAAGGAAGAAATATACTTTAGACATGGGATGTTGGGCAACAATACTAAATTGGAACATTTTAAAGCCTCATTATGTTGACTGCAGTGCTTGTTAGAACAATGATCACTCTGCATGGACATGATCACTAACAAATTTTCCATAGTTTAACACAACAAATAAATATTGAAGTTTGTGTGCATGCTTTTGTGCATATTTGTGCATCCTATGGTGCATGTGTGTATGTGTGTCTGTGTGGAGTTAGGATGGAAGCAGGGGGAATGTTCTGATGGCTTGACTTCCTGCAGAAGCCACATCAGGGAACACTTCCTCCAGCCTCCTTTTACAGCACGCTGCAACCCTTCCAGAGCCCCAGGTGTCACATCTGCTAAAAGCTCTGGAGCTGAAACCTCGATGAAATGCTACGGGTCTCTGAGGTAACAGGATTAATTTCCCCATTAGCCAGCGCGCCTGAGCGGCCGTCGACAGGTGCTGCTGGCGTCACCAGGAGTCATGTTTTCATGCTCGTACCCGACAAGGAAACCAGTCAAACGCAGCATGTCGCTAATTAGCTACGAGGGCTGAAGCTGGACTGTTCATCGGGGTTTAAAACTCCCCAACGAGTTGGGGATAATGCTCCTTCCAAAAACACCCTGATGTGGAGGACTGACCAGTGAGGAGTGCAGACAGTTGTTCCCCAGGCAGGGATTAAGGTGAAGTGATCCCAGAAAGCAATGAGTGATCTGAAGATTGAAGGGTTGTTTTATCCAGGGGAGGGAAGCTTCCTAGAGGGTCTTTCTCCTCAGACTTCTACTTACTGGGGATTCTTTTTTTATTTGTGTGTGATGGGGTGGATCAAGGTAACCAAGCATGCTGTCCTCTGATTGGCTCACCAAAGTCACGGTCACCTCAGGGCCTCTCTTGGCTCTTGGAGGGAACTGGTCCTAACTGTTCCACAGATTGTCCGACAGGATGTACTTTTTAGTTTTGTTTTTTTGAAATTCTACAGTAGTAGCAATGTTATGAAGGTATTTCATACATCAGCAAATGACATAGGATTTGGGATATGTTTACATACATTTCCAACACATGTGCACCACAAGTACATACACCTACACATAAGCTCTCAATACATTTAACATTTACCTCAATTCAAGTTTACAGTACAATATCCATATGTCGGCATGTTGACATATATTTCTGTGAGTCCAACAAATAAATACATGTGACTAAACTCTCAACAAAAGCCAATTTTGCCATTGAACTTGAAGTAAGTTGACAGGAACGATTTCTAGATTCATGATCAATGGCGGCAGGGGTGACAGGTCATACCCCTGGGCCCCCCCAGGGTCATCTGAAGAGACTGTCACTAGGATAACTGGAGAGGTGACACTCCTTTGTCCTGGGTGACAGGGGGCCTTGGAGGTCTTTGGTGTTTAATTACAGGTTGATTAATAAACTGATAAGGCTAATGAAACCTGACTGGCAGAGTTGGTGAACGCAGGGCGGGTAAGGGGAGCAATAAATCTGTCCCATAGAGGCCAAAGCGTAGGGAATTCAAATAATTTAACAAAGCATGGACGTCATACTGAAGGATTGAATTGACCGTCATTTATATGCCAATGTGTGTGCTGAAGCGGTAGCAACATTAGCTGCTTGGGAGTTTATGAGGTGATTGGTTACTGATCCGTTGGACACTGATAACTGGGAATACAAATGACCACATTTGACTGTAAACCCAGAATTGATCTTGTCATTCCTCTGTGCCTTGTAAAAGTATGTCAGTGTCATTTTGTTTAGTACCAAGTGTTCTAAATCTTAGGTCAGTTATTTCACCACTGTTTACTTGAGATTGATTTGACATGTGACATTTATTGTAATAGTTATTTATTTTTTACTTGACTCAATAGCAGTGAATAAGTATTTCTGACCAATCTTAGTAATTGGATGTGAGGCTTGTTAACATAAAATAGAGTTAGCATAAAATGTAGTCATTATTATGGATAGTCATAGTGTTCATTCCAATCCTAGGTTAAAAGTCAGAGCAGTTGCATAAGGCACTACACAAGTTCAAGGGACAATGACAAGGCTAATATATTTAACAAATACATCTTTACAAAAGTGTGATGCAACATAAGAATTATTTTGTAATTTCCCAATGGCCTCAAAGCGATGGAAACATTTGCATATTAAGTATTCCACTGTTCGTTTTTGCTGATCAACTCCAGTAAACAGAAAGATCAATACCCTGGCAAATGGTCATAGATCCTAATATACCTTTAACAGTGTATGCTCAGAATTGATTGTGATCTGATTTTGACATTCTGAAACCACATATTTACTGTGTGGGGTCAGATTCATTCGGACCCGTCAATTGATGAATGAAGAGGATTGTAAAGTAACTTTACAAGATCACTTTAGAAGGTTATGTACTTTACTTTACACACAGTATCTGTCACACTTACTAACATCTTAATAAGCAAAGTTGCAAAGTATTTTACTACTTTCCAGTAACTAGGCTCATGTAATGGATGTAAATGACACTGGCTAACAAGTTACACTGAACATGCAACCCAACACCACCTCCCTATGAAGTTCACTCATGATGGAGCGTTCCTCTGACAGGCGGTGAAAGCTATGGATGGCGAATCATATATCGCAGCCAGGGGAAATCAATGCATGAGTGCATGAAGAGCGGACTGATCATTCTGCGAGACGCCAAACTGCTGACCAATCAGACTGATTTGATATATCTACATGGAGACAGCAGAGCAGAGGGTGGAAACTCAAACTGTGGTTTAAATACAAGGTAAAGGTAAATACGGAGAGGAGATTTAAATACAAACTTATAGTTATTATACAGGAGGATCATGGATTTATAGCTTATGAAAATAGGTGTAATTTTCATTTGAGAAATGTAAATGGTTTGTCTTAAACTACCTTTATCACAACATTATACTTTCTGCACGAGGCAGATATTAATGTTTTCTTTCAAACTGAGAGATGGACTTCTGAAGATGGATCTTTATACGGCACAGTTTAGACTCTTCAAGGACAAGCTCTAGCTCTGACATGCAAAAAAGAATGCCATTATATCAATCTTTCACCATGAAACACAGCTTATTACAGGCCAAGCAGGACATGTATACCGGATAACCTTCAAAGTGCCGTGTTGGTCCTGTTCATTCAAGCTAAGCCCCTGAGAAACGACTTCTCTGGAGCAGAAAAGACAGTGACAAATCGCTCCCATTATTACCCTCAATATCATAGTTTAGGTAAAATATAGTGGTATGTTGTCAAATTGCTTGATTGGAGCTGCCCCGTTTTTATAAAGATGACTACGAACAACCTCATCTTGCAGGTAGACTTTACTATGATTCATGTCTTCTAATTTGACATGGGACAGTCAAATAAATTAGTAAGTCCCTTTACTAATTTATCCTAAGCCGGGTTGATTTGAAGCATTTTGATTAAACTAATTCAGCAACAGTAATTGGTAGGCTGTAAGTAGGTCTCCCCCTGGTTCGAAGGAAAAGTGTTTCTAATCCTTTCAAATGCTGCCAAATTTTCTGGACAGTTACTAGAAGGCCGGCTTAGTGAAGTCATCCTAAACAAACTATCGCCTATACATTATTGAATTACCAACTGTACTGTAGCCATGTATATTAATCTTACATCATTTACTCATTCGGCACTTGCCTTTTAACGAGTCTAACATTGAGTAACACACTAACTTGGCAAGAAGTGGTGATCCTGATCGGTATCAACTTTCATCAGTGATTTCTATGTTTTCAATTTCTTTAAGGGGATTCTGGTAGCCAGACCCAGAAGTGTTTTCTTTCTGTTTTCGTTAAATGCACTTTTAACCCTAAACCTGAAGTCCTGTGGTATGGGTGGAATCCAGACAGGTGTATAAATCAGCCTGGTAGAACGTCTGCAAACAAATGCATTAAGGTGCATCATTTTCTGGCTTTGGCAGTGCATGTCTAGCAATTAAAAAAGTTGAATAAAAAAAACAATAGTTTGTCTTGTGGGCCTTATTTGTCTTGAAAATGGTAAAATACTTTGGTACTTTGGTAAAATAAAAGCATTCTAAAAGGTCTAGTGTTGAGTGGAGGAGCTAGCGAGTGGAGCTCACACAGCTATAATTAACACTGTTCCTTACCACAATGCAAGAGGCTCCAACGGTCACTGAGTGCAGGAACGTATCTCCAGGAAAGCAGCTGGCTTTAATCCACTTGTAATTAACAAGTTAAAATGGATTCTGTGAATTACACCTCAGCGGCTCTTTAATTCTGTATGAAAGATCTGTTTTTGTGGGCCTGTTCTCTCTCTTCTAGGCATGGAGAGAGTAGTGTATATAAGTCAGATGGCTGAAAGGTTAGGGAATCGGGCTAGTAATCAGTAGGTTGCCGGATCGATTCCTTGCCATGCCAAATGACGTTGTGTTCATGGGCAAGGCACTTCACCCTACTTGCCTCGGGGGGAATGTCCCTGTACATACTATAAGTCGCTTTGGATAAGAGCGTCTACTAAATGACTAAATGTAAATGTATGCTGGTTAATCCCAATACCACTGGTTTACATAAAGGCTGGTACATCACAACCCTACTGTGGTGTAGTACCCCTGCATCTTTACAATCTCAATCTACAGCCTGAAATGACTCCTGGTTATTACCGTTTGAATATGCAGAGTGTAATTGAAGTTGTAAATATTATTTTTGGATTTTAGACTGAAACATCACAGCACATTCTTAGAATTCCGGAACATCGGCCCCTTTTCATCAGATCGTGTCGTGACAGAGTGTGATCTCAGAAGTTGCAATTCATAGACATCTCGTGTGTCAAACCGCCTCCGTGTTTTAACACATTTCATAGTTTACCTGAACACTTTGAGTTTCCTTCGGTATTAATAACGTGTATTTAATTGAGGAATTAAACTTAAATTGGCATGGATGTTGGTAAAAATGATTATGCAGCAGAACAACTATGGGCTCCCGATATATAAACGCATGACTCACCTACAAGGGCTATGGGGAAAGAGGACAGCTTAATTGCCTTCTAGTTCATCAACACACACCATAAATGACATGTCTGAGATTGCAGGGGAGGATAACGCGCGCTGAAATGAGTGTTTTTCAATAACTCGCTCTGCACACAGTGTATGTGCATGTATACAGCACCATAAATAGCACCATTTGTATAAAAATAGGCAGATAAAGATAGCCTTGTCTCCAGTAAAGCCTTCGTCCCTGTTTGGATATGATTGAGGCAGTCTGGCAGGCATGTGAACGTTTGATATCTTCAGTTGACTAAAGCACATAATGTTACCTCATTAAATTTCAAATTCCATTGGATGTTTATTTCAGACGTAAATGGTTGTGAGGGAGAGTTGTTTTTGATAAACTACCATTGTGTTCATTTGATCTTGTATGTGATGAGGACACAAGCTAAAAATGGAAACTTACTGTGTCTAGTAGACCCTGTGTTGTTCCTCCAATTTGAAGCTTGGTTTCACAACTCCGCACAAGTAAGCAAGACCACTGTTGTGATGTTTGTTGTTTCAAGAAAAGACTATTAAGAACATGTCCGCCTGAGAGAAAACAAACTTAAAAAGTTATTGTAAAAACAAACTCATTATAAGCAGTGCTGTCTGTTTTAATAATGGCATTGCACTGCTTGAGTGACTGTACATAATCTTTGATTAAAACTCGGCTGTCATTTGAATCAGTGATGATTACTCACAGATGAGTAATTCACTGATTTCTTCCGCTGATTCTATCCGCTGATTGATATATTTTCGATCATATCAACTGGAGGCCCCAGAGTGTATGAGTTAGATCCACAATGCAATGTGGTTGATAAGGCAACCCAACTCATTTTGTGTCCTCTGTGCAATCACAGAGACAAGATCATCAATTACAGTGGGCCTTGGTCTGCAGTGACCATGTGTGTGAATGTCTGTGTGTGTACACTATGTGTGTGGTTGTCTATTTGGTGTGTATATGGATAAGTGTATGTGTGTGTGTGCCTGGCTGTGTGTGTTTGTGTGTGTATGCATGTGTGTTTGTGTTTGTATGCATGTGTGTTTGTGTGTGTATGCCTGTGTGTGTTTGTGTGTGTATGCATGTTTGCCTCTTCCTTGACCTTGAGAACACACGTACATAATTCCCATTCACTATTTCAATGCCTGATTTAATCAAGCCATCTGTCTCTTAGCAACCTCCCATTTGGGGGCGGAGCCTTTTTGTAGTGCTGTAAGACATTTTTTCATCTCATCAGACATACCGGAAAAGTTCCAAATGCCCAAATATGACACAGTACTTCAGTAATAGAGCTGCGCTGACAATAAATCAAAAACAAGCGCAAATACTGCGCTCCATTAAAACATTTTACTTGTGACACACCTGCAGAGAAAACCACTTTGTTTTAACATATATTATTACCTATCGTAAGTTTCCACTTCTTGTTGTTCTTTAAAGATCAACAACCAATCATGAACACCAATTCCTGTGTGGTGTAAAAAGGGTGTTTTGTGGCCCTGTGCTGCGGTGATTGATTATTAATGCCTGCTGTTTAGAGATCTAACAGCAGATTGCTTCTCAGGGATGATGCTATGTCTGTCACACCAGGGTCTGAACAGAGGTCTGGTTTCAGAGGCTCCGTCTACACACGGTCAAAGCAGATCACATGGAATGTTGGAGTGTGAAAAGCCAACTCACTTTCGTAACTCTTATTTTAAACCAGTCTCATGTAAATGTCGCTACAGAAGAGACCCAGAAACAGTTGCTCTCTGTTTTGCTGGTGACAATGAATCTGAAAGGAGAGATACATTCAAATTTGACATATCTGCTAAACAGAGAGAATGAATTAGGAACTCCCCCCCCCCCCCCCCCCTGTGTGCTTCCACTGCCCTATAAGTGATCAATCAGTGTTTCCTATGGTTTCTACTCACCCTGTGATCTAGCACAATCCCTGAATGTCTCGCTAAGGCACTGAGCATGCCGAATATGAAAGCCCCATGATGATGATACACACACATGCGCACGCATGGCTGAAGACATTTATAGCATCCCACGCAAGGGAATTGTCAGCGACATGAGACAAGCTCGCCAAAGTCATACTCGATGCGTTACTATGGTGACATGAGGAAGGGCAGGGTTGTGGATGTGATTTAGGAGCGTATGATCAAAGATTCTGGAAGTTTACTGAGATGGTCCACTTGGTCACCACTACATGGGAAATAATGTATGTACAAAAAACAAGACAAAATTCACAAATTCTAATTTTGAAACGGTCAGATGATAGCAACGTTGGCTGCCTTTAATTCATAAATAGCTAGTTTGTTTTCACAAAATGTCAGAATGTCATTATTTACAGCCTATTCATTAAGCATGGCATGGTTCCGTGTTAGAGGGCTACAAAGTTAATCATGTAAACATAAACATATTTACATGCATAATTTATGCATTTGTGACCAAATAGTACATTTAAAAGATAGTGAACATGGAGAAGTGAACATATTAATAACCACAATCCTCCTATCGTTGGGAACTTGATTCTTCCTAGCCTGTATTCTTCTTCTGGCGAACGCTTGCCAGTCCTCTGTATTTATTCCTCTCCCTGTGAAGTGCAATCTCAATCTTGCAGCTGTACTTTTACACCCCCGTAGGGAAGACAGTGGCTGTGTTTCATTGTTTGATGAGGCTACATCGATATCCAATGGGAGTCAGAGAGATATGTGAGCTGACCCTTTGGTATTTATTTAAGAACTACAGTTGACATGGCAACATTGTCATGTTCGTGAATTCTTTTTCAAATGCTTTCCTTCACAGAACTTCACCTCACGACACTTTACGGAACAACACTGTACACGGCAGCCTCTAAATAGGATACTCCATTTGTGAATACAGGTGTTTCGCCATCTGTCTGCACGTTTTGCATTTTCCTCGTCTCACTGTATTGTATTCAGCCTATGGTGTGCACCTGTGTGTATCACACTGTCTACGGAGGAGGACACTCTTACATGTAGTCATTTAGCAGACGCTCTTATCCAGAGCGACTTACAGTTAGTACAGGGACATTCCCTCTAGGCAAGTAGGGAGAAGTGCCTTGCCCAGGGACATAATGACATTCAGCACAGCCGGGAATCAAACCGACAACCTTCTGATTAATTGCCCGATTCCCTAACCACTCAGCCATCTGACTCCCACTCTTCACTGAACTGCTCCACACCAGCTTCCTTTTTGTTTCCTGCGTTTTCCTGGGAGTTTATCCTTGTTTTCTTTGATGGTTTAGGTTGGTTTAGGTACAGTTTTATGGGCATATGTGAAGCCCTCTTTGACATTGCTTGGAAAAAGCAATACACTATACAACTACTATACAAATAAATTTGATTTAATTTGATTTGAGCTACATTCCTATGTAACTGTAGCCTGACGTTGTCATACTCATAATTCTAGTCAGAATATGAGTCTGATAACTCTCCGTTGGGCTGTGAGTATGGGACGTGTTTCAACCGAACTCGTAAAACGAATGCCTCTTTGCTCAATTGGATAGACCTACAACCAATCAGAGCAATGTAATATGTTGTTTGTTGAAAACAAATTCAACCCAAGCGCTCTTTGGTGACGTGGTTGATAACATTACTGTTGATCATCTGTCCATCATTGTATAAAGCCCGCCCTGACAATTTCATTGGTCCCAACAGCACTTGTTCGGACATAGTTTTTCCCCAACTGAGCTTCCCCAGACCCAACTTGCCGACCAAATGTTTTTGTGGGCGGGGCTAAGTTGGGCTGGCAGCCCTGTGTCAGTCACCTTTCTATCATGAAACAGATGTCGTCAAAACGACTGTTAATGCTTTCAGCGTCTGGGGCTGTGCCTCCGATTGTTTGGTTTCACAAACAGTCAGGCACCATTAAAATCTAATTAACCTTCAGAGTCACAAGGCGCCATAAAACGCGTCACCTGCTTGCCCATCTTCAGACTCAAACTATGGGATTGAACTGAATTGTGATGCAGTGTGTTTCAGCTCAAGATGTTTCTATTCACAAATGAATCTCATGAATTGTTGCTATATTCCACAGCTGTGTAAACATCCACTCTTGTAGTGGAGGGGATGTTGTTGACTGTGTTTGGTAAAATACTGTCCATTCCTTGGCACAAACCAGTTTTATACTTTTAAAACTGTGCATTTCAAGTTCTTAATTTTCTGTGGCACTTCATAGAAATGCATTATTTTGTGAGTCGCTTTGGATAAAAAAGCAATATGTAAATTACTTTTAATCAATCTCATATCTCCCCCATAAAGACATATACATAGTAGGAATGGGAATAGTAAACAGCACAATCCAACATTAAATGTCAGCCAGCACATTTGTCAAATTCACAGAAATGACTGGTCGATGTGCACAGGATACGATATGATGATGATTCATCCGCGCTGTAGCTTGACTGTCATTACAGTCATCTCATCTGTCTGTTTCCGAGAGCTAATGCTGTGATTATTGGCCTCTCGCGTTCCGGCACTCCACACACACCACTACAACATGCCCTCCTGGTAGTCAATGGAGAGGTTTGTCTCAGTTAAATGAGCGTTTGAGAGCTTTCCTTTGGCTTTTCCAGTACGGACGTGAAACAATTCCTGAAAATGAGACCTACTCTGTTATCAGATTCACTTTAACCCACTAAGCCTCCAGGCTATGTCAATCTCATTACAGACTACTTACTGAATTAGGATTCAAATGGAACGTTGCCACTGCTTGTTTCCATCTCCCTCGTCATTCATCATTGGATGGAGATGCGTCCTTCTTCATTCTTTCGTTCTCTTCTTTTTTTTGAGAGGGGGGGGATTGTGCTGACTGAACAACCTGAACCCCTAGACTAGAGGTGGAACTTCATACAGTCCTTTTCTGTTGAGTCAAGCTTGTGTCAGGGAGCGAGGCAATCTGGGGGGTCTGGGGGGGTGCTGCTGTTTGTGTGTCTGGGGGGGTGCTGCTGTTTGTGTGTCTGGGGGGTGCTGCTGTTTGTGTGTCTGGGGGGGTGCTGCTGTTTGTGTGTCTGGGGGGAAAAGTATCCTCTGATGCAATATTCATGGTCACGATTTTGGAATTTGGAAATTTCAACCGCACCTTGGCAGCACAGGGCCAAAGGATGCCTTGTAGTACATGTGTGTCTGTGTGCGTGTGCGTGTGCGTGTGCGTGTGTGTGTGTGTGTGTGTGTTCGGTGTGTGTGTGTAGTGTAGGTGCATTCGTGTGTGAGAGTGAGAGTGTGTGGAACACACAACCCTTCTATCCTCAGCTGTTTACATCTCCCCAGCACGTCGGCGGCTGTTTCCATGGCGACGAGAGTAAAGCTAGTCAGGATGTCTCTCAGACTTGGTTCTAAGTGAGGGGCTGACTGCTGGACGGGAGTGGAAGACAGAAGAAGCCCAGCAGAGGGTCAGGAACCGGGGGAGAGGGAAGACCTCTCATTAGCGTCACGTCTGTCATTGTTGATGGCAGGAGCAGTAAGACGAGTTACATTCCAGAGGTAGATTACAACATACTGTGGGTCTGGTCTCTGTTTCACTAACAGAAGAATAAGATGCGTTAGCTGGATCTTAGTGGTGAAGGCATTGTGGTCTTAATGTAGTTTTCCTTAAGGCGAAATCGGATGATTTGGGAATAATACTTCCCAAATCATGGGAATCAAGTCTTGGATTGGCTGTAAATGAATAATTAGATGTCAACCTGCCGTGACCGGTTGAAGAAAAAACCCAACAATCACTTAAAAGATAAATTTGTTTATGTGATCTTCTCACATAGCATGTACGTTTACTCTATCCACATTGTTTCAACGTGATATATGTTGTCCTTTTTTACAATTTGACATTATGGTTTTTTAGCATGCACTTCAGAATGCCAACAGATGGCTCCACGAATACAGACTTCAAACTAGAATTGTCCTCACATTTAAAACATACAAAACATGAACCTGGATCAATAAACCTTGACAGTTGTGGAGGATATGGAGAAGCACAGCATTGGACTACCATGACTTGTACAAGTAACCAAGACATGTACTCTACAAGAGACACAAAAATACATGTTCTGAATTCAAAGGATAAACATCTTTAGAATTACAACTTTGTCATAGAATACATAATGAGTAGTGACCTCATTGTTAGGTCAGAGCAGCAGTGTACTGTACTACACAGGTAGGACTGGGGCTAAGGGAAGGAAACTTCAAAGCCAATGACTGTTGACTGTCCTAGTCTTTCGATTGGTAGAGTCACAAATCAATCCTCATTCAGACAATGAGGGGATGATTCCTTAGCTTTGAATTCTTTTTATAGACATACGTGTCCTCATTTTCAGTTACTAAAATCACAGTGTGAATCGGTGCATTCGGATTTAGATTCTTATTGCAAATCTTTTCTAATTGTTGGCGATGGTGTTCATAAGTCCAGGGTAACATATCTCAATGGAATAATCTTTATAATTTTTTCCAACGTGTTATAATTGTTTCAAGCTGGTTATCTGAGGGAAGTAAATATTTCATAACTAGGTCTTACTTTACTTGCCCTACAATTATTTGTTATAGGTCTATAGTTCCGTATTCTAAAATACACACATTTGTAAAACACACACCAGAGCAATGAACCCACTGAAAACTACCAAGGGAAACCAAAGCATTGATGGCCGTATGGAACATTTATTCAACTTAGCACATTAGTCTCTCTACACTGTATATATGTAATAGTTCATATATGAATACACTCCATTTTTAGAACACAAAGTGCCTCAACTGATACGTCTTAAAACATTTATTGCAATGGGAAACACCACGGTAAGTTGAGTGATTAACATGACAGATCGTGGATCTTCTCTGCCAACTGCCTCGTTACCTGACTCACCATCAAAGGACAGGTGAGGGGAGGAGCTTCTTGGCCCAGGTGTGCTGTGTCCTATTTACAAATCCAACATGTCTATACATATACAGTAGCTAGCTTTAGGAGTTGTCCTTTCATTTTTATTAATTTTTTTACTTTAAATTGTTTCCCTCTCCCCCTCAAGTCAAGAAGTAGACAGTGTTCGCTGTGGAATCAGAATAGTTCTTCCAGTACTGTAATCCTATGATTCTCTGAACTTTCTTTGCTCTAAGTCTTGGACATTTCCTCTCAGAGTGATTGTGGACCTGAGGCTGTCAATCAGGCCTCCATCCCCTGCCTGAGTGTTCCATTGGGCCGTGTCCACGGTAACGCTTCATTGTCTGAATGGGGGATCCACACCCATAGCGAGTCATAATCCACTGCCGATGATTGCTCTATCCCACCGTCATTCACATATGAAAAGTCTGAACAAAATATAAACAGGTCACATCTCTAAATATCAGAAATGCATCTGCCTCTATAGAATACAGCTGAGTACGCTAACATGTAGACTGACGTTAATTCAAATCTATGTATTTACATTTGCCCCCTTCTCACTTACAGTTAACATAATGTAAACATGGATTGAACTGTACACAGATCAATCACATTCTATGAATGTATAGACTTAATTGTAAACTCTCAAATGCTTAGTATTGCCATAATTGGGGAGCAAGGGGTGATTCAATCATTTATTCCCATACATACAGTCTGGAGAGACTGTTAGCTGAGGCTTGTATTTAATTTGGAGACAGTTTGTGTTAAAGCGTAAGATGCACATGATGATGAGCCAGTTGCTTAGCAACCTAACTGCTACTGGTATAGACATAAGATTGGGTCTTCAGCCTCGCCTCAGCCTCGCACCTGTTGTTACATTGGCAAGGAATTTATTTGTGGCGTAAAATGTCAATAATGAATCAATCAATCAATAATCAATAATGAATCATGTGTTATTCATTTCTTTGTGTGTGTGTGTGTAAAGAGGATCCCGGTTGATTGTGAGGAAGATGTAGTGACATGGGCGATGCATCAAGGACATTCCTGCTATCTGTCAGAGAACAGAGGTATAACACAAAGTATGTTCTTGGTTAGGGCTTTGTAAAGAGAGAAAGATAGATAGAGAGAGAGAAGTATGGAGACAGAGAAAGGGAGAGAAGGAGAGCAAACAAAAGATGGAGAAGGAGAGGTAGAGAGAGTGAACGAAAGAGAGAAAACAAGAGAAGGAGAGGTAGAGAGAGAGGAAGAGAACATTTGTGTTTGGGACTGTATTGCTGTATTCACATAAAAAGTCATGAGATCCTCAGAAAATCCAAATGTTTATGGTTTCAAGGATTGAATTACCCCTCTTGCCGAACACCAGAAGCACAGATCTACATACACTGTAGATCTACATTGTGGTCTGAACCTTCATGCCACTAGGACAACAATTTTACCTTAGCGGAGATGCCTTTATCCCTCCGTCATTAAGACAGAATGCTGTTCTCTGCTTGAGTGAAACCAGTAAAGACAACCTCTTTGCAGTTATCTGTGAGTAAACAATCAGACACAATTCAGCTTGGCAACAAGGCAACAGTCGACCAAACATAGTTTAAATGAACAGCAGAGGAGCGTAACCCACATGCAAAGTGAATAACAAAAAGCAAACAATAATGTTTGTTTTCTTGTGTGTTCCGCCAGTGGAGACAAAGCCAAAAGCACGATGCAGACACAGCAGGTCAGATCCGAGGCACATTCCCAGACCCACAGTTTTGATCTTTGCTCCTTGTTGTTTTTCTGTCTGTCTCTCTCACCACATTGCTTGCAGACGATGACAGGATGGTCCATGCAAGCATGACTAGGCCTAGTGGAAGGTGAGAGTGACAGGAGGGTGGGCGAGGAGGCATGCGTGCTTGCGTGAATCAAGACAAAGTCCTACACACATCTCCCATAACTCCCACCCCAAAGAAAATGACAACAAGCAGACACAATAACAGTCATGTGAGATTAAAATGAAGCAACATCATTTCTTCTTTTTTGGAAGCACTTTTTTTTCTTCAAAATATAGAAATGTAGCAACATATAATTTCCCTGATCCTATAAGTCTCCATCATGCAATGTTGTGACAGCTACTTTTCAGGCAACCGCTAAAAAAGTCCCTTATTGCCATTAATATATATTAATATTGAACTCATCGTCATTTCAAAGTGACGTAGGGCAAGCTAAACTAAGGTGGTCAACATCTACAGCATCAATAGTCCATTAGTGATGGGGATAACATTAGGTTAAAGTATCCAAGCCACTAACATCAGTCCTGATAGTGGCTAATCAAAGGCGACAGCATTTACAAAGTCTACATGACTGAGCGATGTTGTTACTCGTCAATGGCTTGTTGTGGGTGGATGTGGATGTGGGGGGGTTGGAGGCTGGCCTGAGCCACCGCTGGGGCCTCACAGGATGGAGGGGATGGGGGATCGGGAGCGCCTGAGCGGGCAGGGCGAGTCGTAGGGCGAGGTGACGGGAGACAGCCTCAGAGCGTTAGCGGCCATGCCTGCTATGTTGCTTAAGCTTCGGGATTTCTCACAACCTTCGGACGGCGAGCGAGCGAGCACCGGGGGGAGGCAGGAACGGGGACGTGAACACACACAGGCAGGCACACGGTCAACGTTCCCAGTCCAAGCCAACCAAGTGAACCGAGACAAGACAAAAGACAGGAGACAGGAGACAGGAGACAGGAGACAGGAGACAGGAGACAGGAGACAGGAGACAGGAGACAGGAGACAGGAGACAGGAGACAGGAGACAGGAGACAGGAGACAGAGCAACAGCAACATAGTGTAGGGTGAAGACATGCACAAACACCCCCAGGTGATAGATAGAGGGTGAGGCCATTTCACTGAATATGTTGGCAGGTCATAAAACTATCTAAATGATCTTAAATCCTTATGGAGAGGAAGTAAAGCCAACATGCCTATTTCATACAATGACATCATTACTGTGTGGTTAATTCAACCATGTATTAAGAATAATCTGTGACAAATATGCAATATTCCAATTGCAAATTAGTGGCATTATATACAGTCATGCTGAAAACAGCTGTTCAATTATAATTTGCTCACATTTGGTATAAAAGTCATTGAAAAAACAGCAAAAACTGAGTTATGTAAACATGGTATATGCAATGTTGTGCTATGCCCTGGACACCACACATCATGCAGTATACAGAATGATAAGTATTTTCCCACAGAATCATAAAAATGGTAATGACCGTGACAATGAGTCTTTAGCAGAGAGAGTCAGTGAAATACATTGAAGTCTATTATAATAATCTCATAGCTCCACACTGTAGTATGTAAGTATACACTATCGTCAAACCTCCTCCGAACCAGCCAGAGTTAACACAACGGACCAGTTAGTAGCATAAACACACAGTGAGAAGAGGACCAGCCACCAGAAAACCTGATCATCCTTCGTGGACAGAGCTCCATTCACTGCACAGAAAGAGAACTTTAAATGGAGGCGCTTCACAACCAGCCGAGAGGGGGTGGAACAAAGGCTGGGCCTGAATCCGTGCCGACAGGTAGCACGGCTCTAGAAAGGACCGCATGTTTAATGCATGAACCCTGGCACAGTGCTGTTCACCACCACCCACTGGGCCAGCATAGACTCACGGCCCAGCTGGACGCCCGCCTCCTCACCCTAACAACAGGACTTCAGTAGCGTGCGTTTGGGAAGTACCGGGTGACTACATTCCCCACAATGCACTGCTCTGTGGAAGGGGAAGCTAAAGCCAGTCCCAGGTGGGTTGAAACCAGCCCCAGGTGGGCTGTCCCCGGGCCCAGCGCCGTGCTGGTACTATGGCAGGGTGCTGCTGGGGATGCCTGGGGCAGAGTGAGCTGATCCTCTGATTGAGGAGCTGGCAGATTAGTGGTGGTAGTGGTTGTGGTGCTCTTCACCAAGCATCCGAGAGTGGGGCCCAGAGAGGCTCTCAGCACATGTGTGGTCATCTTAAAGACGCCTACCTCGTCCTTCACAGGATTGGAATTCTTATTCAAACCCAATAAGAAAGCGGTTCTAAGAGTGTGGAACGTAAGTTGATATATTGACCTTGTAATTACTGGTAGACTTGTGTTACTCTGCTACTTCTCCAGTACAGTAGCGGAGAGTGGTGTTTCAGGCCCTACAGCTATTTCGTGAAAAGCAGATGATTGAGATAGTCTTCTTGGAGAGGCAGTTAACTTCTGATGGCAGGCAATTAGCTGAGGTTTAACTGAGTACCATATTACACTGCAGATCAACACAGCATTCACACGCTTCAAGATGGAGGAGATCAAATTGAGGAATTAGGACAGCAAAGAAGCTTTAGGCCTAAAACGTTGATTAAATGATGTAAAAGTGTATTTTTTCATAATGAAAACATCATAGCAGGACAATTATTTGCTGCACATGCAGCACAGGAAATAATCTGTTATTTTACAGACAGTGGAGTTTCATCCACATTTACATATTCCTCAGTCTATCGCTTTGTCAGTCAAATTTCATATTTAGTCTTCATTTGATTATTTGGTCTACATTCCAGTACAATAAATGGAAATAAGCACTTCCTTTGGGATTTTTGAATCTTGAAGATGTACACATCTTGTCTGTTCTGACACTGTATCTAGATACCACAATGAGTTACCTCATGTATCTATGACACCCCCCCACCCTATCTTGAAATTACACACACACTAAATGAATAATTTATATTTGAACATCTTATTCCAGTTATAGCTAGACTACACAGCTTTGTGTCTGGAAAGAAAGGAATATGCAATGAGTGTTCAATTGAGTTTGTGAATGCTGTTAGTAATAAGATGCAGGAATCTGATGGGTTTGTCCAAGTGTATAATAATAACATATTATGGTACATTTCATGATAACATCATGGTAACACTTTACAATAGTGCAATTGCAACAAAATGTCATATGGAGATCTAATAAAACAAGTGGGATGGTTTTCTCCTAAAGCACATGTGTCAGTAGGACATATTATGGGATGGCACCTCAGTACCTGTCTTTCGTATCCCCCCATCGGCAGGGCAGGTGTAGTCCCTGGCGGCCAGCAGGAAGCAGGTCCCCTCGCTCCTCTGGTCCTGCTCCTGGGTGCTGGACCGGCGCATGGGAACACGCTCCTCTGGGGACATGGTGAGGTCACTTCCTCCACTGCAGTCTGCTGAGAGCACTGGATGGTGTTGGTGAGGGAGGGAGGGAGAACGACAGAGAGAAAGACAGAGAGAGAGAGATACAGACAGAGAGAAAGCAAAAGAGAAAAAGAAAGAGAGAGGAGAAAGATAGGGGAAAGGTGTGGATGGGGGTGAGACAGTGAGGGGTTAAGGTGTCAGGAGTAACATCAAACAGCCTCCCACATCAAAAACACGTGCCAAATGCCATGAGGTCCACCACACAGCGGGAGAGAGGTCAACGTTCATATAGACAGAACACAGTCGATGGAATGAGTCGAGCCACGCTTTGTATTTTGTTGCAATGAAAGCAGTCGCGCGGGAGAAACACAACAGACTTCTGTGCGAGAGATGTGTGAGTCACACCTTATGCTGAGAGAACACATTTATCTGGAAGAAATGTATGAGAAGACAAATCAGAATGTAGATAATTCTCCAATGTACGCTACAGTACTGTACATTGGTGGTTCATTTAAAAGAAATCTCTATGAATGATTTACAGATTGAATCTTAAATGCCATATAAAACCTTGGCCCGCAGTACATTAATGAAATACAAATATTACGTCTCGTAAAGTAATTTATTGCTAAAAAACCTAGAGCATACGCATACCCTGAGGAATTCCTTCATTATAATTCAAAGAAACCAGGAACACAGAGGTCGACACTAATTTCCATCAATATCAGACGTGTCAGAGTACGTTACTGACACAACCCTGCAGTGGAGAAACAGCCACCTACTCATCCAAACACAAAAGAACAATCCCTCCTTCGAGGCCAGACTGTCTATCCCTGACTCAAATCTTACACTAAAAAAGATATGCTGTATCTATGTGTAAATATACAGTATATATATATATACAGTATTTCACCCCCATCTCCCTCATCCCCAACTCTCAATTCCTTTCGCATGCCTCCCTTTTCACTGTGGCAATTTGACAAAAGCTGTGAGTCGCAAGTGTTCAATCTTTCACGGATGCAGAGGAGAGCTGCAGAGGAGGTGGAGACCGTTCAGAAGGGAAAACCCTTCTGTTCCCCGAGGAGAGTCAGTCAAATGGCCTCCATTTTCCACCTGAAATTAGATTTTCTTCTAGATTCCCCCTCTCTGTGTCTTCTCCTCTATACATAATAACCCATTCCCCACCGGCCTGGGAAGTGCCACATGAATATTTTTCAGCCCTAGCCCTCGTCCTCCACAGCATGACCCGCCCCGGTCTCACCCACATTCCCACCCATTCCCCAACCTTCCCCCGCCTTCCCCCGCCTTCCCCCGCCTCCCCCACCTTCCCCCGCCTTCCCCCGCCTCCCCCACCTTCCCCAACCTTCCCCCGCCTTCCCCCGCCTCCCCCACCTTCCCCCGCCTTCCCCCGCCTCCCCCACCTTCCCCCACCTTCCCCCGCCGTCCCCCGCCTTCCCCCGCCCTCCCCCGCCTTCCCCCACCTTCCCCCACCTTCCCCCACCTTCCCCCGCCCTCCCCGCCCTCCTCCACCTTCCCCCGCCCTCCCCCACCTTCCCCCACCTTCCCCTGCCCTCCCCCACCTTCCCCGCCCTCCCCTGCCCTCTCCCATCTTCCCCTGCCCTCCCCCACCTTCCCCCGCCCTCCCCCACCTTCCCCTGCCCTCCCCACCTACCACGCCCGCCCCTGCCCTCCCCCATCTTCCCCCGCCCTCACCTGAACGATGACGCTCCGGGACCCTGCTCCCCTTCACGTGGCAGAGGTCGCCCTGCGTGCTGTTGCAGGTGGTGTTCAGGCAGGGGGTGTCCAGGTCGGCCTTGCAGTAGATGGGGGAGCCCCCCTGCACAGCCTGGGGGATGTGTTTCTTCCTCTTCTTGGGGAGCTTCTGCTTGGCCATGGCCAGGGAGTAGTACATCCCAAAGTTATTCACAATGACGGGCACGGGCATGGCTATCGTCAGCACCCCCGCCAGGGCGCACAGGGCGCCCACCAGCATGCCCGACCAAGTCTGCGGGTACATGTCGCCGTAGCCCAGCGTCGTCATGGTGACCACCGCCCACCAGAACCCGATGGGGATGTTCTTGAACATAGTGTGGTCGCTGGCTGTGGGGTCGTTGGGGTTGGCGCCGATGCGCTCGGCGTAGTAGATCATGGTGGCGAAGATGAGCACGCCCAGGGCGAGGAAGATGATGAGGAGGAGGAACTCGTTGGTGCTGGCGCGCAGCGTGTGGCCCAGCACGCGGAGACCCACGAAGTGACGGGTCAGCTTGAAGATACGCAGGATCCGGACGAAGCGGACCACCCGGAGGAAGCCCAGCACGTCTTTAGCAGCCTTGGACGACAGGCCGCTCAGCCCCACCTCCAGGTAGAACGGCAAGATGGCCACAAAGTCGATGATGTTTAGCACGCTCTTGATGAACTCCAGCTTGTCCGGGCTGAAGATCACCCGGACCAGGAACTCGATGGTGAACCAGAGGACGCACACTCCCTCCACGTAGGTGAGCGCGGGGTCCGTCTCAATCTCGTACTGCGGGCCCGGGTCTGGAAGGCTTTCGTTGCGCACGGGGTCCGTCTTGTTGACGATGGTGTTGAACGCCTCGTGGGTCTCCAGGCAGAAGGTGGTGATGGAGACCAGGATGAAGAACAAGGAGGCAAAGGCTACGAACTGGAAGACAGGACAGAGAGAGAGAGATAGAGAGCGAGAGAGGAGAGAGAGAGGGACAGAGCGATAGAGAGAGGAGAGGAGAGATTAATGCCATTAGATACAATGAATGCAGATTGAGTTACAACCTATTCGCAAGAACATTCAATAAACATTGAATGTTATGTGTAATACTGTATAAAAATAAAGACACAAAAAAATGTATAACAAAGAAAATAGAAAAGTTGACGGTTGCAAAACATCACTTCAAAGATGACGTGTTTGGCCCATGAAACTGTATCGTTTTGAAGGTCTGCTTTTCAGAGCTGTAAGGACGACAAAACAGAACCATGCTTTCCAGCTTTGACCTCTCAGTAGCAAACAATGCTGCTGGAGCATCATCAACTACTACAGACACATGTTCACCCTGCTGCTACTGACGAACAGGAAGCAGAGGTCACCTCTGGAGGTTTTCCTGCCACCCCGCCCTCCTCTCTAACTCTCCCTCTATAATTGTCTTTCTTTCTGGCTCTCTCTATATTCCTCTCTTCCCTTTTCTTCCTGGCTGGCCCAGGACTTGAGGCATATGGCCGGCCACAGGAAGCACTTCTCCCTCTGGCCTGGGACAGACACATGCTGGGGTAGAGCGGCCAGGGACGGAGGCACGCTGGGACCGACTGGCCAAGGTTCTGTGGCCTGTCAGCAGCAAGTGGCACCCCTCCTCTCCCCTCCTCTCCTCCTCTCCCCTCCTCTCCTCCTCTCCTCCTCTCCTCTCCTTTCTCTCTCTCTCTCTCGCGTCCCCGAGCTACAGTGTCTCCAGAACACGGTTCTCAGGAAGGCCCCAAGGCAAAGTCAGGCAGAGACAGATAAACAGCCCTCATGGGTCCTATTTGTTGGCCCTCGAGCCTCGTTTACTGGGCAGGCTCTCTGGCTCACTGGTGGGGGTTGATGGGAAGGAGGAGAGGCTTCTGAGATGGATCTGGGATTACTGTAACTGGGATTGATCATTTTAGTCAACTGACAGTTATTAGAGACTAAAGACCTGAAGACAGATACTGTGGTGACCTTACATACAAACCGTCACTGACATTTAACGCCCTAATATCAAGGTGACACACAAATCATTTTTGGACATATGGAGATTGAGCATGCTGCCACAATCATGTCGAAAGCACGAATGGATTTGAGGGGGAAAAAAGGGTGATCCACACTGTGTCAACCGTCTTCTGAGCAAGAAAGAATACCATAACTTTGGTAACTTTGGACAACCAGCAGTATAGGTGTGTGTGTGTTTGTTTGTATTTGCCACAGGTACACAATTTACCACTTCCCCTCTCTACACCCTCCATCAAATTCTCTTGCTCTGTTTTACTTCACTACTTAACCTTTCTTTAAGCAGGGATGGTGCAATTAAGACCACAGCAAAGGGTCTGGCGTGACAGGCTCGCTTCCCAGAACCACATCACACTCTGTCTTCTGGTTGGATGGCATGACTCACATTGTCTTGCTCAGGGTATTGCTGGCACTATGTGGGTCATCCTCGTTCCTATGTAAGTGCAACAGTGTTTTCAGAATCGTAGCATGCTCCATGAACCATGTATTAGACATGGGTTTTTACACAGTTTTATACATTATTACTTTAACAGTACAGTCTTTGCTATTTATTCATCATTTTTTGGGTACCAAAAGGTTTTTGTCAAACTACTCATCCATGATTTATTTTCATTTGACTGAATCAGTGAACTGGCAACTCAATCATGAATATGTATTAAACCCCACACATATTCAAGACAACAGCTGTGTATGACGGTGGTGGATCGATTATAAATGTTAAAGTAATACGCAGGACATCAGCTCAGCTGTTACCAGGAGGTTGATGATGAAATCATCAAATCATCATCTATTCACAGGAGTTCTTTTTTTATTTGTCCTTTTTTCTACTTCCTAGTTGTGTTATTTCAACTCCATTAATTACAAAAAAATTACTTTCTTACCAAGACAGATTGGGTTTGTTCAGTTTGCCCCTATGCAGAGTATACCAAGCATACAAAAACAGACAGTATTGTAGTGAACATTAAACGTGGCCACAAGTGACAACACATTGTAAATGTTGCGTCTTCAGTGAGGAACAACTGCTGCTTCATGCTGGGGTATCATTTGGTGTCACATACACCACAAACAGGATGGCAGGATGTGCCTCATCTCCACTCTCTCATTAGTCCCCCCTATGGCCTGTAACGACCAAATTATGTCACTGGACAGAGACAGGAAGACATGCCTTCACACGCGTGCACACACACACACACAGATGAAGAGGAAGAGAGAGGAAGATAAGAAGAGAAGAACAGATTAAAAGAAGAGAAGAAGAGAAAATATGTGCATGTCTTCCCTTCTCCCTCCCTGCTTTTCCTGTCTTTAGAAACATATCTGAAAAAGCCCCCCCCACAAAAATGTCTTGACAAAAAGAAGACGAGATCAAGCTCTTTTCGCTTGTATTTCATGTGACACACTCTGCATACTAAATGACATTTAGGGTTCCAAGCACCTTCTCATGCTTACTCCCATAAATCCCGTTGTGGGAGGTGAGGAGGCCCGCATCCCCCAAGGGTAAATACTCAGCACATGTACAGTTTAACCTTCTATCACCACGGCCGGTGAAATAAGGCTCCTTCTCTCTTCCTCTCCCTCTACGGGGAACTGCTCCAATCAGCCGGCCTATCAGCCGACACAAACAGCCGACGGGAAGCAATTCGCAGACAAGACCCGATGCACGGGTCGTTCTTCAGAAGACAAATCGCATCACTTTATCGGGGCGCCTCAGCCTGGAGCTGTGTGTGTGGACGCGTGGAGACACGAGGAGGACGGCAGACAACACGGTTCAATCACGGTGCCATCTCCCCCGACAGATTAGCCTCACCAGTCTGACTGGAAGCAGAGTCAGACAGGCACACTGACACTGGAGCTGGGCCAGGGGAATACTATGAACTGTGACTGATACAATGATGGCTTCCACCAAGAAGAGGAAGGGAGAGAATGCAGGCTGGGAGGATGATGAGAGGGGTATTGAGGTGTGGAACGCTTCCCGAGAACAGAAGGAAATTCTCAAATCCGTTGCCGTGTTGGGACACCTTGGCAAACATCCACGGGAAACAATCCCCCCCGGATCAGGCAAGCACGCCTTCGCAATCCTCTTCGTAAACAGTTCGGCAGATCCGGCCAATCAGAAAGCCTATTACTGGCGCCTCCTCTGGACCTCCACCATCTGTTTTGATGCTGTGGATGTAGAGCTTCGCAGCCTGGCTTGGTAAGGAGCAGCCGAACACCACATGACTGAGAACAACCATACTGTCTTGGCTCTGTGCCCCCCCCCCCCCCACCTCGCCTCCCACGCCCCCCTCCCCTCATAAAGCGTGTGTGACATCACCACATAGAGGGGGACCCCGAAGGTTTCGACATAAATACGTTTTTTCAGATCACCCCCCACACCACCATCACCATCACCAACAACTCAACCCCCATCCTTGACCCCATCCCCGACGCTTCCTTTCCCATCCTCCAGCCCCATCCACCCACTGGCTTATTTGTGATTTGTGGTTTGGGCTAGTTGGAACAGCTACGGCAGAGCATGCC